>NC_073238.2:967500-1287500 GCF_029281585.2 Gorilla gorilla gorilla
ATAATAACCCTGCACTGGGCACCCAGGTGACAGGCCTTTGTCTTTGATCCGCCAAAGGGGCACTGTGACATCACATCTCTACACCGGGCACCCAGGTGAGAGGCCCTTGTTTTGATCTGCCTAAGGGGGCATTGTGACATCATAACTCTGCACTGGTCACCCAGGTGACAGGACCTTGTCTGTGATCTCCCTAAGGGAGCATTGTGACATCATAAATCTTCACTGGTAACCCAGGTGACAGAACCTTGTCTGTGATCTTCCTAATTGGGCTTTGTGGCATCATAACTCTGCACTGGTCACCTATGTGACAGTCTCTTGTCTGTGATTGGCCTAAGGGGGCATTTTGACGTCATAACTCTGCCCTGGTCACCCAGGTGACAGGCCCTTGTCTGTGATCTGCCTAAGGGGGCATTGTGACATCATAACACTGCACTGCTCACCCAGGTGGCAGGCCTTTGTCTTTGATCCGCCAAAGGGGCATTGTGACATCACATCACTACACCGGGCACCCAGGTGAGAGGCCCTTGTTTTGATCTGCCTAAGGGGGCATTGTGACATCATAACTCTGCACTGGTCACCCAGGTGACATGACCTTGTCTGTGATCTCCCTAAGGGAGCATTGTGACATCATAAATCTTCACTGGTAACCCAGGTGACAGACCCTTGACTGTGATCTGCCTAATTGGGCATTGTCGCATCATAACCCTACACTGGTCACCCATGTGACAGGCCCTTGTCTGTGATCTGCCTAAGGGGATATTGTGACATCACAACACTGTACTGGTCACCCAGGTGACAGACCCTTGCCTGTGAACTGCCTAAGGGGGCATTGTGACATCATAAATCTGCACTTGTCACCAAGTTGACAGACCCTTTTCTTTCATCTGCCTAAGGTTGTATTGTGACATCATAACTCTGCACTTGTCACCCAGGTGACAGACCCTTATCTGTGATCTGCCTAAGGGTCATTGTGACATCATAACTCTGCATTGTTCACCCAGGTGACAGACCCTTGTCTGTGACATGACTAAGGTGGCATTTTGATATCATAACCCTGCACTGGTCATCCAGGTGACAGGCCCTTGTCTTGATCTGCCTAAGGGGGCATTGTGACATCATAAATCTGCAATGGACACCCAGATGGCAGACCCTTGTCTGTGATCTCCCTAAGGGGGAATTGTGACAATATAAATCTGCACTGGTCACCCAGGTGACAGTCCCTTGTCTGTGATCTGCCTAAGGGGGCATTGTGAGATCATAAGTCTGCACTGGTCACCATGGTGACAGACCTTTTTCTGTGATCTGCCTAAGGGGACATTGTGACATCGTAACTCTGCACTGGTCAGCCAGTTGAAAGACCCTAGACTGTGATCTGCCTATGGGGGCACTGTGACATCCTAACTCTGCACCAGTCACCCAGGTGTCAGGCCCTTGTCTGTGATCTGCCTAAGGGGGCATTGTGACATGATAACTCTGCGCTGGGCACCCAAGTGACAGGCCCTTGTCTGTGATCTGCCTAAGGGGGCATTGTGACATCATAACTCTGCATTGGTCACCTAGGTGACAGACACTTGTCTTTGATCTGCTTAAGGGGGCATTGTGACATCATAACTCTGCACTGGGTACCAAGGGGACAGGCCATTGTCAGTGATCTGCCTAAGGGGGCATTGTGAAATCATAACCCTGCACTGGGCACCCAGGTGACAGGCCCTTGTCTTTGATCTGCCAAAGGGGCATTGTGACATCATATCTCTGCACTGGGCACGCAGGTGACAGGCCCTTGTATTTGGTCAGCCTAAGGGAGCATTGTGACATGATAACTCTGCACCGGACACCCAGGAGACAGACCCTTGTCTGTGATCTCCCGAAGGGAGCATTGTGACATCATAAATCTGCACTGGTAACCCAGGTGACACACCATTGTCTGTGATCTGCCTAATTGGGTATTGTGGCATCATAACTGTGCACTGGTCTCCCATGGGACAGGCCCTTGCCTGTGATTTGCCTAAGGGGGCATTGTGGCATCATAACTCTGCACTGGTCACCCAGGTGGCAGGCCCTTGTGTGTGGTCTGCCTAAGGGTGCATTGTGACATCGTAAATCTGCACGGGTCACCCAGGAGACAGGCCCTTGCCTGTGATCTGCCTCAGGGCGCATTGTGACATCTTAACTCTGCACGGGTCACCCAGGTGGCAGGCCCTTTTCTGTGATCTGCCTAAGGGGGCAATGTGACTTGATAATTCTGCAAGGTTCACCCAGGTGACAGACCGTTGTCTGTGATCTGCCTAAGCGGGCATTGTGACATCATAGCTGTGCACCGGTCACCCAGGTGACATACCCTTGTCTGTGATCTCCCTAAGGGGGCATTGTGACAACATAAATCTTCACTGGTAACCCAGGTGACAGAACCTTGTCTGTGATCTGCCTAATTGGGCATTGTGGCATCATAACTCTGCACTGGTCACCCATGTGACAGTCCCCTGTCTGTGATTTGCCTAAGGGGGCATTGTGACATCCTAACTCTGCACTGGTCACCCAGGAGACAGGCCCTTGTCTGTAATTTGCCTAAGGGGGCATTGTGACATCATAACTCTGCACTGGTCACCCAGGTGACAGGCCCTAGTCTGTGATCTTCCTAAGGGGGCATTGTGACATCATAACCCTATACTGCTCACCCAGGTGACAGGCCCGTGTCTGTGATCTGCCTAAGGGGGCATTGTGACATCATAACTCTGCACGGGTCACCCAGGTGACAGACCCTTGTCTGTGTTCTGCCTAAGGGCGCATTGTGACATCTTAAATCTGCACGGGTCACCCAGGTGGCATGCCCTTGTCTGTGATCTGCCTAAGGGGGCATTGTGTCCTCATAAATCTGCACGGTTAACCCAGGTGACACACCCTTGTCTGTGATCTGCCTAAGCGGGCATTGTCACATCATAACTATGCACTGGTCACCCAGGTGACAGACCCTTGTCTGTGATCTCCCTAAGGGGGCGTTGTGACAACATAAATCCTCACTGGTAACCCAGGTGACAGAACCTTGTCTGTGATCTTCCTAATTGGGCTTTGTGGCATCATAACTCTGCACTGGTCACCTATGTGACAGTCTCTTGTCTGTGATTGGCCTAAGGGGGCATTTTGACGTCATAACTCTGCCCTGGTCACCCAGGTGAGAAGCCCTTGTCTGTGATCTGCCTAAGGGGGCATTGTGACATCATAACACTGCACTGCTCACCCAGGTGACAGGCCCTTGTCTGTGATCTGCTAACGGGGCATTGTGACATCATAACCCTGCACTGCTCACCCAGGTGACAGGCCCTTGTCTGTGATCTGCCTAAGGGGGCATTGTGACATCATAACTCTGCACGGGTCACCCAGGTGACAGGCCCTTGTCTGTGTTCTGCCTAAGGGCGCTTTGTGACATCTTAAATCTGCACGGGTCACCCAGGTGGCAGGCCTTTGTCTTTGATCCGCCAAAGGGGCATTGTGACATCACATCACTACACCGGGCACCCAGGTGAGAGGCCCTTGTTTTGATCTGCCTAAGGGGGCATTGTGACATCATAACTCTGCACTGGTCACCCAGGTGACATGACCTTGTCTGTGATCTCCCTAAGGGAGCATTGTGACATCATAAATCTTCACTGGTAACCCAGGTGACAGACCCTTGACTGTGATCTGCCTAATTGGGCATTGTCGCATCATAACCCTACACTGGTCACCCATGTGACAGGCCCTTGTCTGTGATCTGCCTAAGGGGATATTGTGACATCACAACACTGTACTGGTCACCCAGGTGACAGACCCTTGCCTGTGAACTGCCTAAGGGGGCATTGTGACATCATAAATCTGCACTTGTCACCAAGTTGACAGACCCTTTTCTTTCATCTGCCTAAGGTTGTATTGTGACATCATAACTCTGCACTTCTCACCCAGGTGACAGACCCTTATCTGTGATCTGCCTAAGGGTCATTGTGACATCATAACTCTGCATTGTTCACCCAGGTGACAGACCCTTGTCTGTGACATGACTAAGGTGGCATTTTGATATCATAACCCTGCACTGGTCATCCAGGTGACAGGCCCTTGTCTTGATCTGCCTAAGGGGGCATTGTGACATCATAAATCTGCAATGGACACCCAGATGGCAGACCCTTGTCTGTGATCTCCCTAAGGGGGAGTTGTGACAATATAAATCTGCATTGGTAACCCAGGTGACAGTCCCTTGTCTGTGATCTGCCTAAGGGGGTATTGTGAGATCATAAGTCTGCACTGGTCACCCTGGTGACAGACCTTTTTCTGTGATCTGCCTAAGGGGACATTGTGACATCGTAACTCTGCACTGATCAGCCAGTTGAAAGACCCTAGACTGTGATCTGCCTATGGGGGCACTGTGTCATCTTACCTCTGCACTGGTCACCCAGGTGTCAGGCCCTTGTCTGTGATCTGCCTAAGGGGGCATTGTGACATGATAACTCTGCGCTGGGCACCCAAGTGACAGGCCCTTGTCTGTGATCTGCCTAAGGGGGCATTGTGACATCATAACTCTGCATTGGTCACCTAGGTGACAGACACTTGTCTTTGATCTGCTTAAGGGGGCATTGTGACATCATAACTCTGCACTGGGTACCAAGGGGACAGGCCATTGTCAGTGATCTGCCTAAGGGGGCATTGTGAAATCATAACCCTGCACTGGGCACCCAGGTGACAGGCCCTTGTCTTTGATCTGCCAAAGGGGCATTGTGACATCATATCTCTGCACTGGGCACGCAGTTGACAGGCCCTTGTATTTGGTCAGCCTAAGGGAGCATTGTGACATGATAACTCTGCACCGGACACCCAGGAGACAGACCCTTGTCTGTGATCTCCCGAAGGGAGCATTGTGACATCATAAATCTGCACTGGTAACCCAGGTGACACACCATTATCTGTGATCTGACTAATTGCGTATTGTGGCATCATAACTGTGCACTGGTCTCCCATGGGACAGGCCCTTGTCTGTGATTTGCCTAAGGGGGCATTGTGGCATCATAACTCTGCACTGGTCACCCAGGTGGCAGGCCCTTGTGTGTGGTCTGCCTAAGGGTGCATTGTGACATCGTAAATCTGCACGGGTCACCCAGGAGACAGGCCCTTGCCTGTGATCTGCCTCAGGGCGTATTGTGACATCTTAACTCTGCACGGGTCACCCAGGTGGCAGGCCCTTTTCTGTGATCTGCCTAAGGGGGCAATGTGACTTGATAATTCTGCAAGGTTCACCCAGGTGACAGACCGTTGTCTGTGATCTGCCTAAGCGGGCATTGTGACATCATAGCTGTGCACCGGTCACCCAGGTGACATACCCTTGTCTGTGATCTCCCTAAGGGGGCATTGTGACAACATAAATCTTCACTGGTAACCCAGGTGACAGAACCTTGTCTGTGATCTGCCTAATTGGGCATTGTGGCATCATAACTCTGCACTGGTCACCAATGTGACAGTCCCCTGTCTGTGATTTGCCTAAGGGGGCATTGTGACATCATAACTCTGCACTGGTCACGCAGGAGACAGGCCCTTGTCTGTAATTTGCCTAAGGGGGCATTGTGACATCATAACTCTGCACTGGTCACCCAGGTGACAGGCCCTAGTCTGTGATCTTCCTAAGGGGGCATTGTGACATCATAACCCTATACTGCTCACCCAGGTGACAGGCCCGTGTCTGTGATCTGCCTAAGGGGGCATTGTGACATCATAACTCTGCACGGGTCACCCAGGTGACAGGCCCTTGTCTGTGTTCTGCCTAAGGGCGCATTGTGACATCTTAAATCTGCACGGGTCACCCAGGTGGCAGGCCCTTGTCTGTGATCTGCCTAAGGGGGCATTGTGTCCTCATAAATCTGCACGGTTAACCCAGGTGACACACCCTTGTCTGTGATCTGCCTAAGCGGGCATTGTCACATCATAACTATGCACTGGTCACCCAGGTGACAGACCCTTGTCTGTGATCTCCCTAAGGGGGCATTGTGACAACATAAATCCTCACTGGTAACCCAGGTGACAGAACCTTGTCTGTGATCTTCCTAATTGGGCTTTGTGGCATCATAACTCTGCACTGGTCACCTATGTGACAGTCTCTTGTCTGTGATTGGCCTAAGGGGGCATTTTGACGTCATAACTCTGCCCTGGTCACCCAGGTGACAGGCCCTTGTCTGTGATCTGCTTAAGCGGGCATTGTGACATCATAAGTCTGCACTGGTCTCCCAGGTGACAGACCCTTGTCTGTGACCTACCTAAGGGGAATTGTGAAATGATAACTCTGCACCGGTTACCCAGGTGACAGACCCTTGTCTGTGATCTGCCTAAGGGTGCATTGTGACATCATAACTCTGCACTGCTCACCCAGGTGACAGGCCCTTGTCTGTGTTCTGCCTAAGGGCGCTTTGTGACAACTTAAATCTGCACGGGTCACCCAGGTGGCAGGCCCTTCTCTGTGATCTGCCTAAGGGGTCATTGTGTCCTCATAACTCTGCAAGGTTCACACAGGTGACACACCCTTGTCTGTGATCTGCCTAAGCGTGCGTTGTGACATCAAAAGTGTTCACTGGTCACCCAGGTGACAGACCCTTGTCTGTGATCTACCTAACGTGGTATTGTGACACCATAACTCTGCACTGGTCGCCCACGTGACAGAATCTTGTCTTTGATCTGCCTAAGGGATCATTGTGACATCATAACTAAGCACTGGCCACCCAGGTGACATGCCCTTTTCTGTGACCTCCTAAGGGGGCATTGTGACATCATAACTCTGCCCTGGTCGCCCTGGTTACAGGCCCTTGTCTGTGATCTGCTTAAGCGGGCACTGTGACATCATAAGTCTGCACTGGTCTCCCAGGTGACAGACCCTTGTCTGTGACCTACCTAAGGGGAGTTGTGAAATGATAACTCTGCACCGGTTACCCAGGTGACAGACCGTTGTCTGTGATCTGCCTAAGGGTGCATTGTGACATCATAACTCTGCACTGCTCACCCAGGTGACAGAACCTTGTCAGTGAACTTCCTCAGAGGGCATTATGACATCATAACTCTGCACTGGTTACCCAGGTGACAGTCTATTGTCTGTGATCTGCCTAAAGGGGCATTGTGACATCATAATCCTGCACTGCCCACCCAGGTGACAGACCCTTCTCTGTGAACTGCCTAAGGGGGCATTGTGACATCATAACGCTGCACTGATCACCCAGGTCACGTACCCTTGTCTGTGATCTGCCTAAGGGGGCATTGTGACACCATAACTCTACACTGGTCAACTAGGTGGCGGACCCTTGTCTTTGATCTGCCTAAGGGGGCATTGTGACATCATAACTCTGCACTGGTCACCCAGTTGACAGGCCATTGTCTTTGATCTTCCTAAGGGGTCATTGTGACATCATAACTCTGCACTCGTCACCTAGGTGACAGGCCCTTGTCTGTGATCTGCCTAAGGGCTCATTGTAACATCATAACTCTGCACTGGTCACCCTGGTGGCAGGCTCTTTACTTTCATCTGCCTAAGGGGGCTTTGTGACATCATATCTCTGCACTGGGCAACCAGGTGATAGGCCGTTTTCTGTGGTCTGCCTAAGGGGGCATTGTGACATCATAACTCTGCACTGGTAACCCAGGTGACAGAACCTTGTCTGCGATCTGCATAAGGGGACATTGTGACATCACTACACTGCACTGGTCACCAAGGTGAGAGCCCCTTGTCCTTGATCTTCCTAAGGGTGCATTGAGACATCATAACCCTGCACAGGGCACCCAGGTAACAGGCCCATGTCTGTGATCTGCCTAAGGGGGCATTGTGACATCATAACTCTGCACTGGTTACCCAGGTGAGAGACACTTGTCTGTGATCTGCCTAAGGTGGCTTTGTGACATCATAACTCTGCACTGGCCACCCAGGTGACAGGCCCTTGTCTGTGATCTTAGGGCGCATTGTTACATCATAACTCTGCACGGGTCACCCAGTTGGCAGGCCCTTGTCTGTGATCTGCCTAAGGGGGCATTGTGACCTCATAACACTGCACGGGTCACCCAGGTGACAGACCCTTGTCTGTGATCTGCCTAAGGGGGCATTGTGACATCATAACTCTGCACTGGTCACCCAGGTGACAGGCCCTTGGGTGTGATCTGCCTAAGGGGGCATTGTGACATCATAACAATGCACTGGTCACCAGGGTGAGAGACCCTTGTCTGTGATCTGCCTAAGGGTGCATCGCGACATCGCAACTCTGCCCTGGTCACCCAGGTGACAGACCCTTGTCTGTGATCTGCCTTAGCGGGCATTGTGACATCATAAGTCTGCACTGGTCACCCAAGTGACTGGCCCTTGTCTGTGATCTGCCTAAGGGGGCATTGTGACATCATAACTCTGCACTGGGCATCCAGGTGACATTCCCTTTTCTGTGATCTCCCTAAGGGGGCATTGTGACATCATACCTCTGCACTGGTCACCCAGGTGACAGGCCCATGTTTGTGAACTGCTTAAGGGCGCATTGTGACATCGTAACTATGCACTGTTCATCCTGATGACAGGCCCTTGCCTTTGATGTGCCTAAGTGGGCATTGTGACATCATATCTCTGCACTGGGCACCCAGGTGAGAGGCTCTTGTCTGTCATCTGCCTAAGGGTGCATTGTGACATCATAACTCTGCACTGGTCTCCCAGGTGACAGGCCCTTTTCTGTCATCTGCCAAAGATGGCATTGTGACATTATAAATCTGCACTGGTCACCCAGGTGACAAACCCTTGTCTGTGGTCTGCCTAAGGGGTCATTGTGACATCATAACTCTGCACTGGTCATCCAGTTGTCAGAACCTTGTCGGTGATGTGCCTAAGGGGGCATTGTGGCATCATAACTCTGCACTGGTCTCCAAGGTGAGAGAACCTTGTGTGTGATCTGCCTAAGGGGGCATTGTGACTTCATAAATCTGCACTGGTCACCCAGGTGACAGTCCCTTGTCTGTGATCTGCCTAAGGGGGCATTGTGAGATCATAAGTCTGCACCGGTCACCCTGGCGACAGACCTTTTTCTGTGATCTGCCTAAGGGGACATTGTGACATCGTAACTCTGCACTGGTCAGCCAGTTGAAAGACCCTAGACTGTGATCTGCCAATGGGGGCACTGTGACATCCTAACTCTGCACTGGTCACCCAGGTGTCAGGCCCTTGTCTGTGATCTGCCTAAGGGGGCATTGTGACATGATAACTCTGCGCTGGGCACCCAAGTGACAGGCCCTTGTCTGTGATCTGCCTAAGGGGGCATTGTGACATCATAAGTGTACACTGGTCACCCAGGTGACTGGACCATTTCTGTGATCAGCCAAAGGGGGCATTGTGATACAATAATTCTGCACTATTCACCGAGGTCACAGACCCCTGTCTGTTATCTGCCTAAGGGGGCATTGTGACATCATAATTCTGCACTGGTCACCCAGGTGACAGACCCTTGTCTGTGATATCCCTAAGGGGGTATGGTGACATCATAAGTCTGCACTGGTAACCCAGGGGACAGTCTCTTGTCTGTGATCTGCCTAAGGGGGCATTGTTACATGATAATTCTGCACTGGTCACCCTGGTGACAGTCCCTTTTCTGTGATTTGCCTAAGGGGACATTGTGACATCATAACTCTGCACTGGTCACCTAGGTGAAAGACCCTTGTCTGTGATCTTCCTAAGGGGGCATTGTGACATCACAACTCTGCACTGGTCACCCAGTTGACAGGCCCTTGTCTGTGGTCTGCCTAAGGGGGATTGTGACATCATAACTCTGCAGTGGGCACACAGGTGTCACGCCCTTGTCTGTGACCTGCCCAAAGGGTCATTGTGACATCAAAGCTCTGCACTGGGCACTCAGGTGACAGACACTTGTCTGAGATCTGCCTAAGGGGGCATTGTGACATCATAACAGTGCACTGGACACGAAGGTGAGAGACCCTTTTCTGTGATCTGCCTAAGGGTGCATTGTGACATCATAACTCTGCACTTGGCACCCAAGTGACAGACTGTTGTATGTTTTCTGCCTAAGGGGGCATTGTGACATCATAACTCTGCTCTGATCACCCAGTTGAGAGACCCTTGTCTGTGATCTGCCTAAGGAGGCATTGTGACATCATTACTCTGCACTGGTCACCCAGCTGTCAAACCCCTGTCTGTGATCTCTCTAAGGGGGCATTGTGACCTCATAAACCTGCACTGGGTGCCCACGTGACAGGCCCTTGTCTGTGGTCTGCCTAAGAGTGCATTGTGACATCATAACTCTGCACTGGTCACCCAGGTGACTGGCCCTTGTCTTTGATCTGCCTAAGTGGGCATTGTGACATCATAACTCTGCACTGGTCACCCACGTGACTGACGCTTGTCTGTTATCTGTCTAAGGGTGCATTGTGACATCATAACTCTGCACTGGTCACCCACGTGACAGACCCTTGTCTGTGATCTCCCTAAGGGGATATAGTGACATCATAAGTCTGCTCTGGTAACCCAGGGGACAGTCCCTAGCCTGTGATCTGCCTAAGGGGGCATTGTTACATCATAATTCTGCACTGGTCACCCTAGTGACAGACCCTTTTCTGTGATTTGCCTAAGGGGACATTGTGACATCATAACTCTGCACTGGTCACCCAGGTGAAAGACCCTTTTCTGTGATCTTCCTAAGGGGGCATTGTGACATCATAACTCTGCACTGGTCACCCAGTTGACATGCCCTTGTCTGTGGTCTGCCTAAGGGGGCACTGTGACATCATAACTCTGCAGTGGGCACCCAGGTGTCACGCCCTTGTCTGTGATCTGACCAAGGGGTCATTGTGACATCATATCTCTCCACTGGGCACCCAGGTGACAGGCCGTGGTCTGAGATCTGCCTAAGTGGGAACTGTGACATCATAACTCTGCACTGGGCACTCAGGTGACAGACACTTGTCTGTGATCTGCCTAAGGGGGCATTGTGACATCATAAGAGTGCACTGGTCACGAAGGTGAAAGACCCTTTCCTGTGATCTGCCTAAGGGTGCATTGTGACATCATAACTCTGCACTTGGCACCCAAGTGAGAGACCGTTGTATGTGATCTGCCTAAGGGGGCATTATGACATCACAACTCTGCTCTGATCACCCAGGTGAGAGACTCTTGTCTGTGATCTGCCTAAGGGGGCATTGTGACATCATAACTCTGCACTGGTCACCCAGCTGTCAGACCCTTGTCTGTGATCTCCCTAAGAGGGCATTGTGACCTCATAAACCTGCACTGGTAACCCAGGTGACTGACCCTTGCCTGTGATCTGCCTAAGGGGGCATTGTGACATCATAACTCTGCACTGGTCACCCTGGTGACAGACCCTTGTCTGTGATCTACCTAAGTGGACAATGTGACATCATAACTCTGCACTGGTCACCAAGGGGAACGTCCCTTGTCTGTGATCTGCCTAAGGGGGCATTGTGACACCATAAATCTGCACTGGTCACCCAGTTGACAGGCCCCTGTCTGCTATCTGCGTAAGGGGACATTGTGACATCATATCTGCACTGGGCACACAGGTGACAGGCCCTTGTATGTGATCTACCTAAGGTGTCATTGTGACATCATAACAATGCACTGATCACCCAGGTGGCAGACCCTTGTCTGTTGTCTGCCTAAGAGGGCATTGTGACATCATAACTCTGCACTGGTCACCAAGGGGAAAGTCCCTTGTCTGTGATCTGCCTAAGGGGGCATTGTGACATCATAACTGTGCACTGGTCACCCAGGTGTGATAACCCTGTCTGTGATCTCCTTAAGGGGTCATTGTGACATCATAACCCTGCACTTGTCACCCAGGTGACAGAACCTTGTCTGCAATCTGCCTAAGGGGACATTGTGACATCATAACTCTGCACTGCTCACCCAGGTGACAGAACCTTGACAGTGATCTGCCTAAGGGGGCATTGTGACATTATAAATCTCCACGGGTCACCCAGTGGCAGACCCTGGTCTGTGATCTGCCTAAAGGGGCATTGTGACATCATAACTTTCCACGGGTCACCCAGGGGACAGGCCCTTGTATGTGATCTCCCTAAGGGGGCACTGTGACATCATAACTCTGCACTGGTCACCCTGGTGAGAGAACCTTGTCTGTGATCTGCCTTAGGGGGCATTGTGACATCATAACTCTGCACTGGTCACCCAGGTTAAAGACCCTTGTCTGTGATCTGCCTAATGGGGCATTGTGACATCATAATTCTGCACTGGGCATCAATGTGACAGGCCCTTGTCTTTGATCTGCCTAAGTGGGCATTGTGACATCATAACTCTGCACTGGTCACCCACGTGACTGACGCTTGTCTGTTATCTGTCTAAGGGTGCATTGTGACATCATAACTCTGCACTGGTCACCCACGTGACAGACCCTTGTCTGTGATCTCCCTAAGGGGATATAGTGACATCATAAGTCTGCTCTGGTAACCCAGGGGACAGTCTCTAGCCTGTGATCTGCCTAAGGGGGCATTGTTACATCATAATTCTGCACTGGTCACCCTAGTGACAGACCCTTTTCTGTGATTTGCCTAAGGGGACATTGTGACATCATAACTCTGCACTGGTCACCCAGGTGAAAGACCCTTTTCTGTGATCTTCCTAAGGGGGCATTGTGACATCATAACTCTGCACTGGTCACCCAGTTGACATGCCCTTGTCTGTGGTCTGCCTAAGGGGGCACTGTGACATCATAACTCTGCAGTGGGCACCCAGGTGTCACGCCCTTGTCTGTGATCTGACCAAGGGGTCATTGTGACATCATATCTCTCCACTGGGCACCCAGGTGACAGGCCGTGGTCTGAGATCTGCCTAAGTGGGAACTGTGACATCATAACTCTGCACTGGGCACTCAGGTGACAGACACTTGTCTGTGATCTGCCTAAGGGGGCATTGTGACATCATAAGAGTGCACTGGTCACGAAGGTGAAAGACCCTTTCCTGTGATCTGCCTAAGGGTGCATTGTGACATCATAACTCTGCACTTGGCACCCAAGTGAGAGACCGTTGTATGTGATCTGCCTAAGGGGGCATTATGACATCACAACTCTGCTCTGATCACCCAGGTGAGAGACTCTTGTCTGTGATCTGCCTAAGGGGGCATTGTGACATCATAACTCTGCACTGGTCACCCAGCTGTCAGACCCTTGTCTGTGATCTCCCTAAGAGGGCATTGTGACCTCATAAACCTGCACTGGTAACCCAGGTGACTGACCCTTGCCTGTGATCTGCCTAAGGGGGCATTGTGACATCATAACTCTGCACTGGTCACCCTGGTGACAGACCCTTGTCTGTGATCTACCTAAGTGGACAATGTGACATCATAACTCTGCACTGGTCACCAAGGGGAACGTCCCTTGTCTGTGATCTGCCTAAGGGGGCATTGTGACACCATAAATCTGCACTGGTCACCCAGTTGACAGGCCCCTGTCTGCTATCTGCGTAAGGGGACATTGTGACATCATATCTGCACTGGGCACACAGGTGACAGGCCCTTGTATGTGATCTACCTAAGGTGTCATTGTGACATCATAACAATGCACTGATCACCCAGGTGGCAGACCCTTGTCTGTTGTCTGCCTAAGAGGGCATTGTGACATCATAACTCTGCACTGGTCACCAAGGGGAAAGTCCCTTGTCTGTGATCTGCCTAAGGGGGCATTGTGACATCATAACTGTGCACTGGTCACCCAGGTGTGATAACCCTGTCTGTGATCTCCTTAAGGGGTCATTGTGACATCATAACCCTGCACTTGTCACCCAGGTGACAGAACCTTGTCTGCAATCTGCCTAAGGGGACATTGTGACATCATAACTCTGCACTGCTCACCCAGGTGACAGAACCTTGACAGTGATCTGCCTAAGGGGGCATTGTGACATTATAAATCTCCACGGGTCACCCAGTGGCAGACCCTGGTCTGTGATCTGCCTAAAGGGGCATTGTGACATCATAACTTTCCACGGGTCACCCAGGGGACAGGCCCTTGTATGTGATCTCCCTAAGGGGGCACTGTGACATCATAACTCTGCACTGGTCACCCTGGTGAGAGAACCTTGTCTGTGATCTGCCTTAGGGGGCATTGTGACATCATAACTCTGCACTGGTCACCCAGGTTAAAGACCCTTGTCTGTGATCTGCCTAATGGGGCATTGTGACATCATAATTCTGCACTGGGCATCAATGTGACAGGCCCTTGTCTTTGATCTGCCTAAGTGGGCATTGTGACATCATAACTCTGCACTGGTCACCCACGTGACTGACGCTTGTCTGTTATCTGTCTAAGGGTGCATTGTGACATCATAACTCTGCACTGGTCACCCACGTGACAGACCCTTGTCTGTGATCTCCCTAAGGGGATATAGTGACATCATAAGTCTGCTCTGGTAACCCAGGGGACAGTCTCTAGCCTGTGATCTGCCTAAGGGGGCATTGTTACATCATAATTCTGCACTGGTCACCCTAGTGACAGACCCTTTTCTGTGATTTGCCTAAGGGGACATTGTGACATCATAACTCTGCACTGGTCACCCAGGTGAAAGACCCTTTTCTGTGATCTTCCTAAGGGGGCATTGTGACATCATAACTCTGCACTGGTCACCCAGTTGACATGCCCTTGTCTGTGGTCTGCCTAAGGGGGCACTGTGACATCATAACTCTGCAGTGGGCACCCAGGTGTCACGCCCTTGTCTGTGATCTGACCAAGGGGTCATTGTGACATCATATCTCTCCACTGGGCACCCAGGTGACAGGCCGTGGTCTGAGATCTGCCTAAGTGGGAACTGTGACATCATAACTCTGCACTGGGCACTCAGGTGACAGACACTTGTCTGTGATCTGCCTAAGGGGGCATTGTGACATCATAAGAGTGCACTGGTCACGAAGGTGAAAGACCCTTTCCTGTGATCTGCCTAAGGGTGCATTGTGACATCATAACTCTGCACTTGGCACCCAAGTGAGAGACCGTTGTATGTGATCTGCCTAAGGGGGCATTATGACATCACAACTCTGCTCTGATCACCCAGGTGAGAGACTCCTGTATGTGATCTGCCTAAGGGGGCATTGTGACATCATAACTCTGCACTGGTCACCCAGCTGTCAGACCCTTGTCTGTGATCTCCCTAAGAGGGCATTGTGACCTCATAAACCTGCACTGGTAACCCAGGTGACTGACCCTTGCCTGTGATCTGCCTAAGGGGGCATTGTGACATCATAACTCTGCACTGGTCACCCTGGTGACAGACCCTTGTCTGTGATCTACCTAAGTGGACAATGTGACATCATAACTCTGCACTGGTCACCAAGGGGAACGTCCCTTGTCTGTGATCTGCCTAAGGGGGCATTGTGACACCATAAATCTGCACTGGTCACCCAGTTGACAGGCCCCTGTCTGCTATCTGCGTAAGGGGACATTGTGACATCATATCTCTGCACTGGGCACACAGGTGACAGGCCCTTGTATGTGATCTACCTAAGGTGTCATTGTGACATCATAACAATGCACTGATCACCCAGGTGGCAGACCCTTGTCTGTGGTCTGCCTAAGAGGGCATTGTGACATCATAACTCTGCACTGGTCACCAAGGGGAAAGTCCCTTGTCTGTGATCTGCCTAAGGGGGCATTGTGACATCATAACCCTGCACTTGTCACCCAGGTGACAGAACCTTGTCTGCAATCTGCCTAAGGGGACATTGTGACATCATAACTCTGCACTGCTCACCCAGGTGACAGAACCTTGACAGTGATCTGCCTAAGGGTGCATTGTGACATTATAAATCTCCACGGGTCACCCAGTGGCAGACCCTGGTCTGTGATCTGCCTAAAGGGGCATTGTGACATCATAACATTCCACGGGTCACCCAGGGGACAGGCCCTTGTATGTGATCTCCCTAAGGGGGCACTGTGACATCATAACTCTGCACTGGTCACCCTGGTGAGAGAACCTTGTCTGTGATCTGCCTTAGGGGGCATTGTGACATCATAACTCTGCACTGGTCACCCAGGTTAAAGACCCTTGTCTGTGATCTGCCTAATGGGGCATTGTGACATCATAATTCTGCACTGGGCATCAATGTGACAGGCCCTTGTCTTTGATCTCCCTAAGTGGGCATTGTGACATGATAACTCTGCAGTGGGCATCAAGGTTAGCAGCCATTGTCCGTGATATGCCTTAGGGGGCATTGTGACATCTCAACTCTGCACTGGTCACCCAGTTGACAGGCCCTTGACTGTGGTCCACCTAAGGGGTCATAGTGACATCATAACTCTGCACTGGGCATCAAGGTTAGCAGCCATTGTCCGTGATATGCCTAAGGGGGCATTGTGACATCATAACTCGGTACTGGGTACCAAGGTGAGAGACCCTTGTCTGTGATCTGCCTCAGCGGGCATTGTGACATCATAACTCTGCACTGGTCACCCAGGTGACAGACCCTGGTCTGTGATCTGCCTAAGGGGGCATTGTGACATAATAACTCTGCACTGGTCACCCAGGTGAGAGACCCTTTTCTGTGATCTTCCTAAGGGGGCATTGTGACATCATAACACTGCACTGGTCACCCAGTTGACATGGCTTTGTCTGTGGTCTGCCTAAGGGGGCATTGTGACATCATAACTCTGCAGTGGGCACCCAGGTATCACGCCCTTGTCTGTGATCTGCCCAAGGGGTCATTGTGACATCATATCTCTGCACTGGGCACCCAGGTGTCCGGCCCTGGTCTGAGATCTGCCTAAGTGGGAACTGTGACATCATAACTCTGCACTGGGCACTCAGGTGACAGACCCTTGTCTGTGATCTGCCTAAGGGGGCATTGTGACATCATAACTCTGCACTGGTCACCCTGGTAACAGACCCTTTTCTGTGATCTACCTAATTAGACAATGTGACATCATAACTCTGCACTGGTAACAAAGGAGAACGACCCTTGTCTGTGATCTGCCTAAGGGGGCATTGTGACATCATAAATCTGCACTGGTCACCCAGTTGACAGGCCCCTGTCTGTTATCTGCGTAAGGGGGAATTGTGACATCATATCTTTGCACTGGGCACACAGGTGACAGGCTCTTGTATGTGATCTACCTAAGGTGTCATTGTGACATCATAACAATGCACTGATCACACAGGTGGCAGACCCTTGTCTGTTGTCTGCCTAAGAGGGCATTGTGACATCATAACTCTGCACTGGTAAGCCGGGTGAAAGACCCTTGTCTTTGATCTGCCTAACGAGGCATTGTGACATCATAGCTCTGCACTGGTAACCCAGGTGACAGGCCCTTCTCTGTGATCTAAGGGCGCATTGTGACATCATAACACTGCACAGGTCATCCAGGTGGCAGGCCCTTGTCTGTGATCTATCTTAAGGGGCATTGTGACCTCATAACTCTTCACGGGTCACCCAGGTGACAGACCCTTGTCTGTGATCTGCCCAAGCGTGCATTGTGACATCATAATTATGCACTGGTCACCCAGGTGACAGACCTTTTTCTGTGATCTGCCTAACGGGGTATTGTGACATCATAACTCTGCCCTGGTAAACCAGGTGACAAAACCTTGTCTGTGATCTGCCTAAGGGGGCATTGTGACATCATAACCCTGCACTGGTCACCCAGGTGACAGACTCTAGTCTGTGATCTACGTAAGGGGGCATTGTGACATCATAACACTGCAATGGTCACCCATGTGACAGGCCGTTTTCTCTGATCTGCCTAAGGAGGCGTTGTGACATCATAACACTGCACTGGTCTCCCAGGTGACAGGCACTTGTCTGTGATCTGCCTAAGGGGGCATTGTGACATCAAAAATCTGTACTGGTCACCCAGGTGACAGACACTTGTCTGTTATCTGCGTAAGGGGTCATTTGGACATCATAACACTGCACTGGTCACCCAGGTGTCAGAACCTTGACTGTGATCTGCCTAAGGGGGCATTGTGACATGACACTGCACTGCTCACCCAGGTGACAGAACCGTGTCTTTGATCTGCCTAAGGGGGCATTGGGACATCATAACTCTGCACTGGGAATTAAGGTGACGGGCCCCTGTCTGTGATCTGCCTAAGGGGGCACTGTGACATCATAACTCTGCACTGGGCATCAAGGTGACAGGCCATTTTCTGTGATCTGCCTAAGGGGCATTGTGACATCATAACTCGTCACTGGGTACCAAGGTGAGAGACCCCTGTCTGTCATCTGCCTAAGGGGGCATTGTGACATCATAACTCTCCACGGGTCACCCACGGGACAGCCACTTGTCTGATATCTGCCTAAGGGGGTATTATGACATCATAACTCCCCACGGCTCACCGAGGGGACAGGGCGTTGTCAGTGATCTGCTGAAGGGGGCATTGTGTCATCATAACTCTGCACTTGTCACCAAGGTGACAGACCCTATTCTGTGATCTGTCAAAGGGGGCACTGTGACTTCATAACTCTGCACTGGTCACACAGGTGACAGACCCTTGTCTGTCATCTGCCTAAGTGGGCATTGTGACATCATAACCCTGCACTGGTCACCCAGGTGCCATAACCCTGTCTGTGATCTGCCTAAGGGGTCATTGTGACATCATAACTCTGCACTGGGCACCCAGGTGAGAGGCCCTTGTCTTTGATCTGCCTGAGGGGGCATTGTGACATCATATCTCAGCACTGGGCCCCCAGTTGACAGGCCCTTGTCTTTGATCTGCCTAAGGGAGCATTGTGACATCATTATTCTGCCCTGGACACTCAGGTGACAGACCCTTGTCTGTGATCTCCCTAAGGGGACATAGTGACTTCATAAATCTGCACTGGTAAGGCAGGTGACAAACCCATGTCTGTGATCTGCCTAAGGGGGCATTGTGACATTACAACACTGCACTGGTCACCCTGGAGACAGACCCTTGTCTGTGATCTGCCTAAGGGGTCATTGTGACATCATAATTCTGAACTGGTCACCCAGGTGTCAGAATCTTGTCTGTGATCTGCCTAAGGAGCATTGTGACATCATAACTCTGCATTGGTCTCCAAGGTGACAGACCCTTGTCATTGAACTGCTAAAGGGGGCATTGTGACATCATAACTCTTCACTGGTCACCAAGGTGAGAGACCCTTGTCTCTGTCTGCCTAAGGGGCATTGTGACATCATAACTCTGCACTGGTCACCCAGGTGACAGACCTTTGTCTGTGATCTGCCTAAGGGGGCATTGTGACATCATAACCGTGCACTGGTCACCCAGGTGAGAGAAATTTGTCTGTGATCTTCCTAAGTGGGCATTGTGACATCATAACTCTGCACTGGGCAGCCTGGAGACATGCCCTTTTCTGTGGTCTGTCTAAAAGGTCGTTGTGACATCATATCTCTGCACTGAGCACCCAGGGGACAGGCACTTGTCTGTGATCTGCCTAAGGGGGCATTGCGACATCATAACTCTGCACTGGGCACCCAGGTGAGAGGCCCATGTGTTTGATCTGCCTGAGGGGGCATTGTGACATCATATCTCTGCACTGGGCCATCAGGTGAAAGGCCCTTGTCTTTGATCTGCCTAAGGGGGCATTGTGACATCATTATTCTGCCCTGGACACCCAGGTGACAGACTCTTGTCTGTGATCTCCCTAAGGGGACATTGTGACATCTTAAATCTGCACTGGTAAGGTAGTTGACAAACCCATGTCTGTGATCTGCCTAAGGGGGCATTGTGACATCACAACACTGCACTGGTCACCCTGGAGACAGACCCTTGTCTGTGATCTGCCTAAGGGGTCGTTGTGACATCATAACTCTGCTCTGGTCACCCAGGTGTCAGAATCTTGTCAGTGATCTGCCTAAGGGGCATTGTGACATCATAACTCTGCATTGGTCACCAAGGTGACAGACCCTTGTCTTTGAACTGCTAAAGGGGGCATTGTGACATCATAACACTGCACTGGACAACCAGGTGACTGACCCTTGCCTGTGATCTCCCTAAGGGGGCATTGTGACATCATAGATCTTCATTGGTAACCCAGGGGACAGACCCTTTTCAGTGATCTGCCTAACTGGGCATTGTTGCATCATAACTCTGCACTGGCCACCCATGTGACAGGCCCTTGTCTGTTATTTGCCGAAGGGGCATTGTGACATCATAACTCTGCACTGGGCACCCAGGTGACAGGCCCTTGTCTGTGATCTGCCAAACGGGCCATTGTGACATCATAACTCTGCACTGGTCACCCAGGTGACACACCCTTGTCTGTGATCTGCCTAAGGGGGCATTGTGACATCATAAATCTCCACTGGTCACCCAGGTGACAGACCCTTGTCTGTGATCTGTCTAAGGGAGCATTGTGACATCATAATTATGCACTGGTCTCCCAGGTGACAGGCCCTTGTCTGTGATATGCCTTAGGGGGCATTATGATATCATAACTCTGCACTGCTCACCCAGGTGACAGAACCTTGTCTGTGATCTGCCTAACGGGGCATAGTGACTTCATAACACTGCACTGGTCACCAACGTGAGAGACCCTTGTCTGTGATCTGCCTAAGTATGCATTGTGACATCGTAACTCTGCCCTGGTCACCCAGGTGACAAACCCTTGTCTGTGATCTGCCTTAGCGGGCATTGTGACATCATAAGTCTGCACTGGTCACCCAAGTGACTGGCCCTTGTCTGTGATCTGCCTAAGGGGGCATTGTGACATCATAACTCTGCACTGGGCATCCAGGTGACATTCCCTTGTCTGTGATCTCCCTAAGGGGGCATTGTGACATCATACCTCTGCACTGGTCACCCAGGTGACAGGCCCATTTTTGTGAACTGCTTAAGGGCGCATTGTGACATCGTAACTATGCACTGTTCATCCAGATGACAGGCCCTTGCCTTTGATGTGCCTAAGTGGGCATTGTGACATCATATCTCTGCACTGGGCACCCAGGTGAGAGGCTCTTGTCTGTCATCTGCCTAAGGGTGCATTGTGACATCATAACTCTGCACTGGTCTCCCAGGTGACAGGCCCTTTTCTGTCATCTGCCAAAGATGCCATTGTGACATTATAAATCTGCACTGGTCACCCAGGTGACAAACCCTTGTCTGTGGTCTGCCTAAGGGGTCATTGTGACATCATAACTCTGCACTGGTCATCCAGTTGTCAGAACCTTGTCGGTGATGTGCCTAAGGGGGCATTGTGGCATCATAACTCTGCACTGGTCACCAAGGTGAGAGAACCTTGTGTGTGATCTGCCTAAGGGGGCATTGTGACTTCATAAATCTGCACTGGTCACCCAGGTGACAGTCCCTTGTCTGTGATCTGCCTAAGGGGGCATTGTGAGATCATAAGTCTGCACCGGTCACCCTGGTGACAGACCTTTTTCTGTGATCTGCCTAAGGGGACATTGTGACATCGTAACTCTGCACTGGTCAGCCAGTTGAAAGACCCTAGACTGTGATCTGCCTATGGGGGCACTGTGACATCCTAACTCTGCACTGGTCACCCAGGTGTCAGGCCCTTGTCTGTGATCTGCCTAAGGGGGCATTGTGACATGATAACTCTGCGCTGGGCACCCAAGTGACAGGCCCTTGTCTGTGATCTGCCTAAGGGGGCATTGTGACATCATAACTCTGCATTGGTCACCTAGGTGACAGACACTTGTCTTTGATCTGCTTAAGGGGGCATTGTGACATCATAACTCTGCCCTGGGTACCAAGGGGACAGGCCATTGTCAGTGATCTGCCTAAGGGGCCATTGTGAAATCATAACCCTGCACTGGGCACCCAGGTGACAGGCCCTTGTCTTTGATCTGCCAAAGGGGCATTGTGACATCATATCTCTGCACTGGGCACGCAGGTGACAGGCCCTTGTATTTGGTCAGCCTAAGGGAGCATTGTGACGTGATAACTCTGCACCGGACACCCAGGAGACAGACCCTTGTCTGTGATCTCCCGAAGGGAGCATTGTGACATCATAAATCTGCACTGGTAACCCAGGTGACACACCATTGTCTGTGATCTGCCTAATTGGGTATTGTGGCATCATAACTGTGCACTGGTCTCCCATGGGACAGGCCCTTGTCTGTGATTTGCCTAAGGGGGCATTGTGGCATCATAACTCTGCACTGGTCACCCAGGTGGCAGGCCCTTGTGTGTGGTCTGCCTAAGGGTGCATTGTGACATCATAACCCTCTACTGCTCACCCAGGTGACAGGCCCGTGTCTGTGATCTGCCTAAGGGGGCATTGTGACATCATAACTCTGCACGGGTCACCCAGGTGACAGGCCCTTGTCTGTGTTCTGCCTAAGGGCGCTTTGTGACATCTTAAATCTGCACGGGTCACCCAGGTGGCAGGCCCTTGTCTGTGATCTGCCTAAGGGGGCATTGTGTCCTCATAAATCTGCACGGTTAACCCAGGTGACACACCCTTGTCTGTGATCTGCCTAAGCGAGCATTGTCACATCATAACTATGCACTGGTCACCCAGGTGGCAGACCCTTGTCTGTGATCTCCCTAAGGGGGCATTGTGACAACATAAATCCTCACTGGTAACCCAGGTGACAGAACCTTGTCTGTGATCTTCCTAATTGGGCTTTGTGGCATCATAACTCTGCACTGGTCACCTATGTGACAGTCTCTTGTCTGTGATTGGCCTAAGGGGGCATTTTGACGTCATAACTCTGCCCTGGTCACCCAGGTGACAGGCCCTTGTCTGTGATCTGCTAACGGGGCATTGTGACATCGTAACCCTGCACTGCTCACCCAGGTGACAGGCCCTTGTCTGTGATCTGCCTAAGGGGGCATTGTGACATCATAACTCTGCACGGGTCACCCAGGTGACAGGCCCTTGTCTGTGTTCTGCCTAAGGGCGCTTTGTGACATCTTAAATCTGCACGGGTCACCCAGGTGGCAGGCCCATCTCTCTGATCTGCCTAAGGGGTCATTGTGTCCTCATAACTCTGCAAGGTTCACACAGGTGACACACCCTTGTCTGTGATCTGCCTAAGCGTGCGTTGTGACATCAAAACTCTGCACTGGTCACTCAGGTGACAGACCCTTTTCTGTGATCTACCTAACGGGTTATTGTGACATCATAACTCTGCACTGGTCGCCCACGTGACAGAATCTTGTCTTTGATCTGCCTAAGGTATCATTGTGACATCACAACTAAGCACTGTCCACCCAGGTGACATGCCCTTTTCTGTGACCTCCTAAGGGGGCATTGTGACATCATAACTCTGCCCTGGTCGCCCTGGTTACAGGCCCTTGTCTGTGATCTGCTTAAGCGGGCATTGTGACATCATAAGTCTGCACTGGTCTCCCAGGTGACAGAACCTTGTCTGTGACCTACCTAAGGGGAATTGTGAAATGATAACTCTGCACCGGTTACCCAGGTGACAGACCCTTGTCTGTGATCTGCCTAATGGGGCATTGTGACATCATAACTCTGCACTGGGCATCAATGTGACAGGCCCTTGTCTTTGATCACCCTAAGGGGTCATTGTGACATCATAACTCTGCAGTGGGCATCAAAGTGACAGGCCATTGTCTAAGATCTGCCTAAGGGGGCTTTGTGACATCATAACGCTTCACTGGTCACCAAGGTGACTGACCCTTTCCTGTGATCTCCCTAAAGGGCATAGTGACATCATAAATATTCACTGGTAACACAGCTGACAGACCCTTATCTGTGATCTGCCTAATTGGGCATTAGGGCATCATAACTCTGCACTGGTCACCCATGTGACAGGCCCTTGTCTGTGATTTGCCGAAGGAGGCATTGTGACATCATAACACTGCACTGGTCACCCAGGTGACAGGCGCTTGTCTCTGATCTGCCAAACGGGCCACTGTGACATCTTAACTCTGCACTGGTCACCCAGGTGACAGACCCTTGTCTGTGATCTGCCTAAGGGGGCATTGTGACATCATAACTCTCCACTGGTCACCCAGGTGACAGACCCTTGTCTGTGATCTGCCTAAGGGAGCATTGTGACATCATAATTCTGCACTGGTCTCCCCGGTGACAGGCCCTTGTCTGTGATCTGCCTTAGGGGGCATTGTGATATCATAACTCTGCACTGCTCACCCAGGTGACAGAACCTTGTCTGTGATCTGCCTAAGGGGGCATTGTGACTTCATAACACTGCACTGGTCACCAACGTGAGAGACCCTTGTCTGTGATCTGCCTAAGTATGCATTGTGACATCGTAACTCTGCACTGGGCACCCAGGTGACAGACCCTTGTCTGAGATCTGCCTAAGGGGCATTGTGACATCATAACTCTGCACTGGGCACCCAGTTGAAAGACCCTTGTCTTTGATCTGCCTAACGGGGCATTGTGACATCATAACTCTGCACTGGTCACCCTGGTGACATTCCCTTGTCTGTGATCTGCCTAAGGGGGCATTGTGACATCGTAACTCTGCGCTAGTCACCCAGGTGACAGGCCCTTGACTGTGATCTGCCTATGGGGGCATTGTGACATCATAACTCTGCTCTCGGCACCCAGGTGACAGGCCCTCGTCTTTGATCTGCCAAAGGGGCATTGTGACATCATATCTCTGCAATGGCCACCCAGGTGACAGGCCCTTGTCTGTGATCTGCCTAACGGGGCATTGTGACATCATAACTCTGCACTGGTCACCCAGGTGACAGGCCCTTGTCTGTGATATGCCTAAGGGGCATTGTGACATCATAACTCGGCAATGGACACCCAGGTGACAGACCCTTGTCTGTGATCTCCCTCAGGGTGAATTGTGAAATCATAAATCTTCACTGGTGACCCAGGTGACAGACCCTTGTCTGTGATATGCCTAAGGGGCATTGTGACATCATAACTCTGCACTGGTCACTCAGGTGACCGACCCTTGTCTGTGATCTGTCTAAGGGAGCATTGTGACATCATAATTCTGCACTGGTCTCCCCGGTGACAGGCCCTTGTCTGTGATCTGCCTAAGGGAGCATTGTGATATCTAACTGTGCGCTGCTCACTAAGGTGACAGAACCTTGTCTGTGATCTGCCTAAGGGGCCATTGTGACTTCATAACACTGCGCTGGTCACAAACGTGAGAGACCCTTGTCTGTGATCTGCCTAAGTATGCACTGTGACATCGTAACTCTGCACTGGGCACCCAGGTAACAGACCCTTGTCTGAGATCTGCCTAAGGGGCTTTGTGACATCATAACTCTGCACTGGGCACCCAGTTGAGAGACCCTTGTCTTTGATCTGCCTAACGGGGCATTGTGACATCATAACTCTGCACTGGTCACCCAGGTGACAGGCCCTTGTCTGTGATCTGCCTAACGGGGCATTGTGACATCATAACTCTGCACTGGTCACCCAGGTGACAGGCCCTTGTCTGTGATCTGCCTAAGGGGGCATTGTGACATCGTAACTCTGCGCTACTCACCCAGGTGACAGGCCCTTTACTGTGATCTGTCTAAGGGGGCATTGTGACATCATAACTCTGCTCTCAGCACCCAGGTGAGAGGCCCTCATCTTTGATCTGCCAAAGGGGCATTGTGACATCATATCTCTGCAATGGCCACCCAGGTGACAGGCCCCTGTCGTTGATCTGCCTAAGGGGTCATTGAGACATCATAACTCGGCAATGGACACCCAGGTGACAGACCCTTGTCTGTGATCTCCCTCAGGGTGAATTGTGAAATCATAAATCTTCACTGGTGACCCAGGTGACAGACCCTTGTCTGTGATATGCCTAAGGGGCATTGTGACATCATAACTCTGCACTGGTCACCCTGGAGTCAGTGCCTTGTCTGTGATCTGCCTAAGGGGACATTGTGACATCATATCTCTGCACTGGTCACCCAGGTGACAGGCCCTTGTCTTTGATCTGCCTAAGTGGGCATTGTCACATCATAAATCTGCACTGGTACCCCAGGTTACAGACTCTTGTCTATTATGTGCCTAAGGTTTCATTTTGACATCTTATCTCTGCACTGGTCTCCCAGGTGACAAACCTTTTTCTGTGACCTGCCTAAGGGGACATTGTAAGTTCACAACTCTCCACTGGTAACCCAGGTGAGAGACCCTTGTCTGTGATCTGCCTAAGGGGGCATTGTGACATCATAACTCTGCACTGGTCACACAGGTGGCAGGCACTTGTCTGTGACCTGCCTAAGGGGACATTGTGACATCATAACTGCACTGGTCACCCAGGTGTCAGGCACTTGTCTGTGATGTGCCTAAGGGGGCATTTTGAAATCATATCTCTGCACTGGGCAACCAGGTGACAGGCCCTTGTCAGTGGTCTGCCTAAGGGATCATTGTGACATAATAACTCTGCACTGGTCACCCATGTGACAGGCCCTTGAGTGTGATCTGCCTAAAGGGGCATTGTGACATTATAATTCTGCACTGGTCACCCAGGTGACATACCCTTGACTGTGATCCGCCTTAGGGGGCATTGTGACACCATAACTCTGCATTGGTCACCAAGGTGACAGACACTTCTCTTTGATCTGCTTAAGGGGTCATTGTGACATCATAACTCTGCGCTGGTCTCTCAGGTGACAGACCCTTGTCTGTGATCTCCCTAAGGGGGCATTGTGACACCATAAATTCGCACTGGTAACCAAGGTGAGAGACCCTTGTCTGTGATCTGCCTAAGGGGCATTGTGACATCATAACTCTGCATTGGTCACCAAGGTGACAGACACTTCTCTTTGATCTGCTTAAGGGGTCATTGTGACATCATAACTCTGCACTGGGCACCAAGGTGACAGGCCCTTGTCTGTGATTTGCCTAAGGGGGCATTGTGGCATCATAACGCTGCACTGGACACCCAGTAGACAGGCCCTTGTCTTTGATCTCCCAAAGGGGCATTTCGAAATCATATCACTGCACTGGGCACCCAGGTGACAGACCCTAGACTTTGATCTGTCTAAGGGGGCATTGTGACATCATAACTCTGAACTGGATATCCAGGTGACAGACCCTTGCCTGTGATCTCCCTAAGGGGGCATTGTGACATCATTGATCTTCACTGGTAACCCAGGTGACAGACCCTTGTCTGTGATCTGCCTAATTGGGCATTGTTGCATCATAACTCTGCACTGGTCACCCATGTTACAGGCCCTTGTCTGTGATTTGTCGAAGGGGGCATTGTGACATCATACTCTGCACTGGGCACCCAGGTGACAGGCGCTTGTCTGTGATCTGCCAAA
This sequence comes from Gorilla gorilla gorilla, assembly GCF_029281585.2. Classification (NCBI taxonomy): domain Eukaryota; kingdom Metazoa; phylum Chordata; class Mammalia; order Primates; family Hominidae; genus Gorilla; species Gorilla gorilla. Next base: position 994,658 of record NC_073238.2, read on the forward strand.
CGGGCCATTGTGACATCATAACTCTGCACTGGTCACCCAGGTGACAGACCCTTGTTTGTGATCCGCCTAAGGAGGCATTGTGACATCATAATTCTGAACAGGTCTCCCAGGTGACAGGCCCTTGACTGTGATCCGCCTTAGGGGGCATTGTGACACCATACCTTCGCACTGGTCAACAGGATGACAGAACCTTGACTGTGATCTGCCTAAAGGGTCATTGTGACATCATAACCCTGCACTTGTCACCAAGGTGAGAGACCCTTGTCTGTGTTCAGCCTAAGGGGGCATTGTGACTTCATAATACTGCACTGGTCACCCAGGTGACAGACCCTTGTCTGTGATCTGCCTAATAGGGCATTGTGACATCATAACTCTGCACTGGGCATCAATGTGACAGGCCCTTGTCTTTGATCTCCCTAAGGGGGCATTGTGACATCATAACTCTGCAGTGGTTATCAAAGTGACAGGCCATAGTCTGTGATCTGCCTAAGGGGGCTTTGTGACATCATAACGCTTCACTGGTCACCCAGGTGACACACCCTTCCCTGTGATCTCCCTAAGGGGTATTGTGACATCATAAATATTCACTGGTAACCCAGGTGACAGACCCTTATCTGTGATCTGCCTAATTGGGCATTGGGGCATCATAACTCTGCACTGGTCACCCATGTGACAGGCCCTTGTCTGTGATTTGCCGAAGGGGGCATTGTGACATCATAACACTGCACTGGTCACCCAGGCGGCAGGCGCTTGTCTGTGATCTGCCAAACGGGCCATTGTGACATCATAACTCTGCACTGGTCACCCAGGTGACAGACCCTTGTCTGTGATCTGCCTAAGGGGGCATTGTGACATCATAACTCTCCACTGGTCACTCAGGTGACCGACCCTTGTCTGTGATCTGTCTAAGGGAGCATTGTGACATCATAATTCTGCACTGGTCTCCCCGGTGACAGGCCCTTGTCTGTGATCTGCCTAAGGGAGCATTGTGATATCTAACTGTGCGCTGCTCACTAAGGTGACAGAACCTTGTCTGTGATCTGCCTAAGGGGCCATTGTGACTTCATAACACTGCGCTGGTCACAAACGTGAGAGACCCTTGTCTGTGATCTGCCTAAGTATGCATTGTGACATCGTAACTCTGCACTGGGCACCCAGGTGACAGACCCTTGTCTGAGATCTGCCTAAGGGGCTTTGTGACATCATAACTCTGCACTGGGCACCCAGTTGAGAGACCCTTGTCTTTGATCTGCCTAACGGGGCATTGTGACATCATAACTCTGCACTGGTCACCCAGGTGACAGGCCCTTGTCTGTGATCTGCCTAACGGGGCATTGTGACATCATAACTCTGCACTGGTCACCCAGGTGACAGGCCCTTGTCTGTGATCTGCCTAAGGGGGCATTGTGACATCGTAACTCTGCGCTACTCACCCAGGTGACAGGCCCTTTACTGTGATCTGTCTAAGGGGGCATTGTGACATCATAACTCTGCTCTCAGCACCCAGGTGAGAGGCCCTCATCTTTGATCTGCCAAAAGGTCATTGTGACATCATATCTCTGCAATGGCCACCCAGGTGACAGGCCCCTGTCTTTGATCTGCCTAAGGGGTCATTGAGACATCATTACTCGGCAATGGACACCCAGGTGACAGACCCTTGTCTGTGATCTCCCTCAGGGTGAATTGTGAAATCATAAATCTTCACTGGTGACCCAGGTGACAGACCCTTGTCTGTGATATGCCTAAGGGGAATTGTGACATCATAACTCTGCACTGGTCACCCTGGAGTCAGTGCCTTGTCTGTGATCTGCCTAAGGGGACATTGTGACATCATATCTCTGCACTGGTCACCCAGGTGACAGGCCCTTGTCTTTGATCTGCCTAAGTGGGCATTGTCACATCATAAATCTGCACTTGTAACCCAGGTTACAGACTCTTGTCTATGATGTGCCTAAGGGGTCATTTTGACATCTTATCTCTGCACTGGTCTCCCAGGTGACAAACCTTTTCTGTGATCTGCCTAAGGGGACATTGTAAGTTCACAACTCTCCACTGGTAACCCAGGTGAGAGACCCTTGTCTGTGATCTGCCTAAGGGGGCATTGTGACATCATAACTCTGCACTGGTCACCCAGGTGGCAGGCACTTGTCTGTGACCTGCCTAAGGGGACATTGTGACATCATAACTCTGCACTGGTCACCCGGGTGTCAGGCACTTGTCTGTGATGTGCCTAAGGGGGCATTTTGACATCATATCTCTGCACTGGGCAACCTGGTGGCAGGCCCTTGTCAGTGGTCTGCCTAAGGGGTCATTGTGACATAATAACTGTGCACTGGTCACCCATGTGACAGGCACTTGCGTGTGATCTGCCTAAAGGGGCATTGTGACATTATAACTCTGCAATGGTCACCCAGGTGATATACCCTTGACTGAGATCTACTTAAGGGGGTACTGAGACATCATAACTCTGCACTGGTCTCTCAGGTGACAGACCCTTGTCTGTGATCTCCCTAAGGGGGCATTGTGACACCATAAATTCGCACTGGTAACCAAGGTGAGAGACCCTTGTCTGTGATCTGCCTAAGGGGCATTGTGACATCATAACTCTGCACTCGGCACCCAGGTGACAGGCCCTCGTCTTTGATCTCCCAAAGGGGCATTGTGACATCATAACTCTGCACTGGTCACCCTGGAGTCAGTTCCTTGTCTGTGATCTGCCTAAGGGGACATTGTGACATCATATCTCTGCACTGGTCACCCAGGTGACAGGCCCTCATCTTTGATCTGCCTAAGAGGGCATTGTCACATCATAAATCTGCACTGGTAACCCAGGTTACAGACTCTTGTCTATGATGTGCCTAAGGGGTCATTTTGACATCTTAACTCTGCACTGGTCTCCCAGGTGACAAACCTTTTTCTCTGATCTGCCTAAGGGGACATTGTGACATCATAATTCTGAACAGGTCTCCCAAGTGACAGGCCCTTGTCTGTGATCCGCCTTAGGGGGCATTGTGATACCATACCTCCGCACTGGTCAACAGGGTGACTGAACCTTGACTGTGATCTGCCTAAGGGGTCATTGTGACATCATAACCCTGCACTGGTCACCAAGGTGAGAGACCCTTGTCTGTGTTCAGCCTAAGGGGCCATTGTGACTTCATAATACTGCACTGGTCACCCAGGTGACAGACCCTTGTCTGTGATCTGCCTAATGGGGCATTGTGACATCATAACTCTGAACTGGACATTCAGGTGACAGGCCCTTACCTGTGATCTCCCTAAGGGGGCATTGTGACATCATTGATCTTCACTGGTAACCCAGGTGACAGACCCTTGTCTGTGATCTGCCTAATTGGGCATTGTTGCATCATAACTCTGCACTGGTCACCCATGTTACAGGCCCTTGTCTGTGATTTGTCGAAGGGGGCATTGTGACATCGTAACTCTTCACTGGGCACCCAAGTGACAGGCGCTTGTCTGTGATCTGCCAAACGGGCCATTGTGACATCATAACTCTGCACTGGTCACCCTGGTGACAGACCCTTGTCTGTGATCCGCCTAAGGAGGCATTGTGACATCATAATTCTGAACAGGTCTCCCAGGTGACAGGCCCTTGTCTGTGATCCGCCTTAGGGGGCATTGTGACACGAAACCTCTGCACTGCTCAACAGGGTGACAGAACCTTGACAGTGATCGGCCTAAGGGGTCATTGTGACATCATAACCCTGCACTGGTCACCAAGGTGAGAGACCCTTGTCTGTGTTCAGCCTAAGGGGGCATTGTGACTTCATAACACTGCACTGGTCACCCAGGTGACAGACCCTTGTCTGTGATCTGCCTAATGGGGCATTGTGACATCATAACTCTGCTCTGGTTACCCAGGTGGCAGGCACTTGTCTGTGACCTGCCTAAGGGGACATTGTGACATCATAACTCTGCACTGGTCACCCGGGTGTCAGGCACTTGTCTGTGATGTGCCTAAGGCGGCATTTTGACATCATATCTCTGCACTGGGCAACCAGGTGGCAGGCCCTTGTCAGTGGTCTGCCTAAGTGGTCATTGTGACATAATAACTCTGCACTGGTCACCCATGTGACAGGCACTTGCGTGTGATCTGCCTAAAAGGGCATTGTGACATTATAACTCTGCACTGGTCACCCAGGTGACATACCCTTGACTGAGATCTACTTAAGGGGGCACTGTGACATTATAACTCTGCAATGTTCTCTCAGGTGACAGACCCTTGTCTGTGATCCCCCTAAGGGGGCATTGTGACACCATAAATTCGCACTGGTAACCAAGGTGAGAGACCCTTGTCTGTGATCTGCCTAAGGGGCATTGTGACATCATAACTCTGCACTCGGCACCCAGGTGACAGGCCCTCGTCTTTGATCTGCCAAAGGGTCATTGTGACATCATATCTCTGCAATGGCCACCCAGGTGACAGGCCCCTGTCGTTGATCTGCCTAAGGGGTCATTGAGACATCATTACTCGGCATTGGACACCCGGGTGACAGACCCTTGTCTGTGATCTCCCTCAGGGTGAATTGTGAAATCATAAATCTTCACTGGTGACCCAGGTGACAGACCCTTGTCTGTGATATGCCTAAGGGGCATTGTGACATCATAACTCTGCACTGGTCACCCTGGAGTCAGTGCCTTGTCTGTGATCTGCCTAAGGGGACATTGTGACATCATATGTCTGCACTGGTCACCCAGGTGACAGGCCCTTGTCTTTGATCTGCCTAAGTGGGCATTGTCACATCATAAATCTGCACTGGTACCCCAGGTTACAGACTCTTGTCTATGATGTGCCTAAGGGGTCATTTTGACATCTTATCTCTGCACTGGTCTCCCAGGTGACAAACCTTTTTCTGTGTTCTGCCTAAGGGGACATTGTAACTTCACAACTCTCCACTGGTAACCCAGGTGAGAGACCCTTGTCTGTGATCTGCCTAAGGGGGCATTGTGACATCATAACTCTGCACTGGTCACCCAGGTGGCAGGCACTTGTCTGTGACCTGCCGAAGGGGACATTGTGATATCATAACTGCACTGGTCACCCGGGTGTCAGGCACTTGTCTGTGATGTGCCTAAGGGGGCATTTTGACATCATATCTCTGCACTGGGCAACCAGGTGACAGGCCCTTGTCAGTGGTCTGCCTAAGGGGTCATTGTGACATAATAACTCTGCACTGCTCACCCCTGTGACAGGCCCTTGCATGTCATCTGCCTAAAGGGGCATTGTGACATTATAACTCTGCACTGGTCACCCAGGTGACATACCCTTGACAGAGATCTACTTAAGGGGGCACTGTGACATCATAACTCTGCACTGGTCTCTCAGGTGACAGACCCTTGTCTGTGATCTCCCTAAGGGGGCATTGTGACACCATAAATTCGCACTGGTAACCAAGGTGAGAGACCCTTGTCTGTGATCTGCCTAAGGGGCATTGTGACATCATAACTCTGCATTGGTCACCAAGGTGACAGACACTTCTCTTTGATCTGCTTAAGGGGTCATTGTGACATCATAACTCTGCACTGGGCACCAAGGTGACTGGCCCTTGTCTGTGATTTGCCTAAGGGGGCATTGTGGCATCATAACGCTGCACTGGACACCCAGTAGACAGGCCCTTGTCTTTGATCTCCCAAAGGGGCATTTCGAAATCATATCACTGCACTGGGCACCCAGGTGACAGACCCTAGACTTTGATCTGTCTAAGGGGGCATTGTGGTATCATAACTCTGAACTGGACATCCAGGTGACAGACCCTTGCCTGTGATCTCCCTAAGGGGGCATTGTGACATCGTTGATCTTCACTGGTAACCCAGGTGACAGACCCTTGTCTGTGATCTGCCTAATTGGGCATTGTTGCATCATAACTCTGCACTGGTCACCCATGTTACAGGCCCTTGTCTGTGATTTGTCGAAGGGGGCATTGTGACATCATAACTCTGCACTGGGCACCCAGGTGACAGGCGCTTGTCTGTGATCTGCCAAACGGGCCATTGTGACATCATAACTCTGCACTGGTCACCCAGGTGACAGACCCTTGTTTGTGATCCGCCTAAGGACGCATTGTGACATCATAATTCTGAACAGGTCTCCCAGGTGACAGGCCCTTGTCTGTGATCCGCCTTAGGGGGCATTGTGACACCATACCTTCGCACTGGTCAACAGGGTGACAGAACCTTGACTGTGATCTGCCTAAAGGGTCATTGTGACATCATAACCCTGCACTTGTCACCAAGGTGAGAGACCCTTGTCTGTGTTCAGCCTAAGGGGGCATTGTGACTTCATAATACTGCACTGGTCACCCAGGTGACAGACCCTTGTCTGTGATCTGCCTAATAGGGCATTGTGACATCATAACTCTGCACTGGGCATCAATGTGACAGGCCCTTGTCTTTGATCTCCCTAAGGGGGCATTGTGACATCATAACTCTGCAGTGGGCATCAAAGTGACAGGCCATAGTCTGTGATCTGCCTAAGGGGGCTTTGTGACATCATAACGCTTCACTGGTCACCCAGGTGACAGACCCTTCCCTGTAATCTCCCTAAGGGGCATTGTGACATCATAAATATTCACTGGTAACCCAGGTGACAGACCCTTATCTGTGATCTGCCTAATTGGGCATTGGGGTATCATAACTCTGCACTGGTCACCCATGTGACAGGCCCTTGTCTGTGATTTGCCGAAGGGGGCATTGTGACATCATAACACTGCACTGGTCACTCAGGTGGCAGGCGCTTGTCTGTGATCTGCCAAACGGGCCATTGTGACATCATAACTCTGCACTTTTCACCCAGGTGACAGACCCTTGTCTGTGATCTGCCTAAGGGGGCATTGTGACATCATAACTCTCCACTGGTCACTCAGGTGACAGACCCTTGTCTGTGATCTGTCTAAGGGAGCATTGTGACATCATAATTCTGCACTGGTCTCCCCGGTGACAGGCCCTTGTCTGTGATCTGCCTAAGGGAGCATTGTGATATCTAACTGTGCACTGCTCACCCAGGTGACAGAACCTTGTCTGCGATCTGCCTAAGGGGGCATTGTGACTTCATAACACTGCACTGGTCACCAAGGTGAGAGACCCTTGTCTGTGTTCAGCCTAAGGGGGCATTGTGACTTCATAACACTGCACAGGTCACCAACGTGAGATACCCTTGTCTGTGATTTGCCTAAGTATGCATTGTGACATCGTAACTCTGCACTGGGCATCCAGGCGACAGACCCTTGTCTGAGATCTGCCAAAAGGGCATTGTGACATAATAACTCTGCACTGGGCACCCAGTTGAGAGACCCTTGTCTTTGATCTGCCTAACGGGGCATTGTGACATCATAACTCTGCACTGGTCACCCAGGTGACCGGCCCTTGTCTGTGATCTGCCTAAGGGGGCATTGTGACATCGTAACTCTGCGCTACTCACCCAGGTGACAGGCCCTTTACTGTGATCTGTCTAAGGGGGATTGTGACATCATAACTTTGCTCTCGGCACCCAGGTGAGAGGCCCTCGTCTTTGATCTGCCAAAAGGTCATTGTGACATCATATCTCTGCAATGGCCACCCAGGTGACAGGCCCCTGTCTTTGATCTGCCTAAGGGGTCATTGAGACATCATAACTCGGCAATGGACACCCAGGTGACAGACCCTTGTCTGTGATCTCCCTCAGGGTGAATTGTGAAATCATAAATCTTCACTGGTGACCCAGGTGACAGACCCTTGTCTGTGATATGCCTAAGGGGCATTGTGACATCATAACTCTGCACTGGTCACCCTGGAGTCAGTGCCTTGTCTGTGATCTGCCTAAGGGGACATTGTGACATCATATCTCTGCACTGGTCACCCAGGTGACAGGCCCTCGTCTTTGATCTGCCTAAGAGGGCATTGTCACATCATAAATCTGCACTGGTAACCCAGGTTACAGACTCTTGTCTATGATGTGCCTAAGGGGTCATTTTGACATGTTAACTCTGCACTGGTCTCCCAGGTGACTAACCTTTTTCTCTGATCTGCCTAAGGGGACATTGTGACGTCATAATTCTGAACAGGTCTCCCAAGTGACAGGCCCTTATCTGTGATCCGCCTTAGGGGGCATTGTGATAACATACCTCCGCACTGGTCAACAGGGTGACAGAACCTTGACTGTGATCTGCCTAAGGGGTCATTGTGACATCATAACCCTGCACTGGTCACCAAGGTGAGAGACCCTTGTCTGTGTTCAGCCTAAGGGGCCATTGTGACTTCATAATACTGCACTGGTCACCCAGGTGACAGACCCTTGTCTGTGATCTGCCTAATGGGGCATTGTGACATCATAACTCTGCACTGGGCATCAATGTGACAGGCCTTTGTCTTTGATCTCCCTAAGGGGGCATTGTGACATCATAACTCTGCAGTGGGCATCAAAGTGACAGGCCATTGTCTGTGATCTGCCTAAGGGGGCTTTGTGACATCATAACGCTTCAATGGTCACCCAGGTGACAGACCCCTCCCTGTGATCTCCCTAAGGGGCATTGTGACATCATAAATATTCACTGGTAACCCAGGTGACAGACCCTTATCTGTGATCTGCCTAATTGGGCATTGGGGCATCATAACTCTGCACTGGTCACCCATGTGACAGGCCCTTGTCTGTGATTTGCCGAAGGGGGCATTGTGACATCATAACACTGCACTGGTCACCCAGGTGGTAGGCGCTTATCTGCGATCTGCCAAACGGGCCATTGTGACATCATAACTCTGCACTTTTCACCCAGGTGACAGACCCTTGACTGTGATCTGCCTAAGGGAGCATTGTGACATCAAAATTCTGCACTGGTCACCAAGGTGACAGACACTTCTCTTTGATCTGCTTAAGGGGTCATTGTGACATCATAACTCTGCACTGGGCACCAAGGTGACTGGCCCTTGTCTGTGATTTGCCTAAGGGGGCATTGTGGCATCATAACGCTGCACTGGACACCCAGTAGACAGGCCCTTGTCTTTGATCTCCCAAAGGGGCATTTCGAAATCATATCACTGCACTGGGCACCCAGGTGACAGACCCTAGACTTTGATCTGTCTAAGGGGGCATTGTGGTATCATAACTCTGAACTGGACATCCAGGTGACAGACCCTTGCCTGTGATCTCCCTAAGGGGGCATTGTGACATCGTTGATCTTCACTGGTCACCCAGGTGACAGGCCCTTGTCTTTGATCTGCCTAAGTGGGCATTGTCACATCATAAATCTGCACTGGTACCCCAGGTTACAGACTCTTGTCTATGATATGCCTAAGGGTTCATTTTGACATCTTATCTCTGCACTGGTCTCCCAGGTGACAAACCTTTTTCTGTTATCTGCCTAAGGGGACATTGTAAGTTCACAATTCTCCACTGGTAACCCAGGTGAGAGACCCTTGTCTGTGATCTGCCTAAGGGGGCATTGTGACATCATAACTCTTCACTGGTCACCCAGGTGGCAGGCACTTGTCTGTGACCTGCCTAAGGGGACACTGTGACATCATAACTCTGCACTGGTCACCCGGGTGTCAGGCACTTGTCTGTGATGTGCCTAAGGGGGCATTTTGACATCATATCTCTGCACTGGGCAACCAGGTGGCAGGCCCTTGTCAGTGGTCTGCCTAAGGGGTCATTGTGACATAATAACTCTGCACTGGTCACCCATGTGACAGGCACTTGCGTGTGATCTGCCTAAAGGGGCATTGTGACATTATAACTCTGCACTGGTCACCCAGGTGATATACCCTTGACTGAGATCTACTTAAGGGGGCACTGTGACATCATAACTCTGCACTGGTCTCTCAGGTGACAGACCCTTGTCTGTGATCTCCCTAAGGGGGCATTGTGACACTATAAATACGCACTGATAACCAAGGTGAGAGACCCTTGTCTGTGATCTGCCTAAGGGGCATTGTGACATCATAACTCTGCACTCGGCACCCAGGTGACAGGCCCTCGTCTTTGATCTGCCAAAGGGGCATTGTGACATCATATCTCTGCAATGGCCACCCAGGTGACAGGCCCCTGTCGTTGATCTGCCTAAGGGGTCATTGAGACATCATAACTCGGCAATGGACACCCAGGTGACAGACCCTTGTCTGTGATCTCCCTCAGGGTGAATTGTGAAATCATAAATCTTCACTGGTGACCCAGGTGACAGACCCTTGTCTGTGATATGCCTAAGGGGCATTGTGACATCATAACTCTGCACTGGTCACCCTGGAGTCAGTGCCTTGTCTGTGATATGCCTAAGGGGACATTGTGACATCATATCTCTGCACTGGTCACCCAGGTGACAGGCCCTTGTCTTTGATCTACCTAAGTGGGCATTGTCACATCATAAATCTGCACTGGTACCCCAGGTTACAGACTCTTGTCTATGATGTGCCTAAGGGGTCATTTTGACATCTTATCTCTGCACTGGTCTCCCAGGTGACAAACCTTTTTCTGTGATCTGCCTAAGGGGACATTGTAAGTTCACAACTCTCCACTGGTAACCCAGGTGAGAGACCCTTGTCTGTGATCTGCCTAAGGGGGCATTGTGACATCATAACTCTGCACTGGTCACCCAGGTGGCAGGCACTTGTCTGTGACCTGCCTAAGGGGACACTGTGACATCATAACTCTGCACTGGTCACCCGGGTGTCAGGCACTTGTCTGTGATGTGCCTAAGGGGGCATTTTGACATCACATCTCTGCACGGGGCAACCAGGTGGCAGGCCCTTGTCAGTGGTCTGCCTAAGGGGTCATTGTGAAATAATAACTCTGCACTGGTCACCCATGTGACAGGCACTTGCGTGTGATCTGCCTAAAGGGACATTGTGACATTATAACTCTGCACTGGTCACCCAGGTGACATACCCTTTACTGAGATCTACTTAAGGGGGCACTGTAACATCATAACTCTGCACTGGTCTCTCAGGTGACAGACCCTTGTCTGTGATCTCCCTAAGAGGGCATTGTGACACCATAAATTCGCACTGGTAACCAAGGTGAGAGACCCTTGTCTGTGATCTGCCTAAGGGGCATTGTGACATCATAACTCTGCACTCGGCACCCAGGTGACAGGCCCTCGTCTTTGATCTGCCAAAGGGGCATTGTGACATCATATCTCTGCAATGGCCACCCAGGTGACAGGCCCCTGTCTTTGATCTGCCTAAGGGGTCATTGAGACATCATAACTCGGCAATGGACACGCAGGTGACAGACCCTTGTCTGTGATCTCCCTCAGGGTGAATTGTGAAATCATAAATCTTCACTGGTGACCCAGGTGACAGACCCTTGTCTGTGATATGCCTAAGGGGCATTGTGACATCATAACTCTGCACTGGTCACCCTGGAGTCAGTGCCTTGTCTGTGATCTGCCTAAGGGGACATTGTGACATCATATCTCTGCACTAGTCACCCAGGTGACAGGCCCTTGTCTTTGATCTGCCTAAGTGGGCATTGTCACATCATAAATCTGCACTGGTACCCCAGGTTACAGACTCTTGTCTATGATGTGCCTAAGGGGTCATCTTGACATCTTAACTCTGCACTGGTCTCCCAGGTGACAAACCTTTATCTGTGATCTGCCTAAGGGGACATTGTAACTTCACAACTCTCCACTGGTAACCCAGGTGAGAGACCCTTGTCTGTGATCTGCCTAAGGGGGCATTGTGACATCACAACTCTGCACTGGTCACCCAGGTGGCAGGCACTTGTCTGTGACCTGCCTAAGGGGACATTGTGGCATCATAACTCTACTCTCGGCACCCAGGTGAGAGGCCCTCGTCTTTGATCTGCCAAAGGGGCATTGTGACATCATATCTCTGCAATGGCCACCCAGGTGACAGGCCCCTGTCTTTGATCTGCCTAAGGGGTCATTGAGACATCATAACTCGGCAATGGACACCCAGGTGACAGACCCTTGTCTGTGATCTGCCTAAGGGGGCATTGTGACATCATAATTCTGCACTGGTCTCCCAGGTGACAGGCCCTTGTCTGTGATATGCCTTAATGGGCATTATGATATCATAACTCTGCACTGCTCACCCAGGTGACAGAACCTTGTCTGTGATCTGCCTAACGGGTCATACTGACTTCATAACACTGCACTGGTCACCAACGTGAGAGACCCTTGTCTGTGATCTGCCTAAGTATGCATTGTGACATCGTAACTCTGCACTGGGCACCCAGGTGACAGACACTTCTCTTTGATCTGCTTAAGGGGCATTGTGACATCATAACTCTGCACTGGGCACCAAGGTGACAGGCCCATTTCTGTGATTTGCCTAAGGGGGCATTGTGGCATCATAACGCTGCACTGGACACCCAGTAGACAGGCCCTTGTCTTTGATCTCCCAAAGGGGCATTTTGAAATCATATCACTGCACTGGGCACCCAGGTGACAGACCCTAGACTTTGATCTGTCTAAGGGGGCATTGTGGTATCATAACTCTGAACTGGACATCCAGGTGACAGACACTTGTCTGTGATCTCCCTAAGGGGGCATTGTGACATCATTGATCTTCACTGGTAACCCAGGTGACAGACCCTTGTCTGTGATCTGCCTAATTGGGCATTGTTGCATCATAACTCTGCACTGGTCACCCATGTTACAGGCCCTTGTCTGTGATTTGTCGAAGGGGGCATTGTGACATCATAACTCTGCACTGGGCACCCAGGTGACAGGCGCTTGTCTGTGATCTGCCAAACGGGCCATTGTGACATCATAACTCTGCACTGGTCACCCAGGTGACAGACCCTTGTTTGTAATCCGACTAAGGAGGCATTGTGACATCATAATTCTGAACAGGTCTCCCAGGTGACAGGCCCTTGTCTGTGATCCGCCTTAGGGGGCATTGTGACACCATACCTTCGCACTGGTCAACAGGGTGACAGAACCTTGACTGTGATCTGCCTAAAGGGTCATTGTGACATCATAACCCTGCACTTGTCACCAAGGTGAGAGACCCTTGTCTGTGTTCAGCCTAAGGGGGCATTGTGACTTCATAATACTGCACTGGTCACCCAGGTGACAGACCCTTGTCTGTGATCTGCCTAATGGGGCATTGTGACATCATAACTCTGCACTGGGCATCAATGTGACAGGCCCTTGTCTTTGATCTCCCTAAGGGGCCATAGTCACATCATAACTCTGCAGTGGGCATCAAAGTGACAGGGCATAGTCTGTGATCTGCCTAAGGGGGCTTTGTGACATCATAACGCTTCACTGGTCACCCAGGTGACAGACCCTTCCCTGTGATCTCCCTAAGGGGTATTGTGACATCATAAATATTCACTGGTAACCCAGGTGACAGACCCTTATCTGTGATCTGCCTAATTGGGCATTGGGGCATCATAACTCTGCTCTGGTCACCCAGGTGACAGACCCTTGTCTGTGATCTGCCTAAGGGGGCATTGTGACATCATAACTCTCCACTGGTCACTCAGGTGACAGACCCTTGTCTGTGATCTGTCTAAGGGAGCATTGTGACATCATAATTCTGCACTGGTCTCCCCGGTGACAGGCCCTTGTCTGTGATCTGCCTAAGGGGGCATTGTGATATCTAACTGTGCACTGCTCTCCCAGGTGACAGAACCTTGTCTGTGATCTGCCTAAGGGGCCATTGTGACTTCATAACACTGCGCTGGTCACAAACGTGAGAGACCCTTGTCTGTAATCTCCGTAAGTATGCATTGTGACATCTTAACTCTGCACTGGGCACCCGGGTGACAGACCCTTGTCTGAGATCTGCATAAGGGGCTTTGTGACGTCATAACTCTGAACTGGGCACCCAGTTGAGATACCCTTGTCTTTGATCTGCCTAACGGGGCATTGTGACATCATAACTCTGCACTGGTCACCCAGGTGACAGGCCCTTGTCTGTGATCTGCCTTAGGGGGCATTGTGATATCATAACTCGGCACTGCTCACCCAGGTGACAGAACCTTGTCTGCGATCTGCCTAAGGGGGCATTGTGACGTCATAACACTGCACTGGTCACCAAGGTGAGAGACCCTTGTCTGTGTTCAGCCTAAGGGGGCATTGTGACTTCATAACACTGCACTGGTCACCAACGTGAGATACCCTTGTCTGTGATCTGCCTAAGTATGCATTGTGACATCGTAACTCTGCACTGGGCATCCAGGCGACAGACCCTTGTCTGAGATCTGCCAAAAGGGCATTGTGAAATCATAACTATGCACTGGGCACCCAGTTGAGAGACCCTTGTCTGTGATCTGCCTAAGGGGGCATTGTGACATCGTAACTCTGCGCTAGTCACCCAGGTGACAGGCCCTTTACTGTGATCTGTCTAAGGGGACATTGTGACATCATAACTCTGCTCTCGGCACCCAGGTGAGAGGCCCTCGTCTTTGATCTGCCAAAGGGTCATTGTGACATCATATCTCTGCAATGGCCACCCAGGTGACAGGCCCCTGTCTTTGATCTGCCTAAGGGGTCATTGAGACATCATAACTCGGCAACGGACACCCAGGTGACAGACCCTTGTCTGTGATCTCCCTCAGGGTGAATTGTGAAATCATAAATCTTCACTGGTGACCCAGGTGACAGACCCTTGTCTGTGATATGCCTAAGGGGCATTGTGACATCATAACTCTGCACTGGTCACCCTGGAGTCAGTGCCTTGTCTGTGATCTGCCTAAGGGGACATTGTGACATCATATCTCTGCACTGGTCACCCAGGTGACAGGCCCTTGTCTTTGATCTGCCTAAGTGGGCATTGTCACATCATAAATCTGCACTGGTACCCCAGGTTACAGACTCTTGTCTATGATGTGCCTAAGGGGTCATTTTGACATCTTATCTCTGCACTGGTCTCCCAGGTGACAAACCTTTTTCTGTGTTCTGCCTAAGGGGACATTGTAACTTCACAACTCTCCACTGGTAACCCAGGTGAGAGACCCTTGTCTGTGATCTGCCTAAGGGGGCATTGTGACATCATAACTCTGCACAGGTCACCCAGGTGGCAGGCACTTGTCTGTGACCTGCCTAAGGGGACATTGTGACATCATAACTGCACTGGTCACCCGGGTGTCAGGCACTTTTCTGTGATGTGCCTAAGGGGGCATTTTGACATCATATCTCTGCACTGGGCAACCAGGTGACAGGCCCTTGTCAGTGTTCTGCCTAAGGGGTCATTGTGACATAATAACTCGGCACTGGTCACCCATGTGACAGGCACTTGCGTGTGATCTGCCTAAAGGGGCATTGTGACAATATAACTCGGCAATGGACACCCAGGTGACAGACCCTTGTCTGTGATCTCCCTCTGGGTGAATTGTGAAATCATAAATCTTCACTGGTGACCCAGGTGACAGACCCTTGTCTGTGATATGCCTAAGGGGCATTGTGACATCATAACTCTGCACTGGTCACCCTGGAGTCAGTGCCTTGTCTGTGATCTGCCTAAGGGGACATTGTGACATCATATCTCTGCACTGGTCACCCAGGTGACAGGCCCTTGTCTTTGATCTGCCTAAGTGGGCATTGTCACATCATAAATCTGCACTGGTACCCCAGGTTACAGACTCTTGTCTATGATGTGCCTAAGGGGTCATTTTGACATCTTATCTCTGCACTGGTCTCCCAGGTGACAAAACTTTTTCTGTGATCTGCCTAAGGGGACATTGTAACTTCACAACTCTCCACTGGTAACCCAGGTGAGAGACCCTTGTCTGTGATCTGCCTAAGGGGGCATTGTGACATCATAACTCTGCACTGGTCACACAGGTGGCAGGCACTTGTCTGTGACCTGCCTAAGGGGACATTGTGACATCATAACTGCACTGGTCACCCGGGTGTCAGGCACTTGTCTGTGATGTGCCTAAGGGGGCATTTTGACATCATATCTCTGCACTGGGCAACCAGGTGACAGGCCCTTGTCAGTGGTCTGCCTAAGGGGTCATTGTGACATAATAACTCTGCACTGGTCACCCATGTGACAGGCCCTTGCATGTGATCTGCCTACAGGGGCATTGTGACATTATAACTCTGCACTGGTCACCCAGGTGACATACCCTTGACTGAGATCTACTTAAGGGGGCACTGTGACATCATAACTCTGCACTGGTCTCTCAGGTGACAGACCCTTGTCTGTGATCTCCCTAAGGGGGCATTGTGACACCATAAATTCGCACTGGTAACCAAGGTGAGAGACCCTTGTCTGTGATCTGCCTAAGGGGCATTGTGACATCATAACTCTGCATTGGTCACCAAGGTGTCAGACACTTCTCTTTGATCTGCTTAAGGGGTCATTGTGACATCATAACTCTGCACTGGGCACCAAGGTGACAGGCCCTTGTCTGTGATTTGCCTAAGGGGGAATTGTGGCATCATAACGCTGCACTGGACACCCAGTAGACAGGCCCTTGTCTTTGATCTCCCAAAGGGGCATTTCGAAATCATATCACTGCACTGGGCACCCAGGTGACGGACCCCAGACTTTGATCTGTCTAAGGGGGCATTGTGACGTCATAACTCTGAACTGGACATCCAGGTGACAGACCCTTGCCTGTGATCTCCCTAAGGGGGCATTGTGACATCATTGATCTTCACTGGTAACCCAGGTGACAGACCCTTGTCTCTGATCTGCCTAATTGGGCATTGTTGCATCATAACTCTGCACTGGTCACCCATGTTACAGGCCCTTGTCTGTGATTTGTCGAAGGGGGCATTGTGACATCATAACTCTGCACTGGGCACCCATGTGACAGGCGCTTGTCTGTGATCTGCCAAACGGGCCATTGTGACATCATAACTCTGCACTGGTCACCCAGGTGACAGACCCTTGTTTGTGATCCGCCTAAGAAGGCATTGTGACATCATAATTCTGAACAGGTCTCCCAGGTGACAGGCCCTTGACTGTGATCCGCCTTAGGGGGCATTGTGACACCATACCTTCGCACTGGTCAACAGGGTGACAGAACCTTGACTGTGATCTGCCTAAAGGGTCATTGTGACATCATAACCCTGCACTTGTCACCAAGGTGAGAGACCCTTGTCTGTGTTCAGCCTAAGGGGGCATTGTGACTTCATAATACTGCACTGGTCACCCAGGTGACAGACCCTTGTCTTTGATCTGCCTAACGGGGCATTGTGACATCATAACTCTGCACTGGTCACCCAGGTGACAAACCTTTTTCTGTGATCTGCCTAAGGGGACATTGTAAGTTCACAACTCTCCACTGGTAACCCAGGTGAGAGACCCTTGCCTGTGATCTGCCTAAGGGGGCATTGTGACATCATAACTCTACACTGGTCACCCAGGTGGCAGGCACTTGTCTGTGACCTGCCTAAGGGGACATTGTGACATCATAACTCTGCACTGGTTACCCGGGTGTCAGGCACTTGTCTGTGATGTGCCTAAGGGGGCATTTTGACATCATATCTCTGCACTGGGCAACCAGGTGGCAGGCCCTTGTCAGTGGTCTGCCTAAGGGGTCATTGTGACATAATAACTCTGCACTGGTCACCCATGTGACAGGCACTTGTGTGTGATCTGCCTAAAGGGGCATTGTGACATTATAACTCTGCACTGGTCACCCAGGTTATATACCCTTGACTGAGATCTACTTAAGGGGGCACTGTGACATCATAACTCTGCACTGGTCTCTCAGGTGACAGACCCTTGTCTGTGATCTCCCTAAGGGGGCATTGTGACACCATAAATTCGCACTGGTAACCAAGGTGAGAGACCCTTGTCTGTGATCTGCCTAAGGGGCATTGTGACATCATAACTCTGCACTCGGCACCCAGGTGACAGGCCCTCGTCTTTGATCTGCCAAAGGGGCATTGTGACATCATATCTCTGCAATGGCCACCCAGGTGACAGGCCCCTGTCATTGATCTGCCTAAGGGGTCATTGAGACATCATAACTCGGCAATGAACACCCAGGTGACAGACCCTTGTCTGTGATCTCCCTCAGGGTGAATTGTGAAATCATAAATCTTCACTGGTGACCCAGGTGACAGACCCTTGTCTGTGATATGCCTAAGGGGCATTGTGACATCATAACTCTGCACTGGTCACCCTGGAGTCAGTTCCTTGTCTGTGATCTGCCTAAGGGGACTTTGTGACATCATATCTCTGCACTGGTCACCCAGGTGACAGGCCCTCATCTTTGATCTGCCTAAGAGGGCATTGTCACATCATAAATCTGCACTGGTAACCCAGGTTACAGACTCTTGTCTATGATGTGCCTAAGGGGGCATTTTGACATCTTAACTCTGCACTGGTCTCCCAGGTGACAAACCTTTTTCTGTTATCTGCCTAAGGGTACATTGTGACATCATAATTCTGAACAGGTCTCCCAAGTGACAGGCCCTTGTCTGTGATCCGCCTTAGGGGGCATTGTGATACCATACCTCCGCACTGGTCAACAGGGTGACAGAACCTTGACTGTGATCTGCCTAAGGGGTCATTGTGATATCATAACCCTGCACTGGTCACCAAGGTGAGAGACCCTTGTCTGTGTTCAGCCTAAGGGGCCATTGTGACTTCATAATACTGCACTGGTCACCCAGGTGACAGACCCTTGTCTGTGATCTGCCTAATGGGGCATTGTGACATCATAACTCTGCACTGGGCATCAATGTGACAGGCCCTTGTCTTTGATCTCCCTAAGGGGGCATTGTGACATCATAACTCTGCAGTGGGAATCAAAGTGACAGGCCATTGTCTGTGATCTGCCTAAGGGGGCTTTGTGACATCATAACGCTTCACTGGTCACCCAGGTGACAGACCCCTCCCTGTGATCTCCCTAAGGGACATTGTGACATCATAAATATTCACTGGTAACACAGCTGACAGACCCTTATCTGTGATCTGCCTAATTGGGCATTGGGGCATCATAACTCTGCACTGGTCACCCATGTGACTGGCCCTTGTCTGTGATTTGCCGAAGGGGGCATTGTGACATCGTAACACTGCACTGGTCACCCAGGTGGTAGGCGCTTATCTGTGATCTGCCAAACGGGCCATTGTGACATCATAACTCTGCACTGGTCACCCAGGTGACAGACCCTTGTCTGTGATCTGCCTAAGGGAGCATTGTGACATCAAAATTCTGCACTGGTCTCCCAGGTGTCAGGCCCTTGTCTGTTATCTGCCTTAGGGGGCATTGTGATATCATAACTCGGCACTGCTCACCCAGGTGACAGAACCTTGTCTGTGATCTGCCTAAGGGGGCATTGTGACTTCATAACACTGCACTGGTCACCAACGTGAGAGACCCTTGCCTGTGATCTGCCTAAGTATGCATTGTGACATCGTAACTCTGCACTGGGCACCCAGGTGACAGACCCTTGTCTGAGATCTGCCTCAGGGGCATTGTGACATCATAACTCTGCACTGGGCACCCAGTTGAGAGACCCTTGTCTTTGATCTGCCTAACGGGGCATTGTGACATCATAACTCTGAACTGGTCACCCAGGTGACAGGCCCTTGTCTGTGATCTGCCTAAGGGGGCATTGTGACATCGTAACTCTGCGCTAGTCACCCAGGTGACTGGCCCTTGACTGTGATCTGCCTAAGTGGGCATTGTCACATCATAAATCTGCACTGGTACCCCAGGTTACAGACTCTTGTCTATGATGTGCCTAAGGGGTCATCTTGACATCTTAACTCTGCACTGGTCTCCCAGGTGACAAACCTTTATCTGTGATCTGCCTAAGGGGACATTGTAACTTCACAACTCTCCACTGGTAACCCATGTGAGAGACCCTTGTCTGTGATCTGCCTAAGGGGGCACTGTTACATCATAACTCTGCACTGTTCACCCAGGTGGCAGGCACTTGTCTGTGACCTGCCTAAGGGGACATTGTGACATCATAACTCTACTCTCGGCACCCAGGTGAGAGGCCCTCGTCTTTGATCTGCCAAAGGGGCATTGTGACATCATATCTCTGCAATGGCCACCCAGGTGACAGGCCCCTGTCTTTGATCTGCCTAAGGGGTCATTGAGACATCATAACTCGGCAATGGACACCCAGGTGACAGACCCTTGTCTGTGATCTCAATCAGGGTGAATTGTGAAATCATAAATCTTCACTGGTGACCCAGGTGACAGACCCTTGTCTGTGATATGCCTAAGGGGCATTGTGACATCATAACTCTGCACTGGTCACCCTGGAGTCAGTGCCTTGTCTGTGATCTGCCTAAGGGGACATTGTGACATCATATCTCTGCACTGGTCACCCAGGTGACAGACCCTTGTCTTTGATCTGCCTAAGTGGGCATTGTCACATCATAAATCTGCACCGGTACCCCAGGTTACAGACTCTTGTCTATGATGTGCCTAAGGGGTCATATTGACATCTTAACTCTGCACTGGTCTCCCAGGTGACAAACCTTTATCTGTGATCTGCCTAAGGGGACATTGTAACTTCACAACTCTCCACTGGTAACCCAGGTGAGAGACCCTTGTCTGTGATCTGCCTAAAGGGGCATTGTGACATCATAACTCTGCACTGTCCACCCAGGTGGCAGGCACTTGTCTGTGACCCGCCTAAGGGGACATTGTGACATCATAACTCTACTCTCGGCACCCAGGTGAGAGGCCCTCATCTTTGATCTGCCAAAGGTTCATTGTGACATCATATCTCTGCAATGGCCACCCAGGTGACAGGCCCCTGTCTTTGATCTGCCTAAGGGGTCATTGAGACATCATAACTCGGCAATGGACACCCAGGTGACAGACCCTTGTCTGTGATCTCCCTCAGGGTGAATTGTGAAATCATAAATCTTCACTGGTGACCCAGGTGACAGACCCTTGTCTGTGATATGCCTAAGGGGCATTGTGACAACATAACTCTGCACTGGTCACCCTGGAGTCAGTGCCTTGTCTGTGATCTGCCTAAGGGGACATTGTGAGATCATATCTCTGCACTGGTCTCCCAGGTGACAGGCCTTTGTCTTTGATCTGCCTAAGTGGGCGTTGTCACATCATAAATCTGCACTGGTACCCCAGGTTACAGACTCTTGTCTATGATGTGCCTAAGGGGTCATATTGACATCTTAACTCTGCACTGGTCTTCCAGGTGACAAACCTTTATCTGTGATCTGCCTAAGGGGACATTGTAACGTCAGAACTCTCCACTGGTAACCCAGGTGAGAGACCCTTGTCTGTGATCTGCCTAAGGGGGCATTGTGACATCATAACTCTGCACTGGTCACCCAGGTGGCAGGCACTTGTCTGTGACCTACCTAAGGGGACATTGTGACATCATAACTCTACTCTCGGCACCCAGGTGAGAGGCTTTCGTCTTTGATCTGCCAAAGGGGCATTGTGACATCATATCTCTGCAATGGCCACCCAGGTGACAGTCCCCTGTCTTTGATCTGCCTAAGGGGTCATTGAGACTTCATTACTACGCAATGGACACCCAGGTGACAGACCCTTGTCTGTGATCTCCCTCAGGGTGAATTGTGAAATCATAAATCTTCACTGGTGACCCAGGTGACAGACCCTTGTCTGTGATATGCCTAAGGGGCATTGTGACAACATAACTCTGCACTGGTCACCCTGGAGTCAGTGCCTTGTCTGTGATCTGCCTAAGGGGACATTGTGACATCATATCTCTGCACTGGTCACCCAGGTGACATGCACTCGTCTTTGATCTGCCTAAGTGGGCATTGTTACATCATAAATCTGCACTGGTAACCCAGGTTACAGACTCTTGTCTGTGATGTGCCTAAGGGGTCATTTTGACATCTTAACTCTGCACTGGTCTCCCAGGTGACAAACCTTTTTCTGTGATCTGCCTAAGGGGGCATTGTGACATCATAACTCTGCACTGGGCATCAATGTGACAGGCCCTTGACTTTGATCTCCCTTAGGGGGCATTGTGACATCAAACTCTGCACTGGGCGTCAAAGTGACAGGCCATTGTCTGTGATCTGCCTATGGGGGCTTTGTGACATCATAACGCTTCACTGGACACCCAGGTGACAGACCCTTAACTGTGATCTCCCTAAGGGGCATTGTGACATCATAAATATTCACTGGTAACCCAGGTGACAGACCCTTATCTGTGATCTGCCTAATTGGGCATTGGGGCATCATAAGTCTGCAGCGGTCACCCATGTGACAGGCTCTTGTCTGTGATTTGCCGAAGGGGGCATTGTGATATCATAACACTTCACTGCTCTCCCAGGTGACAGACCGTTTTCTGTGATCTGCCTAAGGGTGCATTGTGACATCATAACTCTGCACTTGTCACCCAGGTGACAGACCCTTGTCTGTGATCTGCCTAAGGGGTCATTGTAACATCATAACTCTGCACTGGTCACCCAGGTGTCAGAACGTTGTCTGTGATCTGCCTAAGGGGCATTGTGACATCATAACCCGGCACTGGTCACCCTGGAGACAGACCCCTTGTCTGTGATCTGCCTAAGGGGTCATTGTGACATTATAACTCTGCACTGGTCACCCAGGTGTCAGAACCTTGTCTGTGATCTGCCTAAGGAGCATTGTGACATCATAACTCTGCATTGGTCACCAAGGTGACAGACCCTTGTCTTTGAACTGCTAAAGGGGGCATTGTGACATCATAACACTGCACTGGACACCCAGGTGACAGACCCTTGCCTGTGATCTCCCTATGGGGGCATTGTGACATCATAGATCTTCATTGGTAACCCAGGTGACAGACCCTTTTCTGTGATCTGCCTAACTGGGGATTGTTGCATCAAAACTCTGCACTGGGCACCCAGGTGACAGGCGCTTGTCTGTGATCTGCCAAAGGGGCCATTGTTACATCGTAAATCTGCACTGGTCTCCCAGGAGACAGACCCTTGTCTGTGATCTGCCTAAGGGGGCATTGTGACATCATAACTCTCCACTGGTCACCCAGGTGACAGACCCTTTTCTGTCATCTGCCTAAGGGAGCATTGTGACATCATAATTCTGCACTGGTCTCCCAGGTGACAGGCCCTTCTCTGTGATCTGCCTTAGGGGGCATTGGGATATCATAACTCTGCACTGCTCACCCAGGTGACAGCACCTTGTCTGTGATCTGCCTAAGGGGGCATTGTGACATCGTAACTCTGTACTGGGCAGCCAGGTGACAGACCCTTGTCTGAGATCTGCCTAAGGGGCATTGTGACATCATAACTCTGCACTGGGCACTCAGTTGAGAGACCCTTGACTTTGATCTGCCTAACGGGGCATTGTGACATCATAACTCTGAACTGCTCACCCAGGTGACAGGCCCTTGTCTGTGATCTGCCTAAGGGGGCATTGTGACATCGTAACTCTGCGCTAGTCACCCAGGTGACAGGCCCTTGACTGTGATCTGCCTTAGGGGGCATTGTGACATCATAACTCTGCGCTCGGCACTCAGGTGACAGGCCCTCATCTTTGATCTGCCAAAGGGGCATTGTGACATCATATCTCTGCAATGGCCACCCAGGTGACAGGCCCCTGTCTTTGATCTGCCTAAAGGGTCATTGCGACATCATCACTCCTCAATGGACACCCAGGTGACAGACCCTTGTCTGTGATCTCCCTCAGGGTGAGTTGTGAAATCATAAATCTTCACTGGTGACCCAGGTGACAGACCCTTGTCTGTGATATGCCTAAGGGGCATTGTGACATCATAACTCTGCACTGGTCACCCTGGAGTCAGTGCCTTGTCTGTGATCTGCCTAAGGGGACATTGTGACATCATATCTCTGCAATGGTCACCCAGGTGACAGGCCCTTGTCTTTGATCTGCCTATGTGAGCATTGTCACATCATAAATCTGCACTGGCACCCCAGGTTACAGACTCTTGTCTATGATGTGCCTAAGGGGTCATATTGACATCTTAACTCTGCACTGGTCTCCCAGGTGACAAACCTTTTCCTGTGAACTGCCTAAGGGGACATTGTAAGTTCACAACTCTCCACTGGTAACCCAGGTGAGAGACCCTTGTCTGTGATCTGCCTAAGGGGCATTGTGACATCATAACTCTGCACTGGTCACCCAGGTGGCAGGCACTTGTCTGTGACCTGCCTAAGGGGACATTGTGACATCATAATTCTGCACTGGTCACCTGGGTGTCTGGCACTTGTCTGTGACGTGCTTAACGGTTCATTGTGACATCGTAACTCTGCACTGGTCACCAGGTGACAGGCCCTTGTCTGTGATGTGCCTAAGGGGGCATTGTGACATCAAAACTCTGCACTGGGCACCCAGGTGAGGGGCCCTTGTCTTTGATTTGCCTAAGGGGGCATTGTGACATCATATCTCTGCACCGGGCACCCAGGTGACCCGGCCTTGTCTTTGATCTGCCTAAGGGGGCATTGTGACATCATAATTCTGCACTGGAAACCCAGGAGACAGAAACATTTCTGTGATCTCCCTAAGGGGGCATTGTGACATCATAACTCCGCCCTGGTAACCCAGGTGACAGACCCTTGTCTGTGATCTGCCTAAGGGGCATTGTGAAATCATAACTCTGCCCTGTTCACTGTGGTGTCAGACCCTTGACTGTGATCTGCCTAAGGGGACATTGTGACATCATAAATCTGCACTGGTTACCCAGGTGAGATTCCCTTGTCTTTGATCTGCCTAAGGGGGCATTGTGGCATCATAACTCTGCATTGGGGACCCAGGTGACAAGCCCTTGTCTGTGATCTGCCTAAGGGGGCATTGTGATATCATAACTCTGCCCTGGTCACCCAGGTGACAGACCCTTGTCTTTGATCTCCTCAATGGGGCATTGTGACATCATAACTCTGCACTGGGCACCAAGGTGACAGGCCCTTGTCTCTGATCTGTCTAAGGGGCATTGTGACATCATAACTCTGCACTGGGCAAACAGGTGAAACGCCCTTGACTTTGATCTGCCAAAGGAGCATTGTGACATCATATCTCTCCCTGGCCACCCAGGTGACAGGCCCTTGTCTGTGATCTGCCTAAGGGGGCATTCTGATATCGTAACTCTGCACTTTTCACCCAGGTGACAGGCCCTTGTCTGTGGTCTGCCAAAGTGGGCCATTGTGACATCATATCTCTGCACTGGGAAACCAGGTGATAGGCCCCTGTCTCTGATCGTCCTAAGGGGGCATTGTGACATCACAACTCTGCACTGCTCACCCAGGTGACAGGCCCTTGTCTGTGATCTGCGTAAGGCCACATTGTGACATCATAAATCTGCATTGGTAACCCACGTGACATACCCTTGTCTGTGATCTGCCTAAGGGGGAATTGTGACATCATAACCCTGAACTGTTCACCCTGGTGACAGACCCTTGGCTGTGATCTGCCTTAGGGGCATTGTGACATCATAAATCTTCACCGGTCACTCAGATGACAGTCCCTTGTCTGAGATCTGCCTAAGGGGGCATTGTGACATCATAACTCTGCACTGGTCACACAGGTAAAAGACCATTGTCAGTGATCTCCCTAAGGGGGCATTGTGACATCGTATGCCAGCACTGCGCACCCAGGTGACAAGCCGTTGTCTGTGGTCTGCCTAAGGTGCATTGTGACGTCATAACTCTGCATTCGTCACCCACGTGAAAATCCCTTGTCTGTGATGTGCCTAAGGGGGCATTGCAACATCATAACTCTTCACTGAGCACCCAGGTGACAGGCCCTTGTCTGTGATCTGCCTTAGGGGGCATGATGACATCATAACCCTACACTTGTCACCCAGGTGTTAGGAACTTGTCTGTGATGTGCCTAAGGGGGCATTGTGACATCATAACTCTGTACTGGTCACCCAGGAGACCGGCCCTTGTCTGTGATCTGTCTAAGGAGGCATTGTGACATCATAACTCTGCACTGGGCACCCAGGTGACTCTCCCTTGTCTGTGATCTGCCTAAGGGGGCATTGTGACATGATAACTCTGCACTGGTCACCCAGGTGATAGACCCTTGTCTGTGATCTGCCTAAGGGGGCATTGCAACATCATAACTCTTCACTGAGCACCCAGGTGACAGGCCCTTGTCTGTGATCTGCCTTAGGGGGCATTGTGACATCATAATTTGGCACTGGTCACTTACGTGACGGGCCCTTGTCTGTGATCTGCCTAAGGGGGCATTGTGACATCATAACTCTTCACTGGGCACCCAGGTGACAGGCCGTTGTCTTTGATCTGCCTAAGGGGGCATTGTGACATCATATCTCTGCACTGGGAACCCAGATGTCTGGCCCTTGCCGGTACTCTGAAGAAGGGTTCATTTTGACATCATAACTCTGCACTAGTCACGCAGGTGACAGACCCTTGTCTGTGATCTGCCTCAGTTGTCATTGTGACATCATAACCCTACACTGGTCACCCAGGTGACAGGCAATTGTCTGTGGCCTACCTAATGGAGCATTGTGACATTATAACTCTGAACTGGGCACCCAGGTGACAGGCCCTTGTCTATGATCTGCCCAAGGTGGCATTGTGACATCATAAGTCTGCACTGGTCACCCAGGTGACAGAACCTTTTTTGTTATCTGCCTAAGGGGACATTGTGACATCATAACACTGCACTGGTCACCAAGGTGTGAGACACATGTCTGCGATCTGCCTAAGGGTACATTGAGACATCGTAACTCTGCACTGGTCTCCCAGGTGACAGGCACTTGTCTGTGACCTGCCTAAGAGGCCATTGTGACATCAGAAGTACGCACTGGTCACTCAGGTGACAGGCCCTTGTCGGTGATCTGCCTAAGGGGGCATTGTGACATCATAACTCTGCACTGGGCACCCAGGTGACAAGCCCTTGACTGTGATTTGCCTAAGGGGGAATTGTGACATCATAACTCTGTACTGGGCACCGAGGTGCCAGGCCTTGTCTGTGATCTGCCAAAGGGGGCAATGTGACATCATAACACTGCACTGGTCACCCTAGAGACAGGCCCTTTTCTGTGATATGCCTAAGGGGCATTGTGACATCATAACTCTGCACTGGTCACCCAGGTGACAGGCCATTGTCTTTGGTCTGTCTAAGGGGGCATTGTGACATCAGATCTCTGTACTGGGCACTCAGGTAACAGGCCCTTCTCTTTGATCTGCCTAAGGGGGCATTGTGACATCATAACAGTGCACTCGTCACCCAGGTGACAGGCCCTTGTCTGTGATCTCCTTAAACGGATACTGTGACATCATAAATCTGTACTGGAAACCCAGGTTACAGACTCTTGTCTGTGATCTGCCAAAGGGGGCAATGTGACATCATAACACTGCACTGGTCACCCTAGAGACAGGCCCTTTTCTGTGATATGCCTAAGGGGCATTGTGACATCATAACTCTGCGCTGGTCACCCAAGTGACAGGCCTTTGCCTTTAATCTGCCTAAGGTGGCATTGTGACTTTATATCTCTGCACTGGGCAACCTGGTGACAGGCCATTGTTTGTGGTCAGCCTAAGGGGGCATTGTGACATCTTAACTCTGCACTGGTCACCCAGGTGACAGGCCCTTTTCTGTGATCTAAGGGGGCATTGTGACATGATAACTCTTCACTGGTCACCCAGGTGACAGGCCCTTGTCTGCGATCTGCCTAAGGGGGCATTGTGACATCATAACTCTGCACTGCTCACCCAGTTGACAGGCCCTTGACTGTGATCTTCCTAAGGGGGCATTGTGAAATCATAACTCTGCCCTGGGCCCCCAGCTGACAGACCCTTGTCTGTGATCTGCTTAAGGGGGCATTGTGACATCATAATTCTGCACTGGGCACCAAGGTCACATTCCCTTGTCTTTGATCTGCCTAAGGGCACATTGTGACATCCTAACTCTGCTCTTGGTACTAAGGTGAGAGGCACTGGTCTTTGTTCTGTTAAAGGGGGCATTGTGACATCATATCTCTGCATTGGGCACCCAGGTGGCAGGCCCTTGGCTTTGATCTGCCGAAGGGGGCATTGTGACATCATAACTCTGCACTGGACACCCAGGTGACAGACCCTTGTCAGTGATCTCCCTAAGGGGGCTTTGTGACATCATAAATCTGCACTGGTAACCCAGGTGACAGACCCTTGTCTGTGATCTGCCTAAAGGGGCATTGTGACATCATAACTCTGCACTGGTCACCCTGGTGACAGACACATGTCTGTGATCTGCCTTAGGGTCCATTGTGACATCATAAACCTGCACTGGTAACCCAGGTGAGAGACCATTGCTGTGATCTGCCTAAGGGGGCAATGTGACATCATAACTCTGCACTGGTCACACAGGTGACAGGCCCTTGTCTGTGATCTGCCTAAGGGGGCATGATGACATCATAACTCTACACTGGCCACCCAGGTGTTAGGAACTTGTCTGTGATGTGCCTAAGGGGGCATTGTGACATCATAAATCTGTACTGGTCACGCAGGAGACCGGCCCTTGTCTGTGATCTGTCTAAGGAGGCATTGTGACATCATAACTCTGCACTGGTCACCCAGGTGACTCTCCCTTGTCTGTGATCTGCCTAAGGGGGAATTGTGACATGATAACTCTGCACTGGTCACCCAGGTGATAGGCCCTTGTCTGTGATCTGCCTAAGGGGGCATTGCAACATCATAACTCTTCACTGAGCACCCAGGTGACAGGCCCTTATCTGTGATCTGCCTAAGGGGGCATTGTGACATCATAATTTGTCACTGGTCACTCACGTGACGGGCCCTTGTCTGTGATCTGCCTAAGGGGGCATTGTGACATCGTAACTCTTCACTGGGCACCCAGGTGACAGGCCGTTGTCTTTGATCTGCCTACGGGGGCATTGTGACATCATATCTCTGCACTGGGAAACCAGGTGTCTGGCCCTTGCCTGTACTCTGCCTAAGGGTTCATTTTGACATCATAACTCTGCACTAGTCACGCAGGTGACAGACCCTTGTCTGTGATCTGCCTCAGTTGTCATTGTGACATCATAACCCTACACTGGTCACCCAGGTGACAGGCCCTTGTCTGTGATCTGCCCAAGGTGGCATTGTGACATCATAAGTCTGCACTGGTCACCCAGGTGACAGAACCTTTTCTGTTATCTGCCTAAGGGGACATTGTGACATCATAACACTGCACTGGTCACCAAGGTGTGAGACACATGTCTGCGATCTGCCTAAGGGTTCATTGAGACATCGTAACTCTGCACTGGTCTCCCAGGTGACAGGCACTTGTCTGTGACCTGCCTAAGAGGCCATTGTGACATCAGAAGTACGCACTGGTCACTCAGGTGACAGGCCCTTGTCGGTGATCTGCCTAAGGGGGCATTGTGACATCATAACTCTGCACTGGGCACCCAGGTGACAAGCCCTTGACTGTGATTTGCCTAAGGGGGAATTGTGACATCATAACTCTGTACTGGGCACCGAGGTGCCAGGCCTTGTCTGTGATCTGCCAAAGGGGGCAATGTGACATCATAACACTGCACTGGTCACCCTAGAGACAGGCCCTTTTCTGTGATATGCCTAAGGGGCATTGTGACATCATAACTCTGCACTGGTCACCCAGGTGACAGGCCATTGTCTTTGGTCTGTCTAAGGGGGCATTTTGACATCAGATCTCTGTACTGGGCACTCAGGTAACAGGCCCTTCTCTTTGATCTGCCTAAGGGGGCATTGTGACATCATAACAGTGCACTCGTCACCCAGGTGACAGGCCCTTGTCTGTGATCTCCTTAAACGGATACTGTGACATCATAAATCTGTACTGGAAACCCAGGTTACAGACTCTTGTCTGTGATCTGCCAAAGGGGGCATTGCGATATCATAACTCCGCACTGTTCACCCTGGTGACAGACCCTTGACAGTGATCTGACTAAGGGGGCATTGTGACATCATAACTCTGCACTGGTCACCGAGGTGAAACACCATTGTCTTTGATCTGCCTAAGTGGGCATTCTGACATCATAACTCTGCACTGGTAACCGAGGTGCCAAGCCCTTGTCTGTGATCTGCCTTAGGGGGCATTGTGTCATCATAACTCTGCACTCAACCCCAAGGTGAGACACTCTTGTCTGTGATCTGCCTAAGGGGGCATTGTGACATCATAAATCTGCACTGGTCACCCAGGTGAAAGACCCTTGTCTGTGATCTGCCTAAGGGGGCATTGTGACATCATAACTCTGCTCTGATCACCAACGTGAGAGACCCCTGTCTGTGATCTGCCTAAGGGGGCATTGGGACATTATAACTCTGCAATTGGCACCCAGGAGACAGGCCCTTGTCTGTGGTCTGCCTAAGGGGGCATTGTGACATCATAACTCCGCACTGTTCACCCAGGTGAAAGACCCTTGTCTGTGATCTCCCTAATGGGGCATTGTGACATCATAAATCTGGACTGGTAACCCAGGTGACAGAACCTTGTCTGTGATCTGCCTACGGGGGCATTGTGACATCATAAGTCTGCACTGTTCACCCCGGTGACAGACCCTTGTCTGTGATCGGCCTAAGGGGGCATTGTGACTTCATAAACCAGCACTGGGCACCCAATTGACAGGCCCTTGTCTGTGATCTGCCTAAGAGGCATTGTGACATCATAAAGCTGCACTGGGCACCCAGGTGACAGGACCTTGTCTGTGATGTTCCTAAGGGGGCTTTGAGACATTATAACTCTGCACTGGTCACCCAGGTGACAGTCCCTTGTCTGTGATCTGCCTAAGGATGCATTGTGACATCATAACTCTGCACTGGGCACGCAGGTGACAGGTGCTTGTCTGTGATCTGCCTAAGGTGTCATTGTGACATCATAACTCTGCCCTGGTCAACCAGGTCACAGGCCCTTCTCTGTGATCTGCCTAAGGGAGCATTGTGATATCATAACTCTGCACTTGGCACCCAGGTGACACGCCCTTGTCTGTGATCTACCTAAGGGCGCATGGTGACATCATAAACCTGCACTGGGCACCCTGGTGACAGGCACTTGTCTGTGATCCGCCTAAGGGGGAAATGTGACATCATAACTCTGCACTGGTCACCCAAGCGACAGGCCCTTGTCTGTGATCTGCCTAAGGGTCATTGTGACATCAGAACTCTGCACTGGTCACCCAGGTGACAGGCCCTTGTCTTTGATCTGCCTTAGTGGGCATTGTGACATCTTATCTGTGCACTGGGCAACCAGGTGACTTGCCTTTGCCTGTGGTCTGCCTAAGGGTGTATTGTGACGTCATTACTCTGCACTGGTCACCCAAGTGACAGACAATTGTCTGTGATCTGCCTAAGGGTTCATTGTAACATCATAAATCTGCACTGGTCACCCAGGTGACAGACCCTTGGCTGCGATCTGCCTTATGGGGCATTTTGTCATCGTAACTCTGCACTGCTCTCCAAGGTGAGAGACTCTTCTCTGTGATCTGCCTAAGGGGACATTGTGACATCATAACTCTGCACTGGTCACCCTGTTGACAGACCCTTGTCCGTGATCTGCTTAATGGGGCATTGTGACATCATAACTCTGCACTGGTCACCCTGTTGACAGACCCTTTTCCGTGATCTGCCTAAGGGGGCATGGTGATATCATAACCTGCACTGGTCACCCAGGTGACAGGCCCTTGTCTGTTGTCTGCCTAAGGGTGCATTGTGACATCATAACTCTGAACTGGGCACCCAGGTGACAGGCCCTTGTCTGTGATCTGCCTAACGGGACATTGTGACATCATAACTATGCACTGGTCACCCAGGTGACCGGTCCCTGTCTGTGATCTCCCTAAGGGTGCATTGTGACATTATAACACTGCAATGGTTACCAAGGTGAGAGACCCTTGTATGTGATCTGCCTAAGAGGTCATTGTGACATCATAACTCTGCACTGGGCACCCTATTGACCCGCCCTTGTCTGTGACCTGCCTAAGGGGGAATTCTGACATCATAACACTGCACTGGTCACCCAGGTGACAGGCACTTGCATGCGATCTGCCTAAGGGGGCATTGTGACATCATAACTCTGCTCTGGTCACCCAGGTGACAGGTACTTAGCTGTGATCTGCCTAAGAGGGCATTGCGACAACATACCTGTGCACTGGTCACACAGAGGACAGGCCTTTGACTGTGATGTGCCTAAGGGGGCATTGTGACATCCTAATCCTGCACTGGTCACCCAGGAGACAGGCCCTTCTCTGTGACCTGCCTAAGGGTGTATTGTGACATCATAACTCTGCACTGGACACGCAGGTGAGAGGCGCTTGCCTGTGATCTGCCTAAGGGGTCATTGTGACATCATAACTCTGCACTGGTCACCCAGGTAACAGGCCGTTGTCTGTGATCTGCCTAAGGGGGCATTGTGACATCACAACTCTGCACTGGTAACCCAGGTGACAGGCACTTGCCTGTGACCTGCCAAAGGGGGCATTGTGACATCATGACTCTGCTCTGGTCACCCAGGAGACAGAACCTTTCCTGTGATCTGCCTTAGTGGGCATTGTGACATCATAACTCTGCACCGGTCACCCAGGTGAGAGACCCTTGTCTGTGACCTCACTAAGGGGTCACTGTGACATCATAACCCTGCATTGGCAACTCCGGTGACAGACCCTTGTCTGTGATCTGCCTTAAGGGGCATTGTGACATCATAAGTCTGCACTCGTCACCAAGGTGAGAGACTCTTGTCTGTGATCTGCCTAAGGGGGCATTGTGACATCATAATTCTGCACGGGTCACCCAGGTGACAGACCATTCTCTGTGAACTGCCTAAGCGGGCATTGTGACATCATAACTCTGCACTGCTCTCCCAGGTGACAGACCCTTGTCTGTGGTCTGCCTAAGGGGGCATTGTGACATCATAACTCTGCACTGGTCACCCTGGTGACAAACCCTTGTCTGTGATCTGCCTAAGGGGGCATTGTGAGTTCATAACTCTGCACTGCTCACACAGGTAACAGACCATTGTCTGTTATCTACCTAAGGGGGCACTGTGACACGATAACTCCGCACTGGTGACCGCGGTTACAGACCATTATGTATGATCTGCCTAAGGGGGCATTGTGACATCATAACTCTGCACGGGTCACCCAGGTGGCAGACCCATGTCTGTGATCTGCCTAAGGGTGCATTGTGACATCATAACTCTGCACGGATCACCCTGGTGACAGACCCTGGTCTTTGATCTGCTTAAGTGGGCATTGTGACATCATAACTCGGCACTGGTCACCCAGGTGACAGACTCTTGTCTTTCATCTGCCTAAGGAGGCATTGTGAGATCATAATTCTGCACGGGACACCCAGCTGACAGGCCCTTGTCTGTGATTTGCCTAAGGGGGCATTGTGACATCATAACACTGCATGAGTCACCCAGGTGACAGACCCTTGTCTGTGTTCTGCCTAAGGGGGCATTGTGAAATCATAACTCTGCACTTGTTACCCAGGTGACAGACCCTTCTCTGTGATCTGCCTAAGGATATGTTGTGACATCATAAATGTGCACTGGTAACCAAGGTGACAGACCCTTGTCTGTGATGTGCGAAAAGGGGCATTGTGACATCATAACTCTGCACTGTGCACCAAGGTGACAGGCCCTTGTCTGTGATCTGCCTAAGGGGGCATTGTGACATCATAACTCTGCAAGGGTCTCCCCGGTGTCAGACCCTTGTCTGTGATCTGCCTAAGGGTGCATTGTGACATCATAACTCTCCACGGGTTACCCTGGTGACAGACTCTTGTCTTTGATCTGCTTAAGTGGGCATTGTGACATCATAACTCTGCACTGGGCACCCAGGTGACAGACCCTTGACTGTGATCTGGCTAAGGGGGCGTTGTGACATCATAACTCTGCACTGGGTACCCAGGAGACAGGCCCTTGTGTGTGATGTGCATAAGGTGGCACTGTAGCATCATGACTCTATACTGGGCACCCAGGTGACAGGCCCTTGACTGTGATCTGCCTAAGGGGGCATTGCGACATCATAACACTGCGCGGGTCCCCATGGTGACAGACACTTGTGTGTCATCTGCCTAAGGGGGCATTGTAACATCATAACCCTGCGCTGGACACCCAGGTGAGAGACCCGTGTTTGTAAACTGCCTAAGGGGGCATCGTGACATCATAACTCTGCTCGAGTCACCCATGTGACAGGCCCTTGAATGTGACCTGCCTAAGGGGTCATTGTGACATCATAATTCTGCATTGGTCACCCAGGTGACAGACCCCTCTCTGTGATCTGCCTAAGGAGCATTGTGACATCATCAGTCTGCACTGGGCACCCAGGTGACAGGCTTTTGTCTGTGATCTCTCTAAGGGGGAATTGTGACTTCATAACTCTGCACTCGTCACCAAGGTGAGAGACCCTTTTCTGAGATCTGCCTAGGGAGGCATAGTGACATTATAACCATGCACTGCTCACCCTGGTGACAGACCCTTGTCTGCTATCTGCCTAAGGGGGCATTGTGACATCATAACTCTGTGCTGGACAAACAGGTGACAGACCTTTCTGTGATCTGCCTAAGGTGGTATTGTGACATAATAACCCTGCACTGGTCACCCAGGTGACAGACCCTTGCCTGTCATCTGCCTAAGGGGGCATTGCGACATCAAAACTCTCCTAGACGCCCAGATAACAGACCCCTGTCTTTGATCTGCCTAAGGGGGCATTGTGACATCATAACTCTGCACGGGTCACCCAGGTGACAGACCCTTCTCTTTGATCTGCCTAAGTGGGCATTGTGACATCATAACTCTGCACTGGTCACCCAGGAGACAGAACCTTGTCTGTGATCTGCCTAAGGGGGAATTGTGACACCATAACTCTGCACTGGTCACCGCGGTTACAGACCCTTATGTATGATCTGCCTAACGGGGCATTGTGACATCATAACTCTGCACTGGTCAGCCAGGTGACAGACCCTTGTCTTTGATCTCTCTAAGGGGGCATTGTTACATCATAACTCTGTGCCGGGCCCCCAGGTGACAGACTCTTGTCTGTGATCTGCCTAAGTGGTCATTGTGACATCATAACTCTGCATTGGTCAAGCAGGTGACAGATCCCTCTCTGTGATCCGCCTAAGGGGGCATTGTGACATCATAAGTCTACAAGGGGCACCCAGGTGACAGGCCTTTGTCTGTGATCTCCCTAAGGGGGAATTGTGACTTCATAACTCTGCACTCGTCACCAAGGTGAAAGACCCCTGTCTGTGATCTGCCTAGGGGGGCATTGTGACTTCATAACTGTGCACTGGTCTCCCAGGTGACACACCCTTGTCTGCGATCTGTCTAAGGGGGCATTGTGACATCATAACTCTGACCTGGTCACCCAGGTGTCCGAC
The DNA here is from genome assembly GCF_029281585.2 of Gorilla gorilla gorilla. NCBI lineage: Eukaryota > Metazoa > Chordata > Mammalia > Primates > Hominidae > Gorilla > Gorilla gorilla. Next base: position 1,029,830 of record NC_073238.2, read on the forward strand.
CCTTGTCTGTGATCTTCCTAAGAGGGCATTGTGACCTCATAACTCGCCACTCGTCACCCAAGCGACAGACCCTTGTCTGTGATCTGCCTAAGAGGGCTTGTGACATAACTCTGCACTGGTCACCCAGGTGACAGACCCTTTTCTGTGATCTGCCTAAGGGGGCATTGTTGCATCAAAGCTCTTCACTAGTCACCGTGGAGACAGACCCTTGTCTGTGATCTGCCTAAGAGGGTATTGTGACATCCTAACTCTGCACTGGTAAACCAGGTGACGTAAAATTGACTGTGATCTGCCTAAGGGTGCATTGTGACATCATAACTGTGCACTGGTAACACAGGTGACGTACCCTTGACTGTGATCTGCCTAAGGTGGCATTGTGACATCAGAACTCTGCACTGGTCACCCAGGTGACAGACCCTTTTCTGTGATCTCCATAACGGGGCATTGTGACATCAGAACTCTGCACTGGTCACCCAGGTGACAGACACTTTTCTGTGATCTGCCAAAGGGTGCATTGTTGCATCAAAGCTCTTCACTAGTCACCGTGGAGACAGACCCTTGCTGTGATCTGCCTAAGGGGGCATTGTGACGTCATAACTGTGCACTGGTAACACAGGTGACGTACCATTGACTGTGATCTGCCTAAGGTGGCATTGTGACATCACAACTCTGCACTGGTCACCCAGGTGACAGACCCTTTTCTGTGATCTCCATAACGGGGCATTGTGATATCATAACTCTGCACGGGTCACCCAGGTGACAGACACTTTTCTGTGATCTGCCAAAGGGTGCATTGTGACATCATAATTCTGCACGGGTCACCCTGGTGACAGACCCTTGTCTTTGATCTTCTTAAGTGGTCATTTTGACATCATAACTCTGCACGGGTCACCCAGGTACCCTTGTCTGTGATCTGCCTAAGGGGGCATTTGGACATCAAAACTGCACTGGTCACCCAGGTGACAGAACCTTGTCTGTGTTCTTCCTAAGGGGGCGTTGTGACATCATATCTCTGCACTGGTCACCCAGGTGTCAGAACGTTGTCTGTGATCTGCCTAAGGTGGCATTGTGACATCAGAACTCTGCACTGGTCACCCTGGTGACAGACCCTTTTCTGTGATCTCCATAACGGGGCATTGTGACATCAGAACTCTGCACTGGTCACCCAGGTGACAGACACTTTTCTGCGATCTGCCAAAGGGTGCATTGTTGCATCAAAGCTCTTCACTAGTCACCGTGGAGACAGACCCTTGTCTGTGATCTGCCTAAGGGGGCATTGTGACGTCATAACTGTGCACTGGTAACACAGGTGACGTACCATTGACTGTGATCTGCCTAAGGTGGCATTGTGACATCACAACTCTGCACTGGTCACCCAGGTTACAGACCCTTTTCTGTGATCTCCATAACGGGGCATTGTGATATCATAACTCTGCACGGGTCACCCAGGTGACAGACACTTTTTTGTGATCTGCCAAAGGGTGCATTGTGACATCATAATTCTGCACGGGTCACCCTGGTGACAGACCCTTGTCTTTGATCTTCTTAAGTGGTCATTTTGACATCATAACTCTGCACGGGTCACCCAGGTACCCTTGTCTGTGATCTGCCTAAGGGGGCATTTGGACATCAAAACTCTGCACTGGTCACCCAGGTGACAGAACCTTGTCTGTGTTCTTCCTAAGGGGGCGTTGTGACATCATATCTCTGCACTGGTCACCCAGCTGACAGATCATTGTCTGTGATCTGCCTAACGGGGCATTGTGATATCATAACCCTGCACTGGGCACCCAGCTGAGAGACCCGTGTCTGTAAACTGCCTAAGGGGGCACTGTGACATCATAAATCGGCTCGAGTCACCCATGTGACAGGCCCTTGAATGTGATCTGCCTAAGGGGCCATTGTGACATCATAACTCTGCATTGGTCACCAAATTGACAGACCATCGTCTTTGATCTGCCTAAGTGGGGTTTGTGACATCATAAATCTGCACTGTTTTACCAGGTGACAGACCCTTGTCTGAGAAGTGCCTAAGGGGGCTTTGTGACACCATAACTCTGCACTGGTCACCACGGTTACAGACCCTTATGTATGATCTGCCTAAGAGGGCATTGTGACATCATGACTCTGCACGGGTCACAGAGGTGACACACCCTTGTCTGTGATCTGCCTAAGGAGGCATTGTGACATCATAACTCTGCACTGGTCACCCAGATGACAGACGATTGTCTGTGATCTTCCTAAGGGGGCATTGTGACATCATAACCCTGCGCTGGTCACCCAGGTGACAGACCCTTGTCTGTGATCTGCCTAAGAGGGCATTGTGACATCCTAACTCTGCACTTGTAACCCAGGTGATGTACTCTTGACTGTGATCTGCCTAAGGGGGCATTGTGACATCACAACTCTGCACTGGTCACCCAGGTGACAGACCCTTTTCTGTGATCTCTATAAGGGGGCATTATGACATCATAACTCTGCACGGGTCACCCAGGTGACAGACACTTTTCTGTGATCTGCCAAAAGGTGCATTGTGACATCAGAATTCTGCACGGGTCACCCTGGTGACAGACCCTTTTCTTTGATCTTCTTAAGTGGTCATTGTGACATCATAACTCTGCACGGGTCACCCAGGTTACAGAACCTTCTCTGTGATCTGCCTAAGGGGGCATTTGGACATCAAAACTCTGCACTGGTCACCCAGGTGACAGAACCTTTTCTGTGTTCTGCCTCAGAGGGCATTGTGACATCATAACTCTGCACTGGTCACCCAGGTGACAGACCATTGTCTGTGATCTGACTAAGGGGGCATTGTGAAACCATAACTCTGCACTGGACACCCAGGTGAGAGACCCGTGTCTGTAAACTGCCTAAGGTGGCACTGTGACATCATAACTCTGCTCGAGTCACCCATGTGACAGGCCCTTGAATGTGATCTGCCTAATGGGCCATTGTGACATCATAACTCTGCATTGGTCACCCAGGTGACAGACCCCTCTCTGTGATCTGCCTAAGGGGGCATTGTGACATCATAAGTCTGCACTGGGCACCCAGATGAGAGGCATTTCTCTGTGATCTGCCTAAGGGGGAATTGTGACTTCATAACTCTGCACTCGTCACCAAGGTGAGAGACCCTTGTCTGTGATCTGCCTAGGGGGGCATAGTGACATTATAACCCTGCACTGCTCACCCTGGTGACAGACCCTTGTCTGTTATCTGCCTAAGGGGGCATTGTGACATGATCACACTGCGCTGGACAAACAGGTGACAGACCCTTGTCTGTGATCTGCCTAAGGGTGTATTGTGACATAATAACCTGTACTGGTCACCCAGGTGACAGACCCTTGCCTGTCATCTGCCTAAGGGGGCATTGTGACATCAAAACTCTGCACTGGACGCCCAGGTGACATTCCCCTGTTTGTGAACTGCCTAAGGGGACATTGTGACATCATAACTCTGCACTGGTCAAGCAGGTGACAGATCCCTCTCTGTGATCCGCCTAAGGGGGCACTGTGACATCATAAGTCTACAAGGGGCACCCAGGTGACAGGCCTTTGTCTGTGATCTCCCTAAGGGGGAATTGTGACTTCATAACTCTGCACTCGTCACCAAGGTGAAAGACCCCTGTCTGTGATCTGCCTAGGGGGGCATTGTGACTTCATAACTGTGCACTGGTCTCCCAGGTGACACACCCTTGTCTGCGATCTGTCTAAGGGGGCATTGTGACATCATAACTCTGACCTGGTCACCCAGGTGTCCGACCCTTGTCTGTGATCTTCCTAAGAGGGCATTGTGACCTCATAACTCGCCACTCGTCACCCAAGCGACAGACCCTTGTCTGTGATCTGCCTAAGAGGGCTTGTGACATAACTCTGCACTGGTCACCCAGGTGACAGACACTTTTCTGTGATCTGCCAAAGGGTGCATTGTTGCATCAAAGCTCTTCACTAGTCACCGTGGAGACAGACCCTTGCTGTGATCTGCCTAAGGGGGCATTGTGACGTCATAACTGTGCACTGGTAACACAGGTGACGTACCATTGACTGTGATCTGCCTAAGGTGGCATTGTGACATCACAACTCTGCACTGGTCACCCAGGTGACAGACCCTTTTCTGTGATCTCCATAACGGGGCATTGTGATATCATAACTCTGCACGGGTCACCCAGGTGACAGACACATTTCTGTGATCTGCCAAAGGGTGCATTGTGACATCATAATTCTGCACGGGTCACCCTGGTGACAGACCCTTGTCTTTGATCTTCTTAAGTGGTCATTTTGACATCATAACTCTGCACGGGTCACCCAGGTACCCTTGTCTGTGATCTGCCTAAGGGGGCATTTGGACATCAAAACTCTGCACTGGTCACCCAGGTGACAGAACCTTGTCTGTGTTCTTCCTAAGGGGGCGTTGTGACATCATATCTCTGCACTGGTCACCCAGCTGACAGATCATTGTCTGTGATCTGCCTAACGGGGCATTGTGATATCATAACCCTGCACTGGGCACCCAGCTGAGAGACCCGTGTCTGTAAACTGCCTAAGGGGGCACTGTGACATCATAAATCGGCTCGAGTCACCCATGTGACAGGCCCTTGAATGTGATCTGCCTAAGGGGCCATTGTGACATCATAACTCTGCATTGGTCACCAAATTGACAGACCATCGTCTTTGATCTGCCTAAGTGGGGTTTGTGACATCATAAATCTGCACTGTTTTACCAGGTGACAGACCCTTGTCTGAGAAGTGCCTAAGGGGGCTTTGTGACACCATAACTCTGCACTGGTCACCACGGTTACAGACCCTTATGTATGATCTGCCTAAGAGGGCATTGTGACATCATGACTCTGCACGGGTCACAGAGGTGACACACCCTTGTCTGTGATCTGCCTAAGGAGGCATTGTGACATCATAACTCTGCACTGGTCACCCAGATGACAGACGATTGTCTGTGATCTTCCTAAGGGGGCATTGTGACATCATAACCCTGCGCTGGTCACCCAGGTGACAGACCCTTGTCTGTGATCTGCCTAAGAGGGCATTGTGACATCCTAACTCTGCACTGGTAACCCAGGTGACGTACTCTTGACTGTGATCTGCCTAAGGGGGCATTGTGACATCACAACTCTGCACTGGTCACCCAGGTGACAGACCCTTTTCTGTGATCTCTATAAGGGGGCATTGTGACATCATAACTCTGCACGGGTCACCCAGGTGACAGACACTTTTCTGTGATCTGCCAAAAGGTGCATTGTGACATCAGAATTCTGCACGGGTCACCCTGGTGACAGACCCTTTTCTTTGATCTTCTTAAGTGGTTATTGTGACATCATAACTCTGCACGGGTCACCCAGGTTACAGAACCTTCTCTGTGATCTGCCTAAGGGGGCATTTGGACATCAAAACTCTGCACTGGTCACCCAGGTGACAGAACCTTTTCTGTGTTCTGCCTCAGAGGGCATTGTGACATCATAACTCTGCACTGGTCACCCAGGTGACAGACCATTGTCTGTGATCTGACTAAGGGGGCATTGTGAAACCATAACTCTGCACTGGACACCCAGGTGAGAGACCCGTGTCTGTAAACTGCCTAAGGTGGCACTGTGACATCATAACTCTGCTCGAGTCACCCATGTGACAGGCCCTTGAATGTGATCTGCCTAAGGGGCCATTGTGACATCATAACTCTGCATTGGTCACCCAGGTGACAGACCCCTCTCTGTGATCTGCCTAAGGGGGCATTGTGACATCAAAAGTCTGCACTGGGCACCCAGATGAGAGGCATTTCTCTGTGATCTGCCTAAGGGGGAATTGTGACTTCATAACTCTGCACTCGTCACCAAGGTGAGAGACCCTTCTCTGTGATCTGCCTAAGGGGGCATTGTGATTTCATAAATGTGCACTCATCACCCAGGTGACACACACTTGTCTGTGATCTGCCTAAGGGGGCATTGTGATGTCATAACTCTACACTGGTCACCCAGGTGACAGACCATTGTCTGTGATCTGCCTAAGGCGTCATTGTGACATCTAAACTCTGCACTGGTCACCCAGGTGACAGACCCTCGTCTATGATCTGCCTATGGGTGTGTTATTGCATCTTAACTCTGCAGTGGTCACCGTGGTGACAGACCCTTGTCTGTGATCTGCATAAGGGGGCATTGTGACATCGTAATAGTGCACTGGTAACCCAGGTGACGGGCCCTTGTCTGTGATCTGCCTAAGTTAGCATTGTGATATCATAACTCTGCACGGACACGCAGGTGACAGGACCTTGTCTGTGATCTGCCTAAGGGGGCATTGTGACATCATAACTCTGCAGGGGTCACACAGGTGACAGTCCCTTGTCTGTGATCTGCCTAAGGTGTCATTGTGACATCATAACTCTGCATGGGTCATCCAGGTGACACACCCTTGTCTGTGATCTGCCTAACTGGGTATTGTGACATCATAAGTCTGTACTGGTCACCAAGGTGACAATTCCATGTCTTTGATCTGTCTAAGGGGCACAGTTACATCATAACTCTGCACGGATCACGCAGGTGACAGACGCTTGTCTGTGATATTCCTAAGGGGGCATTGTGACATCATAACTCTGCACTGGTCACGCAGGTGAGAGACCCTTGTCTGTGATCTGCCTAAGGGGGCATTGTGACACCATAAATCTGCATTGGTCACCAAGTTGACAGACCATTGTATTTGATCTGCCTAAGGGGGCGTTGTGACATCATAAATCTGCACTGCTCACCCAGGTAACAGACCCTTGTCTGAGAACTGCCTAAGGGGTCATTGTGACATCACAACAGTGCACTGGTCACCCAGGTGACAGACCCTTGTCTGTGATCTGCCCAAGGGTGCATTGTGACATCATAACTCTGCACGAGGCACCCAGGTGGCAGACGCTTGTCTGTGATCTTCCTCACGGGGCATTGTGACATCAAAACACTGCATGGGTCACCCATGTTACAGGCCCTTGAATGTGATCTGCCTAAGGGGGCATTGAGACATCATAAATCTGCACTGGTCCCCAGGTGACAGACCCTTGTCTTTGATCTGCCAAAGGGGACATTGTGACATCATAACTCTCCACGCGTCCTCCAGCTGTCAGACCCTTGTCTGTGATATGCGTAAGGGGGTGTTGTGACATCATATCTCAGCACGGGTCACCCAGGTGACAGACCCTTGTCTCTAATCTGCCTAAGTGTGTATTGTGACATCATAACACTGCACTGGTCACACAGTTGACAGACCCTTGCCTGTGATCTGCCTAAGGGGGCATTGTGACAACCTAACTCTGCACTGGTCACACAGGTGACAGGCCCTTGTCTTTCGTCTGCCTAAGGGGGCATTTTGAATTCATAACTCTGCACTGGTGACCCACGTGACAGGCCCTTGTTTGTAATCTGCCTAAGGGGACATTGTGACATCATAACTCTACACTGGGTACCCAGATGACAGGACCTTGTCTGTGATCTGCCTAAGGGTGCATTGTGACATCATAACACTGCACGGGGCACCCAGATGACAGGCCCTTGTATGTTATCTGCCTAAAGGGGGCATTGTGACATCATAACTCTGCAATCGCAACCCAGGTGAGAGACCCTTGTCTGTGATCAGCCTAAGGGGGCATTCTGATATCATAACACTGCACTGGTCAACCAGGTGACAGTCCCCTGTCTGTGAACTGCGTAAGGGGTCATTGTGACATCATAACTCTGCACTGGTCAGCCAGGTGACAGACCCTTGTCTGTGATCTGCCGAATGCGGCATTGTGACATAATAATTCTGCACGAGGCACCCAGGTTGCAGACCCTTGTCTGTGATCTGCCTAAGGGGGAATTGTGACATCAAAACTCTGCATGGGTCACCCATGTGACAGGCCCTTGAGCGTGATCTGCCTAAGGGGACATTGAGACATCATAACTCTGCACTGGTACCCAGGTGACAGACCGTTGTCTTTGATCTGCCTAAGGGGGCATTGTGACATCATAACTCTGCATTGGTCACCGAGCGGACAGACCCTTGTCTTTGATCTGCCAAAGGGGCATTGTGACATCATAACTCTACACTGGTCACCCAGGAGACAGACCCTTGTTTGTGATCTGCCTAAGGGGGCATTGTGACATCATAACTCTGCACGCGTCTCCCAGGTGTCAGACCCTTGTCTGTGAAATGCGTAAGGGGTCATTTTGACATCATATCTCAGCTAGGGTCCACCAGGTGACAGACCCTTGTCTCTGATCTGCCTAAGCGTGCATTGTGACATCATAACTCTGCACATGTCACCCATGTCACAGGCCCTTGAAAGTAATCTGCTTAAGGGTTCATTGTGACATCATAACTGTGTAGTGGTAAGCCAGGTGATGTAACCTTGTATGTGATGTGCCTAAGGGGGCATTATGACATCATAAGTCTGCACTGGGCACCCAGGTGACAGGCCGTTGGCTGTGATCCGCCTAAGGGGGCATTGTGACTTCATAACTCTGCATTGGTCACCCAGCTGACAGGCCTTTGGCTGTGGTCTCCCTAAGGGGGTATTGTGACATCATAACTCTGCACTGCTCACCCAGTTGACAGGCCCTTGTCTGTGATCTGCCTAAGGGGGCATTGTGACATCACAACTCTGCAATGGTCACCCAGGTGACAGACCCTTTTCTGTGATCGGCCTAATGGGGTATTGTGACATCATAACTCTGTACTGGTCACCCTTGTGACAGATCCTTGTCTGCTATCTGCCTAAGGGGGCATTGTGACATCATAACTCTGCACTGGTTACCCAGGTGACCGACCCTTCTTTTGATCTGCCTAAGGGGGCATTGTGACCTCATAACTCGCCACTTGTCACCCAGGTGACATACTCTTGCCTGCGATCTGCCTAAGGGGGCATTGTGACATCATAACTCTGCACTGGACAGCCAAGTGGCAGACCCTTGTCTTTGATCTGTCTAAGGGGGTATTGTCACATCACAACTCTGCACTGGTCACCCAGGTGACAGGCCCTTGACTGTGATCTGCCTAAGGGGGCATCGTGACATCATAACTCTGCACGAGGCCCCCAGGCGACAGGCCCATGCCTGTGATCTGCCTAAGGGGGCATTGTGACATCATAACTCTGCACGGGTCACACAGGTGACAAGCCTTTGTATGTGATCTGCCTAAGGGGGCATTGTGACATTATAACACTGCAGGGGTCCCCCAGGTGACAGACCCTTGTCTGTGATCTGCCTAAGGGGGCATTGTGATATCATAACTCTGCACGGGTCTCCCAGGTGACAGACCTTTCTCTTTGATCTGCCTAAGTGGGCATTGTGACATCATAACTCTGCACTTGGAACCCAGGTGGCAGACCATTGTCTGTGATCTGCCTAAGGGGGCGTTGTGACACCATAAATCTGCACAGGTCACCCAGGTGACCGACCCTGGTCTGTGATGTGCCTAAGGGGGCATTGTGACATCATAACTCTGCACAGGTCACCCAGGTGACAGACCCTTGTCTGTGATCTGCCTAAGGGGGCATTGTGACATCATTACTCTGCTCTAATCACCCATTAGACAGGCCCTTGAATATGATCTGCCTATGGGGGCATTGTGACATCATAACTCTCCACTGTTCACCCAGGTGACACTCCCTTGTCTCTGATCTGCCTAAGGGGGCATTGTGACATTAGAACTCTGCACTGGTCACCCAGATGACAGGCCCTTGTCTGTGATCTCCCTAAGGTGGCATTGTGAGTTCATAACTCTGCACTTTTCACCCACGTGACAGGCCCTTGTTTGTAACCTGCCTAAGTGGGCATTGTGACATCTTAACTCTGCACCGGGCACCCAGGGGACAGGCCCTTGTCTGTGATCTGCCTAAGGGGGCATTGTGACATCATAACTCTGCACTTGGAACCCAGGTGGCAGACCATTGTCTGTGATCTGCCTAAGGGGGCGTTGTGACACCATAAATCTGCACAGGTCACCCAGGTGACAGACCCTTCTCTGTGAACTGCCTAAGGGGGCATTGTGACATCATAAATCTGCACTTGTACCCCAGGTCAAAGACCTTTGTCTTTGATCTGCCTAAGGGGGCATTGTGACAACCTAACTCTGCAATGGTCACCCAAGTGACAGGACCTTGTCTGTGATCTGCCTAAGGGTGCATTGTGAGATCATAACTCTGCACTGGTCACCCAGTTGACAGACCCTTGTCTGTGATCTGCCTAAGGGGTCATTGTGACTTCGTCACACTGCACTTGTCACCCAGGAGACAGACCCTTGTCAGTGATCTGCCTAAGGGGGCATTGTGACATCATAAGTCTGCACTGGTCACCCAGGTGACCGACCCTTGTCAGTGATCTGCCTAATGGGCCATTGTTGCATCATAACTCTTCACTAGTTACCGAGGTGACAGACCCTTCTGTGTGATCTGCCTAAGAGGGCATTGTGACATCATAACTGTGCACTGGTAAGCCAGGTGACATACCCTTGTCTTTGATGTGCCTAAGGGGGAATTGTGACATCAAAACTCTTCACTGGTCCCCCAGGTGTCAGACCCTTGCCTGTGTTCTGCCTAAGGGGGCATTGTGACATCATAATACTGCACTGGTCACCCTGGTGACAGACCATTGTCTGTGATCTGCCTAAGGGGGCATTGTGATATCATACCCCTGCACTGGACGCCCCGGTGAGAGACCCTTGTCTGTAAACTGCCTAAGGGGGCATTGTGACATTGTAAGTCCGCACTAGTCACACAGGTGACAGACCCTTCTCTGTGTTCTGCCTAAGTGGGCATTGTGGCATCATAACCCTGCACTGGTCACCCAAGTGACAGACCCTTGTCTGTGAACCGCCTAAGGGATCATTGTGACATCATAACTCTGCACTGGTCACCCAGGTGACACACCGTTGTCTGTGATCTGCCCAAGGGGGCATTGTGACATCATAACTCAGCACGAGGCACCCAGGTGGCAGACCCTTGTCTTTGATCTGCCTAAGGGGGCATTGTGACATCAAAACACTGCACAGGTCACACATGTTACCGGCCCTTGAATGTGGTCTGCCCAAGGGGGCAATGAGACATCATAAATCTGCACTGGTCCCAGGTGACAGACCCTTGGCTTTGATCTGCCTAGGTGGGCATTGTGACATCATAACTCTGCACTGGTCACCCAGTTGACAGGCCCTTGTCTGTTATCTGCCTAAGGGGGCATTGTGACATCATAACTCTCCACTGTTCACCCAGGTGACACTCCCTTGTCTCTGATCTGCCTAAGGGGGCATTGTGACATTAGAACTCTGCACTGGTCACCCAGATGACAGGCCCTTGTCTGTGATCTCCCTAAGGTGGCATTGTGACTTCATAACTCTGCACTGGTCACCCACGTGACGGGCCCTTGTTTGTAACCTGCCTAAGGGGGTATTGTGACATCATAACTCTGCACCGGGCACCCTGGTGACAGGCCCTTGTCTGTGATCTGCCTAAGGGGACATTATGACATCATAACTCTGCATTAGCCACCAAGGAGACAGACCATTGTCTGTGATCTGCCTAAAGGGGCGTTGTGACATCATAAATCTGCACAGGTCACCCAGGTGACAGACCCTTCTCTGTGAACTGCCTAAGGGGGCATTGTGACATCATAACTCTGCACTTGTAACCCAGGTGACAGACCCTTGTCTTTGATCTGCCTAAGGGGGCATTGTGGCAACCTAACTCTGCAATGGTCACCCAGGTGACAGGATCTTGTCTGTGATCTGCCTAAGGGGGCATTGTGAATTCATAACTCTGACCTGGTCACCCACGTGACAGGTCCTTGTTTGTAATCTGCCTAAGGGGACATTGTGACATCATAACTCTCCACTGGGCACCCAGATGACAGGCCCTTGTCTGTGATCTGCCTAAGGGGGTATTGTGACCTCATAACTCTGTACGGGGCACCCAGGTGACAGGCCCTTGTCTGTTATCTGCCTTAAGGGGCATTGTGACATCATAACTCTGCACTCTTCACCCAGTTGAGAGACCCTTGTCTGTGATCTTCCTAAGGGGCATTGTGACATCATAACAATGCACTGGTCACCCTGGTGACCGACCCCTGTGTGTGAACCGCCTAAGGGGTCATTGTGACATCATAACCCTGCACTGGTCACCCAGGTGACACACCCTTGTCTGTGATCTGCCCAAGGGGGCATTGTGGCATCATAACTCTGCACGAGGCACCCAGGTGGCAGACCTTTGTCTGTGATCTGTCTAAGGGGGCATTGTGACATCATAACCCTGCATTGGTCACCGAGATGACAGACCCTTGTCTTTGATCTGCCTTTGTGGGCATTGTGACATCATTACTCTGCACTGGTCACGCAGTAGACAGACCCTTGTTTGTGATCTGCCTAAGGGGGCATTGTGACATCATAACTCTTCACTGGTCACGCTGGGGACAGACACTTGTCTGCGATCTGCCCAAGGGGGCATTGTGACATCATAACTCTGCACTGGTAACCCAGGTGACAGGCCCTTGTCTCTGATCTGCCTAATTGTGCTTTGTGAAATCATAACTGTACACGGGTCACCCTGGTGACATACCCTTGCCTTTGATCTACTTAGGTGGTCAATGTGACATGATAACTCTGCACTGGTCACCCAGGTGGCAGACCCTTCTCTGTGATCTGCCTAAGGGGGCATTGTGTCTTCATAATACTGCACTGGTCACCCAGTTGTCAGACCCCTGTCTGTGAACTGCCTAAGCGGTCATTGTGAGATCATAACTCTGCACTGGTCACCCAGGGGACAGATCATTGTCTGTGATCTGCCCAAGGGGGCATTGTGACATCATAACTCTGCACGAGGCACCCAGGTGGCAGACCCTTGTCTGTTATCTGCCTAAGGGGGCATTGTGACATCATAACTCTCCACTGGTCACCCAGGTGACAGGCCCTTGTCTCTGATCTTGTTATGCCCTGACCATTTGTTCCCCAAGGAAGACCACCAGAGTCCGGAGTCAAAGCCAAGCGGCAAGGATCTTTACTACAAGTTCGAACCTTGTCCCTCCATTCGACAGCATACAAGAGGGCCCTGAACAATGCGAGTGTTTGCTTTTTATAGCCTTAGAGTTACAGGGGAACTAAGGAATTCTTTTAGTTCCCGCTTTTTCAGTGAAACTTTGAATGGCTGTCCCCTTATCGGAGACTTTCCTGGTGGTGTTTGTACTGGGCTCAGGAAGTTTGAGAGATATATGGCGATATGTGGTGAGATGGGAAGATGGGATGTGTTTGTACTGGGCTTGTTTGTTTTGAGCCCGGGGCTGAGGAATGTGCCCGGCTCCTTTCATTCCCCACTTTTCTTTTCAGGTATTTTTAGAGCCAATCTTGGGTCTTATAAGTCTGATTCTGCTTCAGCGTTTACAGGTTGGTATTGGGCTCTGAGGACCATGAGTTGTACAGTGTCAAACCTTTCTCTAACGAACTGAAAAATTCTCTTAACAACACAAGGTCCTACGGTAAGCAGAAATAGTAGACTCAGCAGGGGTCCAAGGAAGGGGGCTAACAGAGAAAACATAGATGAGTTCCACCATTGGTCTGCAGCTGAAGCAAACTGCCATGTTCTTACTTCTGTGCTTAACTTGCGTAACTGTTGGACCCGGTCTTCCACTAGCCCTGATTCATCTATGTAGAAACAACAGTCTTCCTTTAGAAACATACATATTCTCCCTTTTTCAGCAGTGAGTAGGTCTAAGGCCCTCCGGTTCTGCAAGGTTACCTGTGCTAGGGACGTGAGCTGCAGCTGGAGGGAGGCAAGGGACTCAGCTGACTCCTCCATAGCAACGGCAAATTGTTGGTACAGCTTGTTACTTTCTATAAGGGTGTGACCTAGGGCTCCCCTAGCCAGTCCGGCCACCATGAAGGATGTGGTGAGGGAGATTCCTGCAATGAGGGGGAGAAATATGGCTCGTGCAGGTCTCGGTCTAGGGTCTGGGTGAATAACAGCACTAGTCCAGTTACCGGTATACCCTGGGAACTCGCCGGCAGTAAGCAGAGTTAACCGGGGAACTAATGTGACAGGAAGACACAGTAGGTTGGTAACAGAGGGGCTTGATAGGTTTTTAGATAATGTTCCTGACGAAGCCCTTAAGGTGATGTTAGGGGGCGTTGCAGTGATGCTGCAGAGGCTGGAATTAGTTCCTGAGAAACAGTAGGGAAACTTTTCTTGACTGGGGTTTAGGTATAGTGGCACGTTAGGGATAGGGGCATATGAGAGGTTTCGGTGGTTGTTAGCTTGGGCTGAGGTGGAGGATCCCCATGGCAGGGGGACAGAGGTTAGCGGTGGACGCCCTAGAGTGGCACACAGAAAGCAGCCAGACAGGCTGTGAAGTCCTGTAAGGTGGGCAAGTTCTAATCCTTCTTGCAATAATTTTAACCAGGAAAAAGGACGTAAGTCTTGTGTCAGGCGGTTTTCTTGTCGCTGGATATTTCCATGGACCAGGGGCCGTACCTGCACTAGACCCTGCCACAGATAGGGGTGACTGCTAGGCCATGTGGAGGCGGAGGAGTAGTATACAGCCCCGTGTTGAGGCGTGGTCCAGCGGGAGTTCCAGAGGTCTCTAACTATCCATGTATATGAAAGGTCTCTATCTCGTCTGCGATGGAAGGGCCATCTGGGATCTATCTGTTCTTTTCCACCCCACCATCGGTATTTATGGATGTTACAATAGTTATAAGGGCAGCCGGCACTTTGGTGCCACCAATAGTGCTTACAATTATTTAGTCTGATCATACTCGAAGCATATTATTGGTGCCACTGGTTTGGCTACTGGGAAATCGGTAAAATTTAGTAAAATTGGGCTATTGTACCCTGAGGAGGGGCAATCTGCACTGGCCACTAATTTCCCGGGCTTATGAGGTTGCCCAGGGTGGGTTTGGTTTTCATAAAGCCAGAATCTCCAGACAAAGGGATTAGGAGCTGGCTTTATGTTTTTTCCAGCGGCCACTAGGGCGACTAATGTTAGAGTTAGACTACCTAACTGCATGTTTGCAGTGAGCTATGCTGCCGGCGCAGGGTGAGTTTTAAGGGGTTGTTCTTAGCTCTGTCCACAGTCCACGTGTCCGGTGCTTCAGCCGCCGCCGTGATTGGCCCCAGAAGGTCGGAGGTTGGGTCCACTGACTTGACGTGGGTGTAGTGGATCCACGACGCAATGCCTTCTACCTTCAGGGTGGTGGGTGTGGTCAGGAGTACTTAGAGTGGTCCTTTTCACCTGGGCTCTAGGGTCTCTTGTCGGTGTCGCTTAACCAGGACCCAGTCTCCCGGCTGGTACGGATGGGGTGTCGGTGGGGGACTGGTCTCATATAGCTCTTTCAGTTTGGGCCAGATTTCTTGGTGAATTTTCTGTAAGGCTTGTAAGGAAAATAAGAATTCAGAGACATTTTCTGTTTCAGACTTAAGCAGGTCATCTTTTAAGCTAGGAACCAGGGGTGGAGGTCTGCCATACATGATTTCGTAAGGGGTAAGGCCCAGTTTGTAAGGGGTATTACGGGCCCGGAACAGAGCATAGGGGAGAAGGACTACCCAATTAGCGCCAGTCTCTATAGTCAATTTAGTTAAGGTCTCTTTTAAGGTCCGATTCATCCTTTCTACCTGTCCTGAACTCTGGGGCCTGTAAGCACAATGTAGTTTCCAATTTGCCCCAAGGATGGAAGCCAAGTCCTGACTTACCTTAGTGACGAAAGCGGGCCCATTATCTGACCCTATCTGGACGGGGAAGCCATACCTGGGAAGGATATCTTCCAGAATTTTCTTTGCTACGACCTGAGCAGTTTCTTTTTTTGGTTGGGAATGCTTCAGTCCACCCTGAAAAAGTATCTACAAAGACAAGTAAGTACCGGTACCCATACTTTCCTGGCTTTATTTCAGTAAAATCTACTTCTCAGTAGATACCGGGCCTGGTTCCCCTGAGCCTTGTTCCTGTTGCAGCTTGAGATTGGGGGTATGCATTGTTAAGCTGGCAGACTTTGCATCTTGTCACGATACTGCTGGCCGTCTCAGCTATATGTCTGATTTTGAGCTTGGAGCGTCTGATCAGGTCTTTCATCCGCCGGGCCCCCAGGTGGGTGGTTCGGTGGATGTGTTCTAATACCTGTTGTCCTAGTTTTTCTGGTAGGATGGTTTGGTCATTAGTATCAGTCCACCACCCATTCTGGATTTGTTTCAGGGGAAGTTTGTCAATCCACTGGAGATCTTGTTCTGAATATTCAGGGAAATATGGCAAGTCCCGGGGGCCTGGGTCAGGGAGCTGGAGTGCAAGGAGTTGGCTGGGAGCCTTCGCCACATTCCTTGCAGTTTGGTCTGCCAGAAAGTTGCCTTGAGCAGTTGGAGTAGTTAGTTTCTGATGCCCTGGGTAATGTACAATGGCTAACTTTTCTGGCCTCCATAGGGCTGTTAGTAGGGCTAGGATCTCTTGCTTGTTTTTTATCTCTTTTCCTTCAGCCGTCAGTAAACCTCGCTCCCTGTAAATGGCCCCATGTATATGCGCCGTTGCAAAAGCATATCGGCTGTCTGTATATACTGTCAGCTTTTTCCCCGCCCCTAAGGTAAGAGCTTGGGTGAGCGCTATCAGTTCGGCCTTCTGGGCCGATGTCCCCGGGGGCAGGGGTTCTGCCCAGATTACCTCAGTCTCTGAAGTTACTGCCGCTCCAGCGTACCTCTGGCCTTGATGCATGAAGCTACTCCCATTGGTGAACCAGACGAGGTCGGCGTTAGGAAGTGGGCAGTCCTGCAGGTCTTTGCTCAGATTATCATGCCAGGGGGGCTGCCTAGGTTGGGTGTACTCTGGCTGTAGATGCTCTTTCTGTACCACTGCTGCCAGGACCTTGGTCATTTTTTCAGTGGCCTTAAATTGCTTTTCCTCTGGAGTATCTCTGTTATTGTAAACCCGCTGAGCTATCTGAAGGAGGTCCTGAATCCGCTTTCCCTCCAAGTCTTCTAATTTCTGGAGTTTTCTCTTAATATCTGGGGCTGCCTGATTTATGAAAGGCATTATAACAGCTGCCTGACTTCCTGGAGCCTCTGGATCTATGGGGGTGTATGGTCTAAAAGCTTCCATTAATCTTTCTAAGTAGGTAGCTGGGCTCTCTGTCTTCCCCTGCAGAATAGAATATACTTTAGCCAAATTAGTGGGCTTGCGAGCAGCTGCCCGGAGACCTGCCATTAGAGTCTGGCGATAAAGGTGTAGCCGTCCCCTACCTTCTGCCGTATTGTAGTCCCACGCCGGCCTGGTCAGAGGAAAGGTTGCGTTTATGAGGTCGGGGTTGGCAGTCGGTTGACCGTCGTCCCCCGGGACCAGCTTTCTACCTTCTATCTGTATTCTTTCTCGCTCCTCCATGGTGAACAAGATTCGGAGGAGCTGCTGACAATCATCCCAAGTGGGCTGGTGGGTGAACATGACACTATCCAGTAAAGCCAGTAAATCTTTGGGGTTGTCTGAAAACCGAGCACTCTGAGTCTTCCAGTTATACAGATCACTGGTGGAGAATGGCCAGTACTGGAGCCTGGGGATTCCTGTGTCATCTGGGGGTCCTATTTCCCGAAGGGGTAAAGCCACCATGGAGTCAGGCGGCTGAGGGGGGCTAGTCCGCGAAGTTCGCCCTTGCGTCCACCCCACCAGCCCTTCAAAGTTACTTTCCCTTACAGCAGGCCCGTGTGTGCCAGCCGCCTCCCGTCCGCCTGCTCCCTCCCGCAGCTCAGCCAGGGGGGCTGGGGCCTGGGGCCCGGAGGGGTACGGAGGGGGTTCTGTGAACAGTGGGTCCCAGCTGTCAGGTAGAACAGGATGGGGGGGGCAGTTGGCTGCTTGGATTTTAGTGGTCGAGCAACCAGTGCCTTACAGGGTTCAGAGGCTAATTGGAAAGGGGACAGCCAAGGAGATGGGTTCTCAACAAGGTCCTGCCATATGAGGATATATGGGATTTGATCTAAGTAGCCCACACGCCCAGGTAGGAAAATCTTGGACTTTACTCTAGTGATGACAGCAAGTCGGAAGGTCCCTTCGGGTGGCCACCCCACATCAAAGGCAGGCCATTCGGAGCGACACAGAGTAATTAGCTTTCCTTTCCTGATTTCTATACAAGATCATGGCCCTTTGCTCTAACTTCTTTGAAATTACTAGTAAGGAGAGATAGGGGAGTGCTCTGGGTATTACCCATCCTGTAATAATTTGTAGTCTCTTCCTATAAAGGAATGTGGGTTTGAATCCCTGTAAAGGAAATCTGATTTGACTTCTTAATGATATCTAATCACAGGCGCACTTTGGCAGCCTTGGTCAGAGTTAGCTGCCTAGATCGTAGTCGCGCTGAGGCAGCCCAGGTCAGAGGCAGCTGCTGCCCACCAAACTGGGGCAGTTCAGATCGCAAGCGTGCACCGGAAGCCCGGGTCAGAGTTAGCTGCCTGGGTCCCGGTCGCGCTGAGGCAGCCCAGATTAGAGGCAGCAGCTGCCCGCCTAACCGGGGCAGTTCAGATCGCAATATAGATCAGATGAGAGCCAGGGGACGTCTCCCACTGGTCTCCGCTGGCCGTCCTATAGTGCGTCCGCCAGGACTGTGCCAGCTCCAGTTTCAGACCTCGTGAGTCACAGATTCGGATTCAGAACAGACAGACAGACAAACGGAGACGAGCCAGCTCACCTATCAGTAGATCGATCCCAGCAGATCCGTTGACCAGGGGTCTGGTGGGCTTGGGGAATCCCGGACGGGCCCCCAGATGTTATGCCCAGACCATTTGTTCCCCAAAGAAGACCACCAGAGTCCAGAGTCAAAGCCAAGCGGCAAGGATCTTTACTACAAGTTCGAACCTGGTCCCTCCATTCGACAGCATACAAGAGGGCCCTGAACAATGCGAGTGCTTGCTTTTTATAGCCTGAGAGTTACAGGGGAACAAAGGAATTCTTTTGGTTCCCGCTTTCTCAGTAAAACTTTGAATGGCTGTCCCCTTATCGGAGACTTTCCTGGTGGTGTTTGTACTGGGATCAGGAAGTTTGAGAGATATATGGCGATATGTGGTGAGATGGGAAGATGGGATGTGTTTGTACTGGGCTTGTTTGTTTTGAGCCCGGGGCTGAGGAATGTGCCCGGCTCCTTTCAATCTGCCTAAGGGGGCATTGTGATATCATAAATCTGCGCTGGTCACCCAGGTGACAGGCCCTTGTCTGTGATCTCCCTAAAGTGGCATTGTGACTTCTTAACTCTGCACTGGTCACCCACGTGACAGGCCCTTGTTTGTAACCTGCCTAAGGGGGCATTGTGACATCATAACTCTGCACCGGGCACCCAGGTGACAGGCCCTTTTCGGGGATCGGCCTAAGGGGGCATTGTGACATCATAACTCTGCACTTGGAACCCAGGTGACAGACCACTGAGTGTGCTCCGCCTAAGGGGACATTGTGACATCATAACACTTCATTGGTCACCAAGGTGAGAGACCATTGACTGTGATCTGCCTAAGGGGGCGTTGTGACATCATAAATCTGCACTGGTCACCCAGGAGACAGACCCTTCTCTGTGAACTGCCTAAGGGGGCATTGTGACATCATAACTCTGCACTGGTCACCCAGGTGACAGACCCTTGTCAGTGATCTGCCTAAAGGGGCATTGTGACATCAAAACCATGCACGGGTCACCCAGGTGACAGACCCTTGTCTGTGATCTGCCTAAGGTGGCATTCTGACATCATAACTCTGCAAAGGTCACACAGGTGACAGACCCTTTTCTGTGATTGGCCTAATGGGGTATTGTGACATCATAACTCTGCACTGGTCAGACTGGTTACAGACCCCTGTCCACTATCTGCCTAAGGTGGCATTGTGACATCATAACTCTGCACTGGTTACCCAGGTGACTGACCATTGTCTGCGATCTGCCTAAGGGGGCATTGTTGCATCATAACTCTTCACTAGTCACCGAGGTGACAGACCCTTGTCTGTGATCTGCCTAAGAGGGCATTGTGACATCCCAACTGTGCACTGGTAAGCCAGGTGACGTACCCTTGTCTGTGATGTGCCTAAGGGGGCACTGTGACATCATAACTGTGCACTGGTTACCCAGGTGACGTACCCTTGACTGTGATCTGCCTAAGGTGGCATTGTGACATCACAACTCTGCACAGGTCACCCAGGTGACAGACCCTTATCTTTGATCTGCATAAGGGGGCATTGTGACATCATAATTCTGCACGGGTCACCGAGGTGACAGACCATTGACTGTGATCTGCCAAAGGGTGCATTATGACATCATAATACTGCACGGGTCACCCTGGTGACATACCCTTGCCTTTGATCTACTTAAGTGGTCATTGCGACATCATAACTCTGCACTGGTCACCCAGGTGGCAGACCCTTGTCTGTGATATGCTTAAGGGGTCAATGTGACATCATAAATCTGCACTGGTCACCCACGTTACACACCCTTGTCTGTGATCTACCTAAGGGGGCATTGTGACATCATTACACTACATTGGTCACCCAGGTGACAGACCCTTGTCTGTGATCTGCCTAAGGGGGCATTGTGACATCATTACAATACAGTGGTCACCCAGGTGACAGGCCCATGTCTGTGATCTGCCTAAGGGGGCATTGTGACATCATAACTCTCCACTGGTCCCCCAGGTCACAGACCCTTGTTTGTGATCTGCCTAAGGGGGCATTGTGACATCATAACTCTGCACTGGTCACCTAGGTGACAGGCCCTTGTCTGTGATCTGACTAAGGGGGCATTGTGTATTCATAGCTCTGCACTGGTCACCCATGTGACAGGTCCTTGTTTGTAATCTGCCTAAGGGGGCATTGTGACATCATAACTCTGCACTGGGCACCGAGATGACAGGCCCCTGTCAGTGAACTGCCTAAAGGGGCATTGTGACATCATAACTCTGCACTTGCCACCCAGGTGACAGGCCCTTGTCTGTTATCTGCCTAAATGGGGCATTGTGACATCATAACTCTGCACTCGTCACCCACGTGAGAGACTCTTGTCTGTGATCTGCCTAAGGTGGCATTGTGACATCACAACTCTGCGCTGGTCACCCAGGTGACAGACCCCTGTCTGTGATCTGCATAAGGGGGCATTGTGATATCATAACTGTGCACGGGTCACCCAGGAGACAGACCCTTGACTGTGATCTGCCAAAGGGTGCATTGTGACATCATAACTCTACACGGGTCACCCTGGTGACATACCCTTGCCTTTGATCTACTTAAGTGGTCATTGTGACATCATAACTCTGCACTGGTCACCCAGGTGGAAGACCCCTGTCTGTGATCTGCCTAAGGGGGCATTGTGACATCATAACTCTGCACTGGTTACCCAGGTGACAGACCCTTGTCTGTGATCTGCCTAAGGGGGCATTGTGATATCATACCCCTGCACTGGAAACCCAGGTGAGAGACCCTTGTCTGTAAACTGCCTAAGGAGGCATTGAGACATTATAAGTATGTGCTAGTCACGCAGGTGACTGACCCTTCACTGTGATCTGCCTAAGGGGGAATTGTGACGTCTTAACACTGCACTGGTCACCCAGGTGACAGACCCCTGTCTGTGATCTGCATAAGGGGGCATTGTGACATCATAACTGTGCACGGGTCACCCAGGAGACAGACCCTTGACTGTGATCTGCCAAAGGGTGCATTGTGACATCATAACTCTGCACGAGGCACCCAGGTGGCAGACCATTGTGTGTGATCTGCCTAAGGGGGCATTGTGACATCAAAACACTGCACGTGTCACCCATGTGACAGGCCCTTGAATGTGATCGGCCTAATGGGGCATTGAGACGTCATAAATCTGCACTGGACCCCAGGTGACAAACCCTTGTCTTTGATCTGCCTTGGTTGGCATTGTCACATCATTACTCTGCATTGGTCACCGAGGTGACAGACCCTTGTCTTTGATCTGCGTATGTGGGCATTGTGACATCATAACTCTGCGCTGGTCACCCAGTAGACAGACCCTTGCTTGTGATCTTCCTAAGGGGGCATTGTGACATCATAACTCTACACGTGTCTCCCAGGTGTCAGACCCTTCCCTGTGATATGCGTAAGGGGGTATTGTGACATCATATCTCAGCACGGGTCACCCAGGTGACAGACCCTTCTCTCTGATCTGCCTAAGTGTGCATTGTGACATCACAACTCTGCACTGGTCACACAGGTGACAGTCCCTTGTCTGTGATTGGCCTATGTGGACATTGTGACATCATAAACCTGCACTGGTCACCCAGCTGACAGGGCCTTGTCTGTGATCTGCCTAAGGGGGCATTGTGACATCATAACTCTGCACGGGTCACCCAGGTGACAGACCCTTGTCTGTGATCTGCTTAAAGGGGCAATATGACATCACAACTCTGTACCGGTCACCCAGCTGTCATACCCTTGTCTGTGATCTGCCTCAGGGGGCATTGTGACATCATAACTCTGCACTGGTCACCCAGCTGACAGGCCCATGTCTGTGATCTGCCTAAGGGGGCATTGTGACATCATCACTCTGCACTGATCACCCAGTTAACAGGCCCTTGTCTGTTATCTGTCTAAGGGGGCATTGTGACATCATAACTCTCCACTGGTCACCCAGGTGACACGCCCTTGTCTGTGATATGCCTAAGGGGGCATTGTGACATCATAACTCTGCACTGGTCACCCGCGTGACAGGCCGCTGTCTGTGATCTCCCTAAGGGGGCATTGTGACATCATAACTCTGCACTCGTCACCCAGGTGGGAGACCCTTGTCTGTGATCTGCCTAGGGTGGCATTGTGACATCATAACACTGCACTGCTCAGCCAGGTGACAGACCCTTGTCTGTGATCTGCCTAAGGGGTCATTGTGACATCATAACTCTCCACTGGTAACCCAGGTGACAGGCCCTTGTCTGTGATCTGCCTAAGGGGGCATTGTGACACCATAACTCTGCACGGGGCACCCAGGTGACAGGCCCCATCTCTGATCTGCCTAATGGGGCATTGTGACATCATAACTCTGCACGTGTCACACAGTTGACAGGCCCTTGACTGTGATCTGCCTAAGGGGGCATTGTGACATTATAACACTGCACGTGTCACCCAGGTGACAGAGCCTTGTCTGTGATCTGCCTAAGGGGGCATTGTGACATCATAACTCTCCACGGGTCACCCAGATGACAGACCCTTGTCTGTTATCAGCCTAAGGGGGCATTGTGACATCATAATTCTGCCCCGGTCACCCAGGTGACAGACCCTTGTCTTTGATCTGCCTAAGTGGGCATTGTGACATAATAACTCTTCACTGGTCACCCAAGTGACAGACCCTTGGCTGTGATCTGCCTTAGGGGGCATTGTGAGATCATATCTCTGCACTGGTCACGCAGGTGAGAGACCCTTGTCTCTGATCTGCCTAATGAGGCATTGTGACATCATAACTTTGCAATGGTCACCATGGTGACAGACCATTGTCTGTGATCTGCCTAACGGGGCGTTGTGACATCATAAATCTGCACTGGTCACTCAGGTGACAAAACGTTGTCTGTGAACTGCCTAAGGGGGCATTGTGATATCATAACCGTGCACTGGTCACCCAGGTGACAGACCCTTGTCTTTGATCTGCTTAAGGCGGCATTGTGACATCATAACTCTCCACTGGTCCCCCAGGTGAAAGACGCTTGTCTGCGAACTGCCTAATGGGGCATTGTGACGTCATAACTTTTCACTGGTCAGCCTGATTACAGACCCTTGCCCGTTATCAGCCTAAGGTGTCATTGTGACATCAAAACTCTGCAAGGAGCACACAGGTGACAGACCCTGGCCTGTGGTCTGCCTGAGGGTGCATTGTGACTTCATAATTGTGCACTGGGCACCCAGGTGAGAGACCCCTGTCTTTGATCTGCCAAAAGGGGCGTTTTGACATCATAATTCTGCACGTGTCACCGAGGTGACAGACCCTTGTGTTTGATCTGCCTAAGGGGGCATTGTGACATCATAAATCTTCACCGGTCACCATGGTGACAGACCCTTGGCTGTGAACTGCCTAAGGGGGCATTGTGACATCGTAACTCTGCATGGGACAACAAGGTGAGAGACCATTTTCTGTGATCTGCCTAAGAGGGCGTTGTGATATCATAAACCTGCACTGGTCACCCAGGTGACAGACCCTTGTCTGTGAACTGCCTAAAGGGGCATTGTGACATCATAACCCTGCACTGGTCACCCAGGTGTCAGGCCCTTGTCTGCGATCTCCCTAAGAGGGCATTGTGACATCATAACTCTGCACTTGTCAGCCAGGTGAGAGAACCTTGTCTTTGATCTGTCTAAGGGGGCATTGTTGCTTCATAACTATGCACGGGGCACCCAGGTGACAGACCCTTGTCTGTGATCTGCCTAAGGGGGCATTGTGACATCATAACTCTACTCGGGTCACCCTTGTGGCAGACCCTTGAATGTGATCTGCCTAAGGGATCATTGTGACATCATAACTCTGCATTGGTCGCCCAGGTGACAGACCCTGGTCTGTGATCTGCCCAAGGGGAATTGTGACATCATAAGTCTACACTGGGCACCCATGTGACAAGCCTTTGTCTGTAGTCTGCCTAAGGGGGCATTGTGACATCATTACTCTGCCCTCGTCTCCCAGGTGAGAGACCCTTTTCTGTGATCTGCCTAGGGGGACATTGTGATATCATAACTCTGCACTGGTCACCCAGGTGACAGACCCTTGTCTCTGATCTGCTTAAGGGGGCATTGTGACATCATAACACTGCACGGGGCACCCAGGTGACAGGCCCTTGTCTGTGACATGCCTAAGGGGGCATTGTGACATCATAATTCTGCACTTGACGCCTAGGTGACAGACCTTTGTCGGTGATGTGCCTAAGAGGGCATCGTGATATCATAACCCTGCCCTGGTCACCCTGGTGACAGACCCTTGTCTGTTATCTTCCAAAGGGTGCATTGTGACATCATAACTCTCCACTGGTCACCCAGGTGACAGAACATTGACTGTGAACTGCCAAACGGGGGATTGTGACATCATAATTCTCCACTGGTCATGCAGGTGACAGACCCTTGTCTGTGATCTGCCTAATGGGGCATTGTGACATCATAACTCTGCATTGGAAAACAAGGTGAGAGACCATTTTCTGTGATATGCCTAAGGGGGCGTTGTGACATCATAAATCTGCACTGATCACCCAGGTGACGGACCATTGTCTGTGAACTGCCTAAGGGGGCATTGTGACATCATAACTCTGCACTCGATGCCTAGGTGACAGACCTTTGTCTGTGATGTGCCTATGAGGGCATTGTGATATCATAACTCTGCCCTGGTCACCCTGGTGACAGACCCTTGTCTGTTATCTTCCAAAGGGTGCATTGTGACATCATAAGTCTCCACTGGTCACCCAGGTGACAGAACATTGACTGTGAACTGCCAAACGGGGGATTGTGACATCATAATTCTCCACTGGTCATGCAGGTGACAGACCCTTGTCTGTGATCTGCCTAATGGGGCATTGTGACATCATAACTCTGCATTGGAAAACAAGGTGAGAGACCATTTTCTGTGATATGCCTAAGGGGGCGTTGTGACATCATAAATCTGCACTGATCACCCAGGTGACGGACCCTTGTCTGTGAACTGCCTAAGGGGGCATTGTGACATCATAAATCTGCACTTGTACCCCAGGTGACAGAACCTTGTCTCTGATCTGCTTAAGGGGGCATTGTGACATCATAACTCTCCACTGGTCACCCAGGTGGTGGAACCTTGACTGTGAACTGCCTAACGGGGTATTGTGACATCATAACTCTCCACTGGTCACGCAGGTGACAGACTTTTTCTGTGATCTGCCTAATGGGGCATTGTGACATCATAACTCTGCATTGGACAACAAGGTGAGAGACCATTGTCTGTGATCTGCCTAAAGGGTCATTGTGATATCATAAGAGTGCGCTGGTCACCCAGGTGATGGACCCTTGTCTGTGATCTGCATAAGGGGACATTGTGACATCATAACTCTGCACTGGTCACCCAGGTGAGAGACCCTTGTCTGTGATCTCCCTGAAAGGGCATTGTGACATCACAAATCTGCACTGGTCACCGTGGTATCAGACCCTTGTCTGTGATCTGCCTAAGGGGGCAATGTGACATCATAACTCTGCACTGGTCACCCAGGTGACAGACCCTTGTCTGTGATCCGCCTAAGGGGTCATTGTGACATCATAACTCTGCACTTGTCACCCAGGTGTAACACCCTTGTGTATGATCTGCCTAAGTGGGCATTGTGACATCATAAACCTGCACTGGTCAGCCAGGTGACAGACCCATGTCTGTGATCTGTTTAAGGGGCATTGTGACATCATAACTCTGCATGGGCCACCCAGGTGACAGACCCTTGTCTGTGATCTGCATAAGGGGTAATGGTCACATCATAACTCTGCACGGGTAACCCTGGTGACAAACCCTTGTCTTTGATCTGCTTAAGTGGGTATTGTGACATCATAACTCTGCACTGAGACCCCAGGTGACAGGCCCTTGTCTGTGTTCTGCCTAAGGGGGCATTGTGACATCATAACTCTGCACTGGTCACCCAGGTGACATGCCCTTGAATATGATGTGCATAAGGTGGAATTGTGACATTATAACTCTGCACTGGGCGCCCAGGTGACATGCCCATATCTGTGATCTGCCTAAGTGGGCATTGTGACATCATAACCCTACACTGTGCACGCAGGTGACAGGCCCTTGTCTGTGATCTGCCTAAGGGGGCATTGTGACATCATAACACGGCTCGGGTCACCCAGGTGACAGACCCTTGTATGTGATCTGCCTAAGGGGGCAGGGTGACATCATAACTCTGCACTGGTCACCATGGTGACAGACACTTGTCTGTGATCTGCCTAAGGTGCCATTGTGACATCATAACTCTGCACTGGTCACCCAGGTGACAGACCCTTGTCTATGATCTGCCTAAAGGGGCATTGTGACATCATAATTCTGCACTGATTACCCAGGTGACAGACCGTTGTCTTTGGTCTGCCTAAGTGGGCAATGTGACATCATAACTCTGCCCTGGTCACCCTGGTGACAGACCGTTGTCTGTTATCTGCCTAAGGAGGCATTGTGACATCATAACTCTGCACGGGGCTCCCAAGTGACAGACCCTTGTCTGTGATCTGCCTAAGGGTGCATTTTGACATCATAACCCTGATCGGCTCACCCATGTGACAGGCCCTTGAATGTGATCTGCCCAAGGAGTCATTGTGAGATCATAATGCTGCACTGGTCACCCACGTGACATGCCCTTGTTTTTAATCTGCCTAAGGGGGCATTGTGACATCATAACTCTGCACAGGTCACCCAGGTGACAGGCCCTTGTTTGTGATCTTCCTAAGGGGGCATTGTGACATCGTAACAATGCATGGGGCACCCAGGTGACAGGCCCTTGTCTGTGATCGGCCAAGAGGGCATTTTGACATCATAACTCTGCACTCGTAACCTAGGTGACAGACCCTTGTCTGTGATATGCCTGAGGGGGATTTGTGATATCATACCTCTGCCCTAGTCACCCTGGTGACAGTCTCTTGTCTGTTATCTGCCTAAGGGGGCATTGTGATATCATAACTCTGCACGGGTCACCCTTGTGACAGACCCTTGTCTGTGATCTGCCTAATGGGGCATTGTGACATCATAACTCTGCATTGGACAACAAGGTGAGAGACCATTTTCTGTGATCTGCCTAAGGGGGCGTTGAGACATCATAAATCTGCACTGGTTACCCAGGTGACAGACCCTTGTCTGTGAACTGCCAAAGGGGGCAGAGTGACATCATAATTCTGCACTTGTCCCACTGGTGACAGAACCTTGTGTGTGATCTGCTTAAGACGGCATTGTGACCTCATAACACTCCACTGGTCACCCAGGTGACAGAACATTGACTGTGAACTGCCTAACGGGGCATTGTGACATCCTAATTCTCCACTGGTCATGCAGGTGACATACCCTTGTCTGTGTTCTGCCTAATGGGGCATTGTGACATCATAACTCTGCATTGGAAAACAAGGTGAGAGACCATTTTCTGTGATCTGCTTAAGGGGGCGTTGTGACATCATAAATCTGCACTGGTCACCCAGGTGACGGACCCTTGTCTGTGAACTGCCTAAGGGGGCATTGTGACATCATAAATCTGCACTTCTACCCCAGGTGACAGAACCTTGTCTGTGATCTGCTTAAGGGGGCATTGTGACATCATAACTCTCCACAGGTCACCCAGGTGACAGAAACTTGACTGTGAACTGCCTAACGGGGCATTGTGACATCATTACTCTTCACTGGTCACCCTGGTGACAGACCCTTTTCCGTTATGTGCCTAAGGGGGCAATGTGACATCATAACTCTACACTTGTCACCCAGGTGACAGACCCTTGTCTGTGATCTGCCTAAGGTGGCATTGTGATATCATAACTCAGCCCTGGTCACCCTGGTGACAGACCGTTGTCTGTTATCTGCCTAAGGGGGCATTGTGACATCATAACTCTGCCCGGGTCACCCAGGTGACAGACCCTTGTCTTTGATCTGCCTAAGGGGGCATTGTGATATCATAACTCTGCACGGGGTACCCAGGTGACATACCCTTGTCTGTTATGTGCCTAAGGGTGCATTGTGACATCATAACTCTGCACGTGTCACCCACGTGACAGGCCCTTGAAAGTGATCTGCTTAAGGGATCATTGTGACATCATAACTCTGCACTGGTCACCCAGGTGACAGACCCTTGTCTCTGATCTGCCTAAGGGGGCATTGTGACATCATAACTCTGCACTGGTCACCCTGGGGACAGACCCTTCTCTGTTATCTGCCTAAGGGGGCATTGTGACACCATGAGTCTGCACTGGGCACCCAGGTGACAGGCTCTTCTCTGTGATCAGCCTAAGGGTCATTGTGACTTCATAACTCTTCACTGGTCACCCAGGTAAAAGACCCTTGTCTGTGATCTGCCTAAGGGGGCACTGTGACATCATAAGTCTGCAATGGTCACCCAGGTGACAGACCCTTTTCTGTGATCAGCCTAATGGGGTGTTGTGGCGTCATAACTCTGCACTGGTCAGCCTGGTTACAGACCCTTGTCCACTATCTGCCTAAGGGGGCATTGTGACATCATAAATCTGCACTGGTTACCCAGGTCACCGACCCTTGTCTGTAATCTGCCTAAGAGTACATTGTGACCTCATAACTCGCCACTCGTCACCCGGGTGACAGACCCTTTTCTGTGATCTGCCTAAGGGGGCATTGTTGCATCATAACTCTTCACTAGTCACCGAGGTGACAGACCCTTGTCTATGATCTGCCTAAGAGGGCTTTGTGACATCATAACTGTGCACTGGTAACCCAGGTGATGTACCCTTGTCAGTGATGTGCCTAAGGGGGCATTGTGACATCATAACTGAACACTGGTAACCCAGGTGACGTACCCTTGACTGTGATTTGCCTAATGTGGTATTGTGACATCACAACTCTGCACTGGTCACCCAGTTGATAGAACCTTGTCTGTGAACTGCCTAAGGGGGCATTGTGACATCACAACTCTGCACTGGTCACCCAGGTGAGACACTCTTGTCTGTGATCTGCATAAGGGGGCATTGTGACATCATAACCATTCACGGGTCACCAGGTGACAGACCTTGTCTGTGATCTTCCAAAGGGTGCATTGTGACATCATAATTCTGCACGGGTCACCCTGGTGACATAGCCTTGTCTTTGATCTTCTTAAGTGGTCATTGTGACATCATAGCTCTGCACTGGTCACCCAGCTCTGCACTGGTCACCCAGGTGACAGAGTCTTGTCAGTGTTCTGCCTAAGAGGGCATTGTGACATCATAACACTGCACTGGTCACCCAGATGACAGACCGTTGTCTGTGATCTGCCTAAGGGGGCATTGTGATATCATAACCCTGCACTGGACACCCAGTTAAGAGACCCTTGTCTGTAAACTGCCTAAGGGGGCATTGTGACATCATAACTCTGCGCTAGTCACGCAGGTGACAGACCCTTGTCTGTGATGTGCCTAAGGGGGCATTGTGACATCATAACACTGCACGGGTCACTCAGGTGACAGACCCCTGTCTGTGACCTGCCTAACGGGTCATTGTGACATCATAAACCTGCACTGGTTACCCAGGTGACAGGCTCTTGTCTGTGATCTGCCCAAGTGGGCATTGTGACATCATAACTCTGCACGAGGCACCCAGGTGGTGGACCGTTGTCTGTGATCTGCCTAAGGGGGCATTGTGACATCAAAACTGCGCATGGGTCACCCATGTGACAGGCTCTTGATTGTGATCTGCCTTTGGGGGCATTGAGACATCATAACTCTGCACTGGTCCCCAGGTGACAGACCTCTGTCTTTGATCTGCCTAAGGGGGCATTGTGACATCATAACTCTGCATTGGTCACCGAGGTGACAGACCCTTGTCTTTGATCTGCCTAAGTGGGCATTGTGACATCATGACTCTGCACTGGTCACCCAGGAGACAGACCATTGTTTGTCGTCTGCCTAAGGGGGCATTGTGACATCATAACACTGCAATGGACACCCAGGTGACAGATCCTTGTCTTTGATCTGCCTAAGGGGTCATTGTGACTTCATAACTCTGAACTGGTCAGCCAGGTGACAAACCCTTGTCTTTGATCTGTCTAAGAGGGCATTGTCACATCATAACTCTGCACAGGGCACCCAGGAGACAGACCCTTGTCTGTGATCTGCCTAAGGGGGCATTGTGACATCATAACTCTGCTCGAGTCACCCATGTGACATGCCCTTGAATGTGTTCTGCCTAAGGGGGCATTGTGACATCATAACTCTGCATTGGTCACCCAGAAGAAATACCCTTCGGTGTGATCTGTCTAAGGGGACATTGTGACATCATATGTCTACACTGGGCACCCAGGTGACAGGACTTTGAGATCTGCCTAAGTGGGCATTGTGACATCATAGCACCACACGGGTCACCCAGGTGACAGAACCTTGTCTGTGATCTGCCTAAGGGGGCATTGTGACATCATAACACTGCACTGCTCACCCTGGTGACAGACCATTGTCTTTGATCTGCCTAAGGGGGCACTGTGGCATCATAACTCTGCACTGGTCACCCAGGTGACAGACCCTTGTCTGTGATCTGCCTAAGGGGGCATTTTGCCATCATAATTCTGCACTGGTCACCCAGGTGACAGACCCTTGCCTGTGATCTGCCTAAGGGGGCGTTGTGACATCATAACTCTGCACTGGTCATCCTGTTGACAGACCCTTCTCTGTTATCTGCCTAAGGGGCCATTGTGACATCAAAACTCTGTCCGGGTCATGCAGGGGACAGACCCTTGTCTGTGATCTGCGTAACGAGGCATTGTGACACCACATCTCTACACTGGTCAACCAGGTGACAGACCCTTTTCTGTGATCTGCCTACTGGGGAATTGTGACATCAGAACTCTGCACTGGTCACGCAGGTGACAGACCATTGTCTGTGATCTTCCTAAGCGGGCATTGTGACATCATAACTCTGCAGTGGTCACGCAGGTGAGAGACCCTTGTCTGTGATCTGCCTAAGTGGGCATTGTGACATCATAAGTCTGCGTTGGACACGAGGTTGACATACCATTGTCTTTGATCTCCCTAAGGGGGCGTTGTGACATCATAAATCTGCACTGTTCACCCAGGTGACAGACCCTTGTCTGAGAAGTGCCTAAGGGGGCATTGTGACATTATAACACTGCACGGGTCCCCCAGGTGACAGACCCTTGTCTGTGATCTGCCTAAGGGTGCATTGTGACATCATAACTCTGCACGGGACACCCAGGTTACATACTCATGTCTATGATCTGCCTAAGGGGCATCGTGACATCATAACTCTGCATTTTTCACCCTGGTGAGAGACCCTTTTCTATTATCTGCCTAAGGGGCCATTGTGACATCATAACTCTGCCTGGGTCACCCAGGTGACAGACCCTTGTCTGTGATCTGCCCAATGGGGCATTGTGGCATCATACCTCTACACTGGTCACCAAGGTGACAGACCATTGTCTGTGATCTGCCTAAGGGGGTATTGTGACATCATAACTCTGCACTGGTCACGCAGGTGACAGACCATTGTCTGTGATCTGCCTAAGGGTTTATTGTGACATCATAACTCTGCATTTGTCACCAAGGTGACTGACCATTGACTGTGATCTGCCTAAGGGTGCGTTGTGACATCATAAATCTTCACTGGTCACCCAGGTGACAGACCCTTCTCTGTGAACTTCCTAAGGGGGCATTGTGACATCATAACTCTGCACTGGTCTCCCAGGTGACAGACCCTTTTCTGTGATCTGCCTAAGGGGGCATTGTGACTTCATAACTTTGCACTGCTAACCCGGGTGACAGACCGTTGTCTGTTATCTGCGTAAGGGGACACTGTGACATCATAACTCTGCACTGGTCACCCAGGTGACAGACCCTTGTCTGTGATCTGCCTAAGGGGGCATTGTGACATCATACGTCTGCACTGGGCACCCAGGTGACAAGCCGTTGTCTGTGATCTGCCTAAGGGGGAATTGTAACTTCATAACTCTGTACTGGTCACCCAGGCGAAAGACCCCTGTCTGTGATGTGCCTAAGGGGGCATTGTGACATCATAACTCTGCAATGGTCACCCAGGTGACAGACCTTTTTCTGTGATCGGCCTGATGGGGTATTGTGACATCATAAATCTGCACTGGTCAGCATGGTTACAGACCCTTGTGCACTATCTGCCAAAGGGGGCATTGTGACACCATAACACTTCACTGGTCACCATGGTAACAGACCCTTATATATGATCTGCCTAAGGGGGCATTGTTACATCATAACTCTGCACTGGTCATCCAGGTGACAGACCCTTGTCTGTGAACTGCCTAAGGGGGCATTGTGACATCATAACCCTGCACTGGTCACCCAGGTGACAGACCCTTGTCTTTGATCTGCCTAAGGGGGCATTGTGATATCATAACTCTGCACGGGGTACCCAGGTGACATACCCTTGTCTGTTATGTGCCTAAGGGTGCATTGTGACATCATAACTCTGCACGTGTCACCCACGTGACAGGCCCTTGAAAGTGATCTGCTTAAGGGATCATTGTGACATCATAACTCTGCACTGGTCACCCAGGTGACAGACCCTTGTCTCTGATCTGCCTAAGGGGGCATTGTGACATCATAACTCTGCACTGGTCACCCTGGGGACAGACCCTTCTCTGTTATCTGCCTAAGGGGGCATTGTGACACCATGAGTCTGCACTGGGCACCCAGGTGACAGGCTCTTCTCTGTGATCAGCCTAAGGGTCATTGTGACTTCATAACTCTTCACTGGTCACCCAGGTAAAAGACCCTTGTCTGTGATCTGCCTAAGGGGGCACTGTGACATCATAAGTCTGCAATGGTCACCCAGGTGACAGACCCTTTTCTGTGATCAGCCTAATGGGGTGTTGTGGCGTCATAACTCTGCACTGGTCAGCCTGGTTACAGACCCTTGTCCACTATCTGCCTAAGGGGGCATTGTGACATCATAAATCTGCACTGGTTACCCAGGTCACCGACCCTTGTCTGTGATCTGCCTAAGAGTACATTGTGACCTCATAACTCGCCACTCGTCACCCGGGTGACAGACCCTTTTCTGTGATCTGCCTAAGGGGGCATTGTTGCATCATAACTCTTCACTAGTCACCGAGGTGACAGACCCTTGTCTATGATCTGCCTAAGAGGGCTTTGTGACATCATAACTGTGCACTGGTAACCCAGGTGATGTACCCTTGTCAGTGATGTGCCTAAGGGGGCATTGTGACATCATAACTGAACACTGGTAACCCAGGTGACGTACCCTTGACTGTGATTTGCCTAATGTGGTATTGTGACATCACAACTCTGCACTGGTCACCCAGTTGATAGAACCTTGTCTGTGAACTGCCTAAGGGGGCATTGTGACATCACAACTCTGCACTGGTCACCCAGGTGAGACACTCTTGTCTGTGATCTGCATAAGGGGGCATTGTGACATCATAACCATTCACGGGTCACCAGGTGACAGACCTTGTCTGTGATCTTCCAAAGGGTGCATTGTGACATCATAATTCTGCACGGGTCACCCTGGTGACATAGCCTTGTCTTTGATCTTCTTAAGTGGTCATTGTGACATCATAGCTCTGCACTGGTCACCCAGCTCTGCACTGGTCACCCAGGTGACAGAGTCTTGTCAGTGTTCTGCCTAAGAGGGCATTGTGACATCATAACACTGCACTGGTCACCCAGATGACAGACCGTTGTCTGTGATCTGCCTAAGGGGGCATTGTGATATCATAACCCTGCACTGGACACCCAGTTAAGAGACCCTTGTCTGTAAACTGCCCAAGGGGGCATTGTGACATCATAACTCTGCGCTAGTCACGCAGGTGACAGACCCTTGTCTGTGATGTGCCTAA
Organism: Gorilla gorilla gorilla; assembly: GCF_029281585.2. Lineage (NCBI taxonomy): Eukaryota > Metazoa > Chordata > Mammalia > Primates > Hominidae > Gorilla > Gorilla gorilla. The sequence continues at coordinate 1,064,294 of NC_073238.2, forward strand.
GGGGGCATTGTGACATCATAACACTGCACTGGTCACTCAGGTGACAGACCCCTGTCTGTGACTTGCCTAACGGGTCATTGTGACATCATAAACCTGCACTGGTTACCCAGGTGACAGGCTCTTGTCTGTGATCTGCCCAAGTGGGCATTGTGACATCATAACTCTGCACGAGGCACCCAGGTGGTGGACCGTTGTCTGTGATCTGCCTAAGGGGGCATTGTGACATCAAAACTGCGCATGGGTCACCCATGTGACAGGCTCTTGATTGTGATCTGCCTTTGGGGGCATTGAGACATCATAACTCTGCACTGGTCCCCAGGTGACAGACCTCTGTCTTTGATCTGCCTAAGGGGGCATTGTGACATCATAACTCTGCATTGGTCACCGAGGTGACAGACCCTTGTCTTTGATCTGCCTAAGTGGGCATTGTGACATCATGACTCTGCACTGGTCACCCAGGAGACAGACCATTGTTTGTCATCTGCCTAAGGGGGCATTGTGACATCATAACACTGCAATGGACACCCAGGTGACAGATCCTTGTCTTTGATCTGCCTAAGGGGTCATTGTGACTTCATAACTCTGAACTGGTCAGCCAGGTGACAAACCCTTGTCTTTGATCTGTCTAAGAGGGCATTGTCACATCATAACTCTGCACAGGGCACCCAGGAGACAGACCCTTGTCTGTGATCTGCCTAAGGGGGCATTGTGACATCATAACTCTGCTCGAGTCACCCATGTGACATGCCCTTGAATGTGTTCTGCCTAAGGGGGCATTGTGACATCATAACTCTGCATTGGTCACCCAGAAGAAATACCCTTCGGTGTGGTCTGTCTAAGGGGACATTGTGACATCATATGTCTACACTGGGCACCCAGGTGACAGGACTTTGAGATCTGCCTAAGTGGGCATTGTGACATCATAGCACCACACGGGTCACCCAGGTGACAGAACCTTGTCTGTGATCTGCCTAAGGGGGCATTGTGACATCATAACACTGCACTGCTCACCCTGGTGACAGACCATTGTCTGTGATCTGCCTAAGGGGGCACTGTGGCATCATAACTCTGCACTGGTCACCCAGGTGACAGACCCTTGTCTGTGATCTGCCTAAGGGGGCATTTTGCCATCATAATTCTGCACTGGTCACCCAGGTGACAGACCCTTGCCTGTGATCTGCCTAAGGGGGCGTTGTGACATCATAACTCTGCACTGGTCATCCTGTTGACAGACCCTTCTCTGTTATCTGCCTAAGGGGCCATTGTGACATCAAAACTCTGTCCGGGTCATGCAGGGGACAGACCCTTGTCTGTGATCTGCGTAACGAGGCATTGTGACACCACATCTCTACACTGGTCAACCAGGTGACAGACCCTTTTCTGTGATCTGCCTACTGGGGAATTGTGACATCAGAACTCTGCACTGGTCACGCAGGTGACAGACCATTGTCTGTGATCTTCCTAAGCGGGCATTGTGACATCATAACACTGCATGAGTCACTCAGGTGACCGACCCTTGTCTGTGATCTGATTAACGGGGAATTGTGACATCATAACTCTGCACTGGTCACCGTGGTGACAGACCCTTGTCAGTGATCTGCTTAAGGGAACATTGTGACATCATAACTCTGCACTGGTTACCCAGGTGACAGACCGTTTTCTCTGATCAGCCTAAGGGGGCATTGTGACAACATAATTTTGCACTGCTCACCCAGGTGACAGACCCTTGTTTTTGATCTGCCTTAGTTGGCAAAGTGACCTCATAAATCTGCACTGGGCACCCTGGTGACCGACCCTTGTCTGTGATTTGCCTTAGGGTGCATTGTGACAACATAACTCTGCACTGGTCACCCAGGTGACAGACCTTTGTCTGTGATCTGCCTAATGGGGCATTGTGACGTCATGACTCTGCGCTGGACACCCAAGTGACAGACCCTTTTCTGTGATCTGCCTAAGGGGGTACTGTGACATCATAAGTCTGCACTGGTCACCCAGGTGACAGACCCTTGTCTGTGATCTCCCTAAGGGGGCAATGTGACATCAAAACTTGGCACTGGACACTCAGGTAACAGACCCCTGTCTTTGATCTGCCTAAGGCGGCATAGTGACATCATAACTCTGCACTGGTCTCCCAGGGGACAGACCCTTGTCTGTGATATGCCTAAGGGGGCATTGTGACATCATATCTGTGCACGGGGCAACCAGCTGACAGACCCTTTTCTGTGATCTGCCTAAGGGGGAATTGTGACTTCATAACTCTGCACTGGTCACCCACGTGACAGACCCTTGACTTTGATCTGCTTAAGGGGCACTGTGACCTCATAAATCTGCACGGGGCACCCAGGTGATTGACGCTTGTCTGTGATCTGCCTAAGGGGTCATTGTGACATCATAACTCTTCTCGGGTCACCCATGTGACAGGCCCTTGAATGTGATCTGCTTAAGTGGTCATTGTGACGTCATAACTCTGCACTGGTCCCCCAGGTGACAGACACTTGTCTGTGATCTGCCTAAGGGGGCATTGTGACATCATAATTCTGCACTGGGCACCCAGGTGACTGGCCCTTGTCTGTGATCCACGTAAGGGGGCATTGTGACATCATAAGTCTGCGTTCGTCACCCAGGTGACAGAGCCTTTTCTGTGACCTGCCTAAGGGGGCATTGTGATATCATAACGCTGAAATGGTCACCCAGCGGACAGACCCTTTTCTGTGATCGTCCTAATGGGGTATAGTGACATCATAACTCTGCACGGGTCATCCAGGTGACAGATCTTTGTCTGAGAACTGCCTAAGGGGGAATTGTGACATCATAACACTGCACTGGTCACCCTGGGGACAGAACTTTCTGTGTTATCTAACTAAGGGGACATTGTGACATCATACCTCTGCCCGAGTCACCAAGGTGACAGACCCTTGTCTGTCATCTGCCTAAGGGGGTATTGTGACATCATAACTTTGCATAGGTCACGCAGGTTGCAGACCATTGTCTGTGATCTGCCTAAGGGGGCATTGTGACATCATAGCTCTGCACTTGTCACCAAGGTGACAGACCATTGTCTGTGATCTGCCTAAGGGGGCGTTGTGACATCATAAATCTGCACTGGTCACCCAGGTGACAGACCGTTCTCTGTAAACTGCATAAGGGGGCATTGTGACATCATACCTCTGCACTGGTCTCCCTGGTGACAGACCCTTGTCTGTGATCTGCCTAAGGGGGCATTGTGACGTCATAACTCTGCACTGGTCACGCAGGTGACAGGCCCTTGTCTGTGATCTGCCTAAGGGGGCACTGTGACTTCATAACTCTGCACTGCTCACCCAGGCGACAGACCCCTGTCTGTTATCTGCCTAAGGGGGCATTGTGACATCATAATTCTGCACGGGTAACCCAGGGGACAGACCCTTGTCTGTGATCTGCCTAAGGGGCCATTGTGACATCATATCTCTGCACTGCTCACCCAGGTGACAGACCCTTGTCTCTGATCTGCCTAAGGGGGCATTGTGACATCATTACTCTGCACTGGTCACCAAGGTGACAGACCATTGTCTGTGATCTGCCTAAGGGGGCGTTGTGACATCATAAATCTGCACTGGTCAACCAGGTGACAGACCCTTCTCTGTGTGCTGCCTAAGGGGGCATTGTGACATCATAACTCTGTACTGGTCTCCCAGGTGACAGACCCTTGCCTGTGATATGCCTAAGGGGGCATTGTGACATCATAACACTGCACTTGTCACCCAGGAGACAGACCCTTGTCTGTGATCTGCCTAAGGGGGTATTGTGACACCATAACTCTGCACTTGTCACCGCGGTTACAGACCCTTATGTATGATCTACCTAAGGGGGCATTGTGACATCATAACTGTGTACTGGTGACCCAGGTGACAGATCCTTTTCTGGGTTCTGCCTAAGGGGGCATTGGGACATCATAACTGTGCACTGGTAACCCAGGTGACGTACCCTTGACTGTGATCTGCCTAAGGTGGCATTGTGACATCACAACTCTGCACTGGTCACCCATGTGACCCTTGTCTGTGATCTCCATAAGGGGGCATTGTGACATCATAACTCTGCATGGGTCACTCAGGTGACAGAGCTTTGTCTGTGATCTGCCAAAGGGTGCATTGTGACATCATAAAACTGCACGGGTCACCCTGGTGACAGACCCTTGTCTTTGATCTTCTTAAGTGGTCATTGTGACATCATAACTCTGCACGGGTCACTCAGGTGACTGACCCTTGTCTTTGATCTGCCTAAGGAGGCATTGTGACATCAAAATTCTGCACAGGGCACCCAGGTGACAGACCCTTGTCTGTGCTCTGTCTAAGGGTGCATTGTGACATCATAACTCTGCACTGGGCACCCAGGTGAGAGACCCTTGTCTTTGATCTGCCTAAAGGGGCATTTTGCATCATAACTCTGCACGTGTCAGCAATGCGACAGACCCTTGCCTTTGATCTGCCTAAGGGGGCATTGTAACATCATAAAACTGCACTGGTCCCCGTGGTGACAGACCTTTGTCTGTGATCTGCCTAAGGGGGCATTGTGACATCATAATTCTCCACTGGTCACCGAGGTGACAGACCCTTGATTGTGATCTGCCTAATGGGGCATTGTGATATCAAAACTCTGCACTGGTCAGCCACGTGACAGACCCTTGTCTTTGGTCTGTCTAAGGGGGCATTGCCACATCATAAGAGTGCACGTCCCACCCAGGTGACAGACGCTTGTCTGTGATCTGCCTAAGGGGGAATTGTGACTTCATAACTCTGCACTCATCACCCAGGTGAGAGACCCTTGTCTGTGATCTGCCTAGGGTGGCATTGTGAAATTATAACGCTGCACTGCTCACCGTGGTGACAGAGCCTTTCCTGTTATCTGCCTAAAGTGGCATTGTGAGATCATAAATCTGCACCGGTCACCCAGGTGACAGACCCTTGACAGTGATCTGCCTAAGGGGGCATTGTGACATCACAACTCTGAACTGGTCACACCGGTGAGAGAACCTTGTCTGTGATCTGCGTAATGGGGCATTGTGACATCACAACTCTGCATTGGTCACCAAGTTCACAGACCATTGTCTTTGATCTGCCTAAGGGGGCGTTGTGACATCATAACACTGCACTGGTCACCCAGGAGACAGACCCCTGTATGTGATCTGCCTAAGGGTGCATTGTGACATCATAACTCTTCACGCGTCTCCCAGGTGTCAGTACCTTGTCTGTGATATGCGTAAGGGGGCATTGTGACATCATATCTCAGCACGGGACACCCAGGTGACAAACCCTTTTCTCTGATCTGCCTAAGTGTGGATTGTGACATCATAACTCTGCACTGGTCACACAGGTTGCAGACCCTTTTCTGTGATCGGCCTAAGGGGCATTGTGACATCATAACTCTGCACGGGTCACCCAGGTGACAGACCCTTGTCTGTGATCCGCTTAAGGGGGCAATATGACATTATAACTCTGTACTGGTCACCCAGCTGTCAGACCGTTGTCTGTTATCTGCCTCAGGGGGCATTGTGACATCATAACACTGCACTGGCCACCCAGGTGACAGGAGCTTGTCTGTGATCTGCCTAAGTGGCCATTGTGACATCATAACTCTGTACTGGTCACCTCGTTGACAATCCCTTGTCTGTTATCTGCCTAAGGGGGCATTGTGACATCATAACTCTCCACTGGTCACCCAGGTGACAGGCCCTTGACTGTGGTCTGCCTAAGGGGGCATTGTGAAATCATAGCTCTGAACTTGGAACCCAGGTGACAGACCATTGTCTGTGATCTGCCTAAGGGGCCATTGTGACATCATAATACAGCACGGGTCACCCTGGTGACAGACCCTTGTCTTTGATCTTCTTAAGTGGTCATTGTGATATCATAACTCTGCACGGGTCACCCAGGTGACTGACACTTGTCTTTGATCTGCCTAAGGGGGCATTTGGACATCAAAACACTGCACTGGTCACCCCGGTGACAGAACATTGTCTGTGTTCTGCCTAAGGGGGAATTGTGACACCATAACCCTGTACTTGTCACCCAGGTGACAGATCATTGTCTGCGATCTGCCTAACGGGGCATTGTGACATCATAACTCTGCACTGGTCACCCATGTGACAGACCCTTGTCTGTGATCTCCATAAGGGGGCATTGAGACATCATAACTCTGCACTAGTCACGCAGGTGACAGACCCTTGTCTGTGATCTGCCTAAGGGGGCATTGTGACATCATAACTCTGCACTGGTCACTCAGGTCACAGAACCTTGTCTGTGATCTTACCAAGGGAGCATTGTGACATCATAATTCTGCAAGAGGCACCCAGGTGGCAGACGCTTGTCTGTGATCTGTCTAAGGGGGCATTGTCACATCATAACTCTGCACGTGGCACCCAGGTGAGAGACCCTTGTCTTTGATCTGCCTAAGAGGGCACTGTGGCATCAAAATTCTGCCCTGGTCACCCAGGTGACAGACCCTTCTCTTTGATCTGCCTAAGGGGGCATTGTGACATGATAACTCTGCACTGGGCACACAGGTGAAAGGCCCTTGTCTGCGATCTGCCTAAGGGGGCATTGTGACATCATAACTCTCCACTGGTCACCCAGGTGACAGGCCTTTGTCTGTGATCTGCCTAAGGGGGCATTGTGAAATCATAGCTCTGAACTTGGAACCCAGGTGACAGACCATTGTCTGTGATCTGCCGAAGGGGCCATTGTGACATCACAATACAGCACGGGTCACCCTGGTGACAGACCCTTGTCTTTGATCTTCTTAAGTGGTCATTGTGATATCATAACTCTGCACGGGTCACCCAGGTGACTGACCCTTGTCTTTGATCTGCCTAAGGGGGCATTTGGACATCAAAACACTGCACTGGTCACCCCGGTGACAGAACATTGTCTGTGTTCTGCCTAAGGGGGAATTGTGACACCATAACCCTGTACTTGTCACCCAGGTGACAGATCATTGTCTGCGATCTGCCTAACGGGGCATTGTGACATCATAACTCTGCACTGGTCACCCAGGTGACAGACCCTTGTTTGTGATCTCCATAAGGGGGCATTGAGACATCATAACTCTGCACTAGTCACGCAGGTGACAGACCCTTGTCTGTGATCTGCCTAAGGGGGCATTGTGACATCATAACTCTGCACTGGTCACTCAGGTCACAGACCCTTGTCTGTGATCTTACCAAGGGAGCATTGTGACATCATAATTCTGCAAGAGGCACCCAGGTGGCAGACGCTTGTCTGTGATCTGTCTAAGGGGGCATTGTCACATCATAACTCTGCACGTGGCACCCAGGTGAGAGACCCTTGTCTTTGATCTGCGTAAGAGGGCACTGTGGCATTAAAATTCTGCCCTGGTCACCCAGGTGACAGACCCTTCTCTTTGATCTGCCTAAGGGGGCATTGTGACATCATAACTCTGCACTGGTCACGCAGGTGACAGGCCCTTGTCTGTGATGTGCCTAAGGGGCAATGTGACTTAATAAATCTGCACTGGTCCCACAGGTGACAGGCCCTTGTCTGTGATCTGCCTAAGGGGGCATTGTGACATGATAACTCTGCACTGGGCACACAGGTGAAAGGCCCTTGTCTGTGATCTGCCTAAGGGGGCATTGTGACATCATAACTCTGCACTGGGCACCCAGGTGACAGTCCCTTTTCTGTGATCTCCCTAAGGGGGCATTGTGACATCATAACCCTGCACCTGGTACCCAGGTGACAGGCCCTTGTCTCTCATGTGCCTAAGGGGGCTTTGTGAAATTATAACGCTGCACTGGGCACCCAGGTGACAGGATCATGTCTGTGATCTGCCTAAGGGGGCATTGTGACATCATAACTCTGCACGGGTTACCCAGGTGACAGGCCCTTGTCTGTGATCTGCCTAAGGGGGCATTGTGACATCACAACACTGCATGGATAACCCAGGTGACAGACCCTTGTCTGTGATCTGCCTAAGGGCGCATTGTGACTTCATAACTGTTCACTCGTCACCCAGGTGACACACCCTTGTCTGTGTTCTGCCTAAGGGGGCATTGTGACATCATAAGTCTGCTCTGGTCATCGTGATCACAGACCCTTGTCTCTGATCTGCCTAAGGGGCATTGTGACATCGAAACTCTGCACTGGTCACCCTGGTGACAGACTCTTGTCCGTTATCTGCCTAAGGGGGTATTGTGACATCATTACACTGCACTCGTCACCCAGATGACATACCCTTGTCTGTGATCTGCCTAAGGGGGCATAGTGACATCATAACTCTACACTGGTCACCCAGGTGACAGACCCCTGTCTGTGATCTGTCTAAGGGGGCATTGTGACATCATTACTATGCACTGGTCACCCAGGTGACAGATCATTGTCTGTGATCTGCCTAAGGGGGCATTGTGACATCATAAGTCTGCGCTGGTCACCCAGGTGATGGACCCTTGTCTGTGACTTGTCTAAGGGGACATTGTGACATAATAACTCTGCACTGGTCACCCAGGTGAAAAACCATTGTCTGTGAACTGCCTAAGGGGGCATTGTGACATCATAACTCTGCACTGGTCACCCAGGTGACAGACCCTTGTCGGTGATCTGCCCAAGGGGGCATTGTGGCATCATAACTACGCACGGGGAACCCAGGTGTCAGACCCTTTTATGTGATCTACCTAAGGAGGCATTGTGACATCAAAACCCTGCACAGGTCACCCATGTGACAGGCCCTTGAATGTGATCTGCCTAAGAGAGTATTGAGACATCATAACTCTGCACAGGGCACCCAGGTGACAGACCATTGTCTGCGATCTGCTTAAGGGTGCATTGTGACCTCATAACCCTGCACTGGGCACCCAGGTGACAGACCCTTGTCTTCGATCAGCCTAAAAGGGCATTTTCACATCATAACACTGCACGTGTCGCCGAGGTGACAGAGTCTTGTCTTTGATTTGCCAAAGGGGGCATTGTGACATCATAAATCTGCACTGGTCACCGTGTTGATAGACCATTGTCTGTGATCTGCCTAAGGGGGCATTGTGACATCATAACTCTGCAGTGGACTCCCAGGTGACAGATCCTTGATTTTGATTTGCCTAAGTGGGCATTGTGACATCATAATTCTGCACTGTTCACCCTGGTGACAGACCCTTGTCTGTTATCTGCCTAAGGGGGCATTGTGACATCATAACTCTGCACTGGGCTCCCTGGAGACAGACCCTTGTCTGTGATCGGCCTAAGGGGGCATTGTGACATAATAACTCTGCACTGGTCACCCAGGTGACAGACCATTGTCTCTGATCTGCCTAAGGGGCATTGTGACATCATAACTATGCACAAGACTCCCAGGTGACAGACCCTTGCCTTTGATCTACCTAAGGTGACATTGTGACATCATATCACTGCACTGTTCACCCAGGTGACAGACCTTTGTCTGTCATCAGGCTAAGGGGCACTGTGACATCATAATTCTGCACTGGTCACCGTGGTGACAGACCCTTGTCCGTCATCTGCCTAAGGGGGTATTGTGACATCATAACGGTGCACTCATCACCCAGGCGACAGACCCTTGTCTCTGACCTGGCTAAGGGGGCATTGTGACCTCCTAACTCTACACTGGTCACCCAGGTGACAGACCCTTGTTTGTGATCTGCCTAAGGGAGCATTGTGACATCATAATTCTGCACTGGTCACCCAGGTGACAGACCCTTGTCTGTGATCTTACTAAGGGTGCATTTTGACATCATAACTCTGCACTGGTCACCCAGGTGACAGACCCTTGTTTGTGATTTGCCTAAGGGGGCATTGTGACATCATAACTGTGCACTGGTCACCCAGATGACAGAACCTTGTCTATGATCTCCCTAAGGAGGCATTGTGGCATCATAACTCTGCACTTGGCTCCCAAGTTAAGGCTCTTGTCTGTGATCTGCCTAAGGGGGCATTGGGACATCATAACTCTGCTCTGGTCATCCAGGTGACAGAACCTTGTCTGTGATCTGCCTAAGGGGGACTTGTGACATCATATCTCTGCACGGGACACCCAGGTCACATACGCTTGTCTGTGATCTGCCTAAGGGGGCATTGTGACATCATAACTCTGCACTGGTCACCGTGGTGACAGATTCTTGTCTGTGATCTGCCTATGGGGGCATTGTGACATCACAACTCTGTGCTGGACACCCAGGTGACGGACGCTTGTCTGTGATCTCCCTAAGGGGGCATTGTGACATCATAACTCTGCGCTGGTAACCCAGGGGACAGGCCCTTGTCTGTGATCTGCCTAAGGGGCATAGTGACATCAAAATTCTGCACCGAAAACCCAGGTAACAGACCCTTGTCTTTGATCTGCCTTAGGGGGCATTGCGACACCATAACTCTGCACTTGTAATCCAGGTGACTGACCCTTGCCTTTGATGTGCTTAAGGGGGCATTGTGACATCATAAGTCTGCAATGGTCACTCAGGTTAAAGACCATTGTCTGTGATCTGCCAAAGGCGGCATTGTGACATCATAACTCCACGCTGGGCACCCAGGTGACAGGCCCTTGTCTGTGATGTACCTAAGAGGGCATTGTGACTTCATAACTCCGCAATTGTCATCCAGGTGACTGCCCCTTGTCTGTGATGTGCCTCATGGGGCATTGTGCCATTATATCTCTGCACTGGGCACTCAGGAGACAGACCCTTGTCTTTTATCTGCCTAAGGGGGCATTGTGATATCATAACTCAGCACTGGACACCCAGGTGACAGACCCTTGTCTTTGATCTGCCTAAGGGGGCATTGTGACATCACAACTCTGCACTGGTCACCCCGGTGACAGACCCTTGTCTGTGATCTGACGAAGGGGGCATTTTGACATCATAACTCTGCACTGGTCACCGTGGTGACAGACCCTTCCTTGTGATCTGCCTAAAGGGGCATTGTGACATCATAAGTCTGCACTGGGTCCCCAGGTGACAGGCCATTGTCTGTGATCTGCCTAGGTGGGAATTGTGACATCATAACTCTGCACTGGACACCCAGGTGACAGACCCTTGTCTGTGATCTCCCTAGCGGGGCATTGTGGCATTATAACCCTGCACTGCTCACCCCGGTGACAGACACTTGTCTGTTATCTGCCTAAAGGGGCATTGTGATGTCATAACTCTGCGCTGGACACACAGGTGACAGACCCTTGTTTGTGATCTTCCTAACGGGGCATTGTGATATCATACATCTGCACTGGTCATGCAGGTGAGAGACCCTTGCCTGTGATCTCCCTAAGGGGGCATTGTGACACCATAACTCTGCATTGCTAACCAAGTTGACAGTCCATTGTCTTTGATCTGCCTAAGGGGGCGTTGTGACATCATAAATCTGCCCTGTTCACCCAGGTGACCGACCCTTGTCTGAGAACTCCCTAAGGGGCATTGTGACATTATAACACCTCACGGGTCCCCCAGGTGACAGACCCTTGTCAGTGATCTGCCTAAGGGGGCATAGTGACATCATAATTCTGCAAGGGTCACCCAGGTGACAGACCCCTGTCTGTGATCTGCCTAAGGGGGCATTGTGACATCATAACTCTCCGTTGGTCACCCAGGTGACAGACCCTTCTCTGTGATGTGCCTTAGGGGTTATTGTGATGCCGTAACCCTGCACTGGAACCCCACGTGAGAGACCCTTGTCTGTAAACTGCCTAACGGTGCATTGTGACATTATAAGTCTGCACTAGACACGCAGGTGACAGACCCTAGTCTGTGATCTGCCTAAGGGGGCATTGTGACAGCATAACACTACACTGTTAGCCCAGGTGAAAGACCCTGTAGGTGAACTGCCTAAGGGGTCATTGTGACATCATAACTCTGCACTCGTGACCCAGGTGACAGACACTTGTCTGTGATCTGCCCAAGGGGGCATTGTGACATCAAAACTCTGCACGAGACACCCAGGTGGAAGACCCTTGTCTGTGATCTGCCAAAGGGGGCATTGTGACATCAAAACACTGCACGGGTCGCCCATGTGACAGGCCCTTGAATGTGATCTGCCTAAGGGGGCATTGAGACATCATAAATCTGCACTGGTCCCCAGGTGAGACACCCTTGTCTTTGATCTGCCGAAGTGGTCATTGGACATCATAACTCTGCATTGGTCACCGAGGTGACACTCCCTTGTCTTTGACCTGCCTATGTGGCCATTGTGACATCTTAACTCTGCACTGGTCACGCAGGAGACAGACCCTTGTTTGTGATCTGCCTAAGTGGGCGTTGTGACATCATAACTCTCCACGCGTCTCCCACGTGTCAGAACCTTGTCTGTGATACGCGTAAGGGGGCATTGTGACATCACATCTCAGCACGGGTCACCCAGGTGACAGACCCTTGTGTCTGATATGCCTAAGTGTGCATTGTGGCATCAAAACTCTGCACTGGTCACACAGGTGACAGACCCTTGTCTGTGATCTGCCTAAGGGGCATTGTGACATCTTAACGATGCACGGGTCACCCAGGTGACAGACCCTTGTCTGTGATCTGCTTAAGGGGGCAATATGACATCATAACTCTGTTCAGGTAACCCAGGTGTCAGACCCTTTTCTGTGATCTGCCTCTGGGGGAATTGTGACATCATAACACTGCACGGGTCACCCTGGTGTGAGACCCTTGTCAGTGATCTGCCTGAGGGGGCATTGTGACATCATAACTCTGCACTGGTCCCCCAGGTGGCAGGCCCATGACTGTGATCTACCTAAGGGGGCATTGTGACATTATAACACCTCACGGGTCCCCCAGGTGACAGACCCTTGTCTGTGATCTGCCTAAGGGGGCATTGTGACATCATAATTCTGCACGGGTCACCCAGGTGACAGACCCCTGTCTGTGATCTGCCTAAGGGGGCATTGTGACATCATAACTCTCCGTTGGTCACCCAGGTGACAGACCCTTCTCTGTGATCTGCCTAAGGGGTCATTGTGATGCCATAACCCTGCACTGGAACCCCAGGTGAGAGACCCTTGTCTGTAAACTGCCTAACGAGTCACTGTGACATTATAAATCTGCACTAGCCACGCTGGTGACAGACCCTAGTCTGTAATCTGCGTAAGGGGGCATTGTGACATCATAACTCTGCACTGGGCACCCAGGTGCAGGCCCTTGTCTGTGATCTGCCTAAGGGGGCACTGTGACATCATAAATCTGCACTTGGAACCCAGGTTACAGACCCTTCTCTGTGAACTGCCTAAGAGGGCATTGTAACATCACAACTCTGCACTGGTCCCCCAGGACACAGACCCTTGTCTGTGATCTGTCTAAGGGGGCATTGTGACAACCTAACTCTGCACTGTTCACCCAGGTGACAGGGCCTTGTCTGTGATCTGCCTAAAGGGGCATTGTGACATCATAAGTCTGCACTTGGCACCCAGGTGATAGGCGCTTGTCTTTGATCTGCCTAAGGGGGCATTGTGACTACACAACTCTGCACTGGTCACCCAGGTGAAAGACCCTTGTCTGTGATCTGCCTAAGGGGGCATTGTGACATAATAACACTGCACGGGTTACCCAGTTAACAGACCCTTTTCTGTGATCTGCCAAAGGGTGTATTGTGACATCATAATTCTGCACGGGTCACTCTGGTGATATACCCTTGTCTTTGATCTTCTTAAATTGTCATTGTGACATCATAACTCTGCACTGGTCACACAGGTGACAGACCCTTGTCTGTGATCTGCCTAAGGGGCATTGTGACATCTTAACGATGCACGGGTCACCCAGGTGACAGACCCTTGTCTGTGATCTGCTTAAGGGGGCAATATGACATCATAACTCTGTTCAGGTAACCCAGGTGTCAGACCCTTTTCTGTGATCTGCCTCTGGGGGAATTGTGACATCATAACACTGCACGGGTCACCCTGGTGTGAGACCCTTGTCAGTGATCTGCCTGAGGGGGCATTGTGACATCATAACTCTGCACTGGTCCCCCAGGTGGCAGGCCCATGACTGTGATCTACCTAAGGGGGCATTGTGACATTATAACACCTCACGGGTCCCCCAGGTGACAGACCCTTGTCTGTGATCTGCCTAAGGGGGCATTGTGACATCATAATTCTGCACGGGTCACCCAGGTGACAGACCCCTGTCTGTGATCTGCCTAAGGGGGCATTGTGACATCATAACTCTCCGTTGGTCACCCAGGTGACAGACCCTTCTCTGTGATCTGCCTAAGGGGTCATTGTGATGCCATAACCCTGCACTGGAACCCCAGGTGAGAGACCCTTGTCTGTAAACTGCCTAACGAGTCATTGTGACATTATAAATCTGCACTAGCCACGCTGGTGACAGACCCTAGTCTGTAATCTGCGTAAGGGGGCATTGTGACATCATAACTCTGCACTGGGCACCCAGGTGCAGGCCCTTGTCTGTGATCTGCCTAAGGGGGCACTGTGACATCATAAATCTGCACTTGGAACCCAGGTTACAGACCCTTCTCTGTGAACTGCCTAAGAGGGCATTGTAACATCACAACTCTGCACTGGTCCCCCAGGACACAGACCCTTGTCTGTGATCTGTCTAAGGGGGCATTGTGACAACCTAACTCTGCACTGTTCACCCAGGTGACAGGGCCTTGTCTGTGATCTGCCTAAGGGGGCATTGTGACATCATAAGTCTGCACTTGGCACCCAGGTGATAGGCGCTTGTCTGTGATCTGCCTAAGGGGGCATTGTGACTACACAACTCTGCACTGGTCACCCAGGTGAAAGACCCTTGTCTGTGATCTGCCTAAGGGGGCATTGTGACTACACAACTCTGCACTGGTCACCCAGGTGAAAGACCCTTGTCTGTGATCTGCCTAAGGGGGCATTGTGACATAATAACACTGCACGGGTTACCCAGGTGACAGACCCTTGTCTGTGATCTGCCAAAGGGTGTATTGTGACATCATAATTCTGCACGGGTCACTCTGGTGATATACCCTTGTCTTTGATCTTCTTAAGTTGTCATTGTGACATCATAACTCTGCACTGGTCACACAGGTGACAGACCCTTGTCTGTGATCTGCCTAAGGGGCATTGTGACATCTTAACGATGCACGGGTCACCCAGGTGACAGACCCTTGTCTGTGATCTGCTTAAGGGGGCAATATGACATCATAACTCTGTTCAGGTAACCCAGGTGTCAGACCCTTTTCTGTGATCTGCCTCTGGGGGAATTGTGACATCATAACACTGCACGGGTCACCCTGGTGTGAGACCCTTGTCAGTGATCTGCCTGAGGGGGCATTGTGACATCATAACTCTGCACTGGTCCCCCAGGTGGCAGGCCCATGACTGTGATCTACCTAAGGGGGCATTGTGACATTATAACACCTCACGGGTCCCCCAGGTGACAGACCCTTGTCTGTGATCTGCCTAAGGGGGCATTGTGACATCATAATTCTGCACGGGTCACCCAGGTGACAGACCCCTGTCTGTGATCTGCCTAAGGGGGCATTGTGACATCATAACTCTCCGTTGGTCACCCAGGTGACAGACCCTTCTCTGTGATCTGCCTAAGGGGTCATTGTGATGCCATAACCCTGCACTGGAACCCCAGGTGAGAGACCCTTGTCTGTAAACTGCCTAACGAGTCATTGTGACATTATAAATCTGCACTAGCCACGCTGGTGACAGACCCTAGTCTGTAATCTGCGTAAGGGGGCATTGTGACATCATAACTCTGCACTGGGCACCCAGGTGCAGGCCCTTGTCTGTGATCTGCCTAAGGGGGCACTGTGACATCATAAATCTGCACTTGGAACCCAGGTTACAGACCCTTCTCTGTGAACTGCCTAAGAGGGCATTGTAACATCACAACTCTGCACTGGTCCCCCAGGACACAGACCCTTGTCTGTGATCTGTCTAAGGGGGCATTGTGACAACCTAACTCTGCACTGTTCACCCAGGTGACAGGGCCTTGTCTGTGATCTGCCTAAGGGGGCATTGTGACATCATAAGTCTGCACTTGGCACCCAGGTGATAGGCGCTTGTCTGTGATCTGCCTAAGGGGGCATTGTGACTACACAACTCTGCACTGGTCACCCAGGTGAAAGACCCTTGTCTGTGATCTGCCTAAGGGGGCATTGTGACATAATAACACTGCACGGGTTACCCAGGTGACAGACCCTTGTCTGTGATCTGCCAAAGGGTTTATTGTGACATCATAATTCTGCACGGGTCACTCTGGTGATATACCCTTGTCTTTGATCTTCTTAAGTTGTCATTGTGACATCATAACTCTGCACTGGTCACACAGGTGACAGACCCTTGTCTGTGATCTGCCTAAGGGGCATTGTGACATCTTAATGATGCACGGGTCACCCAGGTGACAGACCCTTGTCTGTGATCTGCTTAAGGGGGCAATATGACATCATAACTCTGTTCAGGTAACCCAGGTGTCAGACCCTTTTCTGTGATCTGCCTCTGGGGGAATTGTGACATCATAACACTGCACGCGTCACCCTGGTGTGAGACCCTTGTCAGTGATCTGCCTGAGGGGGCATTGTGACATCATAACTCTCCGTTGGTCACCCAGGTGACAGACCCTTCTCTGTGATCTGCCTAAGGGGTCATTGTGATGCCATAACCCTGCACTGGAACCCCAGGTGAGAGACCCTTGTCTGTAAACTGCCTAACGAGTCATTGTGACATTATAAATCTGCACTAGCCACGCTGGTGACAGACCCTAGTCTGTAATCTGCGTAAGGGGGCATTGTGACATCATAACTCTGCACTGGGCACCCAGGTGCAGGCCCTTGTCTGTGATCTGCCTAAGGGGCACTGTGACATCATAAATCTGCACTTGGAACCCAGGTTACAGACCCTTCTCTGTGAACTGCCTAAGAGGGCATTGTAACATCACAACTCTGCACTGGTCCCCCAGGACACAGACCCTTGTCTGTGATCTGTCTAAGGGGGCATTGTGACAACCTAACTCTGCACTGTTCACCCAGGTGACAGGGCCTTGTCTGTGATCTGCCTAAGGGGGCATTGTGACATCATAAGTCTGCACTTGGCACCCAGGTGATAGGCGCTTGTCTGTGATCTGCCTAAGGGGGCATTGTGACTACACAACTCTGCACTGGTCACCCAGGTGAAAGACCCTTGTCTGTGATCTGCCTAAGGGGGCATTGTGACATAATAACACTGCACGGGTTACCCAGGTGACAGACCCTTGTCTGTGATCTGCCAAAGGGTGTATTGTGACATCATAATTCTGCACGGGTCACTCTGGTGATATACCCTTGTCTTTGATCTTCTTAAGTTGTCATTGTGACATCATAACTCTGCACTGGTCACACAGGTGACAGACCCTTGTCTGTGATCTGCCTAAGGGGCATTGTGACATCTTAACGATGCACGGGTCACCCAGGTGACAGACCCTTGTCTGTGATCTGCTTAAGGGGGCAATATGACATCATAACTCTGTTCAGGTAACCCAGGTGTCAGACCCTTTTCTGTGATCTGCCTCTGGGGGAATTGTGACATCATAACACTGCACGGGTCACCCTGGTGTGAGACCCTTGTCAGTGATCTGCCTGAGGGGGCATTGTGACATCATAACTCTGCACTGGTCCCCCAGGTGGCAGGCCCATGACTGTGATCTACCTAAGGGGGCATTGTGACATTATAACACCTCACGGGTCCCCCAGGTGACAGACCCTTGTCTGTGATCTGCCTAAGGGGGCATTGTGACATCATAATTCTGCACGGGTCCCCCAGGTGACAGACCCTTGTCTGTGATCTGCCTAAGGGGGCATTGTGACATCATAATTCTGCACGGGTCACCCAGGTGACAGACCCCTGTCTGTGATCTGCCTAAGGGGGCATTGTGACATCATAACTCTCCGTTGGTCACCCAGGTGACAGACCCTTCTCTGTGATCTGCCTAAGGGGTCATTGTGATGCCATAACCCTGCACTGGAACCCCAGGTGAGAGACCCTTGTCTGTAAACTGCCTAACGAGTCATTGTGACATTATAAATCTGCACTAGCCACGCTGGTGACAGACCCTAGTCTGTAATCTGCGTAAGGGGGCATTGTGACATCATAACTCTGCACTGGGCACCCAGGTGCAGGCCCTTGTCTGTGATCTGCCTAAGGGGGCACTGTGACATCATAAATCTGCACTTGGAACCCAGGTTACAGACCCTTCTCTGTGAACTGCCTAAGAGGGCATTGTAACATCACAACTCTGCACTGGTCCCCCAGGACACAGACCCTTGTCTGTGATCTGTCTAAGGGGGCATTGTGACAACCTAACTCTGCACTGTTCACCCAGGTGACAGGGCCTTGTCTGTGATCTGCCTAAGGGGGCATTGTGACATCATAAGTCTGCACTTGGCACCCAGGTGATAGGCGCTTGTCTGTGATCTGCCTAAGGGGGCATTGTGACTACACAACTCTGCACTGGTCACCCAGGTGAAAGACCCTTGTCTGTGATCTGCCTAAGGGGGCATTGTGACATAATAACACTGCACGGGTTACCCAGGTGACAGACCCTTGTCTGTGATCTGCCAAAGGGTGTATTGTGACATCATAATTCTGCACGGGTCACTCTGGTGATATACCCTTGTCTTTGATCTTCTTAAGTTGTCATTGTGACATCATAACTCTGCACTGGTCACACAGGTGACAGACCCTTGTCTGTGATCTGCCTAAGGGGCATTGTGACATCTTAACGATGCACGGGTCACCCAGGTGACAGACCCTTGTCTGTGATCTGCTTAAGGGGGCAATATGACATCATAACTCTGTTCAGGTAACCCAGGTGTCAGACCCTTTTCTGTGATCTGCCTCTGGGGGAATTGTGACATCATAACACTGCACGGGTCACCCTGGTGTGAGACCCTTGTCAGTGATCTGCCTGAGGGGGCATTGTGACATCATAACTCTGCACTGGTCCCCCAGGTGGCAGGCCCATGACTGTGATCTACCTAAGGGGGCATTGTGACATTATAACACCTCACGGGTCCCCCAGGTGACAGACCCTTGTCTGTGATCTGCCTAAGGGGGCATTGTGACATCATAATTCTGCACGGGTCACCCAGGTGACAGACCCCTGTCTGTGATCTGCCTAAGGGGGCATTGTGACATCATAACTCTCCGTTGGTCACCCAGGTGACAGACCCTTCTCTGTGATCTGCCTAAGGGGTCATTGTGATGCCATAACCCTGCACTGGAACCCCAGGTGAGAGACCCTTGTCTGTAAACTGCCTAACGAGTCATTGTGACATTATAAATCTGCACTAGCCACGCTGGTGACAGACCCTAGTCTGTAATCTGCGTAAGGGGGCATTGTGACATCATAACTCTGCACTGGGCACCCAGGTGCAGGCCCTTGTCTGTGATCTGCCTAAGGGGGCACTGTGACATCATAAATCTGCACTTGGAACCCAGGTTACAGACCCTTCTCTGTGAACTGCCTAAGAGGGCATTGTAACATCACAACTCTGCACTGGTCCCCCAGGACACAACCCTTGTCTGTGATCTGTCTAAGGGGGCATTGTGACAACCTAACTCTGCACTGTTCACCCAGGTGACAGGGCCTTGTCTGTGATCTGCCTAAGGGGGCATTGTGACATCATAAGTCTGCACTTGGCACCCAGGTGATAGGCGCTTGTCTGTGATCTGCCTAAGGGGGCATTGTGACTACACAACTCTGCACTGGTCACCCAGGTGAAAGACCCTTGTCTGTGATCTGCCTAAGGGGGCATTGTGACTACACAACTCTGCACTGGTCACCCAGGTGAAAGACCCTTGTCTGTGATCTGCCTAAGGGGGCATTGTGACATAATAACACTGCACGGGTTACCCAGGTGACAGACCGTTGTCTGTGATCTGCCAAAGGGTGTATTGTGACATCATAATTCTGCACGGGTCACTCTGGTGATATACCCTTGTCTTTGATCTTCTTAAGTTGTCATTGTGACATCATAACTCTGCACTGGTCACACAGGTGACAGACCCTTGTCTGTGATCTGCCTAAGGGGCATTGTGACATCTTAACGATGCACGGGTCACCCAGGTGACAGACCCTTGTCTGTGATCTGCTTAAGGGGGCAATATGACATCATAACTCTGTTCAGGTAACCCAGGTGTCAGACCCTTTTCTGTGATCTGCCTCTGGGGGAATTGTGACATCATAACACTGCACGGGTCACCCTGGTGTGAGACCCTTGTCAGTGATCTGCCTGAGGGGGCATTGTGACATCATAACTCTGCACTGGTCCCCCAGGTGGCAGGCCCATGACTGTGATCTACCTAAGGGGGCATTGTGACATTATAACACCTCACGGGTCCCCCAGGTGACAGACCCTTGTCTGTGATCTGCCTAAGGGGGCATTGTGACATCATAATTCTGCACGGGTCACCCAGGTGACAGACCCCTGTCTGTGATCTGCCTAAGGGGGCATTGTGACATCATAACTCTCCGTTGGTCACCCAGGTGACAGACCCTTGTCTGTGATCTGCTTAAGGGGGCAATATGACATCATAACTCTGTTCAGGTAACCCAGGTGTCAGACCCTTTTCTGTGATCTGCCTAAGGGGGCGTTGTGACATCATAAATCTGCACTGGTCAACCAGGTGACAGACCCTTCTCTGTGTGCTGCCTAAGGGGGCATTGTGACATCATAACTCTGTACTGGTCTCCCAGGTGACAGACCCTTGCCTGTGATATGCCTAAGGGGGCATTGTGACATCATAACACTGCACTTGTCACCCAGGAGACAGACCCTTGTCTGTGATCTGCCTAAGGGGGTATTGTGACACCATAACTCTGCACTTGTCACCGCGGTTACAGACCCTTATGTATGATCTACCTAAGGGGGCATTGTGACATCATAACTGTGTACTGGTGACCCAGGTGACAGATCCTTTTCTGGGTTCTGCCTAAGGGGGCATTGGGACATCATAACTGTGCACTGGTAACCCAGGTGACGTACCCTTGACTGTGATCTGCCTAAGGTGGCATTGTGACATCACAACTCTGCACTGGTCACCCATGTGACCCTTGTCTGTGATCTCCATAAGGGGGCATTGTGACATCATAACTCTGCATGGGTCACTCAGGTGACAGAGCTTTGTCTGTGATCTGCCAAAGGGTGCATTGTGACATCATAAAACTGCACGGGTCACCCTGGTGACAGACCCTTGTCTTTGATCTTCTTAAGTGGTCATTGTGACATCATAACTCTGCACGGGTCACTCAGGTGACTGACCCTTGTCTTTGATCTGCCTAAGGAGGCATTGTGACATCAAAATTCTGCACAGGGCACCCAGGTGACAGACCCTTGTCTGTGCTCTGTCTAAGGGTGCATTGTGACATCATAACTCTGCACTGGGCACCCAGGTGAGAGACCCTTGTCTTTGATCTGCCTAAAGGGGCATTTTGCATCATAACTCTGCACGTGTCAGCAATGCGACAGACCCTTGCCTTTGATCTGCCTAAGGGGGCATTGTAACATCATAAAACTGCACTGGTCCCCGTGGTGACAGACCTTTGTCTGTGATCTGCCTAAGGGGGCATTGTGACATCATAATTCTCCACTGGTCACCGAGGTGACAGACCCTTGATTGTGATCTGCCTAATGGGGCATTGTGATATCAAAACTCTGCACTGGTCAGCCACGTGACAGACCCTTGTCTTTGGTCTGTCTAAGGGGGCATTGCCACATCATAAGAGTGCACGTCCCACCCAGGTGACAGACGCTTGTCTGTGATCTGCCTAAGGGGGAATTGTGACTTCATAACTCTGCACTCATCACCCAGGTGAGAGACCCTTGTCTGTGATCTGCCTAGGGTGGCATTGTGAAATTATAACGCTGCACTGCTCACCGTGGTGACAGAGCCTTTCCTGTTATCTGCCTAAAGTGGCATTGTGAGATCATAAATCTGCACCGGTCACCCAGGTGACAGACCCTTGACAGTGATCTGCCTAAGGGGGCATTGTGACATCACAACTCTGAACTGGTCACACCGGTGAGAGAACCTTGTCTGTGATCTGCGTAATGGGGCATTGTGACATCACAACTCTGCATTGGTCACCAAGTTCACAGACCATTGTCTTTGATCTGCCTAAGGGGGCGTTGTGACATCATAACACTGCACTGGTCACCCAGGAGACAGACCCCTGTATGTGATCTGCCTAAGGGTGCATTGTGACATCATAACTCTTCACGCGTCTCCCAGGTGTCAGTACCTTGTCTGTGATATGCGTAAGGGGGCATTGTGACATCATATCTCAGCACGGGACACCCAGGTGACAAACCCTTTTCTCTGATCTGCCTAAGTGTGGATTGTGACATCATAACTCTGCACTGGTCACACAGGTTGCAGACCCTTTTCTGTGATCGGCCTAAGGGGCATTGTGACATCATAACTCTGCACGGGTCACCCAGGTGACAGACCCTTGTCTGTGATCCGCTTAAGGGGGCAATATGACATTATAACTCTGTACTGGTCACCCAGCTGTCAGACCGTTGTCTGTTATCTGCCTCAGGGGGCATTGTGACATCATAACACTGCACTGGCCACCCAGGTGACAGGAGCTTGTCTGTGATCTGCCTAAGTGGCCATTGTGACATCATAACTCTGTACTGGTCACCTCGTTGACAATCCCTTGTCTGTTATCTGCCTAAGGGGGCATTGTGACATCATAACTCTCCACTGGTCACCCAGGTGACAGGCCCTTGACTGTGGTCTGCCTAAGGGGGCATTGTGAAATCATAGCTCTGAACTTGGAACCCAGGTGACAGACCATTGTCTGTGATCTGCCTAAGGGGCCATTGTGACATCATAATACAGCACGGGTCACCCAGGTGACAGACCCTTGTCTTTGATCTTCTTAAGTGGTCATTGTGATATCATAACTCTGCACGGGTCACCCAGGTGACTGACACTTGTCTTTGATCTGCCTAAGGGGGCATTTGGACATCAAAACACTGCACTGGTCACCCCGGTGACAGAACATTGTCTGTGTTCTGCCTAAGGGGGAATTGTGACACCATAACCCTGTACTTGTCACCCAGGTGACAGATCATTGTCTGCGATCTGCCTAACGGGGCATTGTGACATCATAACTCTGCACTGGTCACCCATGTGACAGACCCTTGTCTGTGATCTCCATAAGGGGGCATTGAGACATCATAACTCTGCACTAGTCACGCAGGTGACAGACCCTTGTCTGTGATCTGCCTAAGGGGGCATTGTGACATCATAACTCTGCACTGGTCACTCAGGTCACAGAACCTTGTCTGTGATCTTACCAAGGGAGCATTGTGACATCATAATTCTGCAAGAGGCACCCAGGTGGCAGACGCTTGTCTGTGATCTGTCTAAGGGGGCATTGTCACATCATAACTCTGCACGTGGCACCCAGGTGAGAGACCCTTGTCTTTGATCTGCCTAAGAGGGCACTGTGGCATCAAAATTCTGCCCTGGTCACCCAGGTGACAGACCCTTCTCTTTGATCTGCCTAAGGGGGCATTGTGACATGATAACTCTGCACTGGGCACACAGGTGAAAGGCCCTTGTCTGCGATCTGCCTAAGGGGGCATTGTGACATCATAACTCTCCACTGGTCACCCAGGTGACAGGCCTTTGTCTGTGATCTGCCTAAGGGGGCATTGTGAAATCATAGCTCTGAACTTGGAACCCAGGTGACAGACCATTGTCTGTGATCTGCCGAAGGGGCCATTGTGACATCACAATACAGCACGGGTCACCCTGGTGACAGACCCTTGTCTTTGATCTTCTTAAGTGGTCATTGTGATATCATAACTCTGCACGGGTCACCCAGGTGACTGACCCTTGTCTTTGATCTGCCTAAGGGGGCATTTGGACATCAAAACACTGCACTGGTCACCCCGGTGACAGAACATTGTCTGTGTTCTGCCTAAGGGGGAATTGTGACACCATAACCCTGTACTTGTCACCCAGGTGACAGATCATTGTCTGCGATCTGCCTAACGGGGCATTGTGACATCATAACTCTGCACTGGTCACCCAGGTGACAGACCCTTGTTTGTGATCTCCATAAGGGGGCATTGAGACATCATAACTCTGCACTAGTCACGCAGGTGACAGACCCTTGTCTGTGATCTGCCTAAGGGGGCATTGTGACATCATAACTCTGCACTGGTCACTCAGGTCACAGACCCTTGTCTGTGATCTTACCAAGGGAGCATTGTGACATCATAATTCTGCAAGAGGCACCCAGGTGGCAGACGCTTGTCTGTGATCTGTCTAAGGGGGCATTGTCACATCATAACTCTGCACGTGGCACCCAGGTGAGAGACCCTTGTCTTTGATCTGCGTAAGAGGGCACTGTGGCATTAAAATTCTGCCCTGGTCACCCAGGTGACAGACCCTTCTCTTTGATCTGCCTAAGGGGGCATTGTGACATCATAACTCTGCACTGGTCACGCAGGTGACAGGCCCTTGTCTGTGATGTGCCTAAGGGGCAATGTGACTTAATAAATCTGCACTGGTCCCACAGGTGACAGGCCCTTGTCTGTGATCTGCCTAAGGGGGCATTGTGACATGATAACTCTGCACTGGGCACACAGGTGAAAGGCCCTTGTCTGTGATCTGCCTAAGGGGGCATTGTGACATCATAACTCTGCACTGGGCACCCAGGTGACAGTCCCTTTTCTGTGATCTCCCTAAGGGGGCATTGTGACATCATAACCCTGCACCTGGTACCCAGGTGACAGGCCCTTGTCTCTCATGTGCCTAAGGGGGCTTTGTGAAATTATAACGCTGCACTGGGCACCCAGGTGACAGGATCATGTCTGTGATCTGCCTAAGGGGGCATTGTGACATCATAACTCTGCACGGGTTACCCAGGTGACAGGCCCTTGTCTGTGATCTGCCTAAGGGGGCATTGTGACATCACAACACTGCATGGATAACCCAGGTGACAGACCCTTGTCTGTGATCTGCCTAAGGGCGCATTGTGACTTCATAACTGTTCACTCGTCACCCAGGTGACACACCCTTGTCTGTGTTCTGCCTAAGGGGGCATTGTGACATCATAAGTCTGCTCTGGTCATCGTGATCACAGACCCTTGTCTCTGATCTGCCTAAGGGGCATTGTGACATCGAAACTCTGCACTGGTCACCCTGGTGACAGACTCTTGTCCGTTATCTGCCTAAGGGGGTATTGTGACATCATTACACTGCACTCGTCACCCAGATGACATACCCTTGTCTGTGATCTGCCTAAGGGGGCATAGTGACATCATAACTCTACACTGGTCACCCAGGTGACAGACCCCTGTCTGTGATCTGTCTAAGGGGGCATTGTGACATCATTACTATGCACTGGTCACCCAGGTGACAGATCATTGTCTGTGATCTGCCTAAGGGGGCATTGTGACATCATAAGTCTGCGCTGGTCACCCAGGTGATGGACCCTTGTCTGTGACTTGTCTAAGGGGACATTGTGACATAATAACTCTGCACTGGTCACCCAGGTGAAAAACCATTGTCTGTGAACTGCCTAAGGGGGCATTGTGACATCATAACTCTGCACTGGTCACCCAGGTGACAGACCCTTGTCGGTGATCTGCCCAAGGGGGCATTGTGGCATCATAACTACGCACGGGGAACCCAGGTGTCAGACCCTTTTATGTGATCTACCTAAGGAGGCATTGTGACATCAAAACCCTGCACAGGTCACCCATGTGACAGGCCCTTGAATGTGATCTGCCTAAGAGAGTATTGAGACATCATAACTCTGCACAGGGCACCCAGGTGACAGACCATTGTCTGCGATCTGCTTAAGGGTGCATTGTGACCTCATAACCCTGCACTGGGCACCCAGGTGACAGACCCTTGTCTTCGATCAGCCTAAAAGGGCATTTTCACATCATAACACTGCACGTGTCGCCGAGGTGACAGAGTCTTGTCTTTGATTTGCCAAAGGGGGCATTGTGACATCATAAATCTGCACTGGTCACCGTGTTGATAGACCATTGTCTGTGATCTGCCTAAGGGGGCATTGTGACATCATAACTCTGCAGTGGACTCCCAGGTGACAGATCCTTGATTTTGATTTGCCTAAGTGGGCATTGTGACATCATAATTCTGCACTGTTCACCCTGGTGACAGACCCTTGTCTGTTATCTGCCTAAGGGGGCATTGTGACATCATAACTCTGCACTGGGCTCCCTGGAGACAGACCCTTGTCTGTGATCGGCCTAAGGGGGCATTGTGACATAATAACTCTGCACTGGTCACCCAGGTGACAGACCATTGTCTCTGATCTGCCTAAGGGGCATTGTGACATCATAACTATGCACAAGACTCCCAGGTGACAGACCCTTGCCTTTGATCTACCTAAGGTGACATTGTGACATCATATCACTGCACTGTTCACCCAGGTGACAGACCTTTGTCTGTCATCAGGCTAAGGGGCACTGTGACATCATAATTCTGCACTGGTCACCGTGGTGACAGACCCTTGTCCGTCATCTGCCTAAGGGGGTATTGTGACATCATAACGGTGCACTCATCACCCAGGCGACAGACCCTTGTCTCTGACCTGGCTAAGGGGGCATTGTGACCTCCTAACTCTACACTGGTCACCCAGGTGACAGACCCTTGTTTGTGATCTGCCTAAGGGAGCATTGTGACATCATAATTCTGCACTGGTCACCCAGGTGACAGACCCTTGTCTGTGATCTTACTAAGGGTGCATTTTGACATCATAACTCTGCACTGGTCACCCAGGTGACAGACCCTTGTTTGTGATTTGCCTAAGGGGGCATTGTGACATCATAACTGTGCACTGGTCACCCAGATGACAGAACCTTGTCTATGATCTCCCTAAGGAGGCATTGTGGCATCATAACTCTGCACTTGGCTCCCAAGTTAAGGCTCTTGTCTGTGATCTGCCTAAGGGGGCATTGGGACATCATAACTCTGCTCTGGTCATCCAGGTGACAGAACCTTGTCTGTGATCTGCCTAAGGGGGACTTGTGACATCATATCTCTGCACGGGACACCCAGGTCACATACGCTTGTCTGTGATCTGCCTAAGGGGGCATTGTGACATCATAACTCTGCACTGGTCACCGTGGTGACAGATTCTTGTCTGTGATCTGCCTATGGGGGCATTGTGACATCACAACTCTGTGCTGGACACCCAGGTGACGGACGCTTGTCTGTGATCTCCCTAAGGGGGCATTGTGACATCATAACTCTGCGCTGGTAACCCAGGGGACAGGCCCTTGTCTGTGATCTGCCTAAGGGGCATAGTGACATCAAAATTCTGCACCGAAAACCCAGGTAACAGACCCTTGTCTTTGATCTGCCTTAGGGGGCATTGCGACACCATAACTCTGCACTTGTAATCCAGGTGACTGACCCTTGCCTTTGATGTGCTTAAGGGGGCATTGTGACATCATAAGTCTGCAATGGTCACTCAGGTTAAAGACCATTGTCTGTGATCTGCCAAAGGCGGCATTGTGACATCATAACTCCACGCTGGGCACCCAGGTGACAGGCCCTTGTCTGTGATGTACCTAAGAGGGCATTGTGACTTCATAACTCCGCAATTGTCATCCAGGTGACTGCCCCTTGTCTGTGATGTGCCTCATGGGGCATTGTGCCATTATATCTCTGCACTGGGCACTCAGGAGACAGACCCTTGTCTTTTATCTGCCTAAGGGGGCATTGTGATATCATAACTCAGCACTGGACACCCAGGTGACAGACCCTTGTCTTTGATCTGCCTAAGGGGGCATTGTGACATCACAACTCTGCACTGGTCACCCCGGTGACAGACCCTTGTCTGTGATCTGACGAAGGGGGCATTTTGACATCATAACTCTGCACTGGTCACCGTGGTGACAGACCCTTCCTTGTGATCTGCCTAAAGGGGCATTGTGACATCATAAGTCTGCACTGGGTCCCCAGGTGACAGGCCATTGTCTGTGATCTGCCTAGGTGGGAATTGTGACATCATAACTCTGCACTGGACACCCAGGTGACAGACCCTTGTCTGTGATCTCCCTAGCGGGGCATTGTGGCATTATAACCCTGCACTGCTCACCCCGGTGACAGACACTTGTCTGTTATCTGCCTAAAGGGGCATTGTGATGTCATAACTCTGCGCTGGACACACAGGTGACAGACCCTTGTTTGTGATCTTCCTAACGGGGCATTGTGATATCATACATCTGCACTGGTCATGCAGGTGAGAGACCCTTGCCTGTGATCTCCCTAAGGGGGCATTGTGACACCATAACTCTGCATTGCTAACCAAGTTGACAGTCCATTGTCTTTGATCTGCCTAAGGGGGCGTTGTGACATCATAAATCTGCCCTGTTCACCCAGGTGACCGACCCTTGTCTGAGAACTCCCTAAGGGGCATTGTGACATTATAACACCTCACGGGTCCCCCAGGTGACAGACCCTTGTCAGTGATCTGCCTAAGGGGGCATAGTGACATCATAATTCTGCAAGGGTCACCCAGGTGACAGACCCCTGTCTGTGATCTGCCTAAGGGGGCATTGTGACATCATAACTCTCCGTTGGTCACCCAGGTGACAGACCCTTCTCTGTGATGTGCCTTAGGGGTTATTGTGATGCCGTAACCCTGCACTGGAACCCCACGTGAGAGACCCTTGTCTGTAAACTGCCTAACGGTGCATTGTGACATTATAAGTCTGCACTAGACACGCAGGTGACAGACCCTAGTCTGTGATCTGCCTAAGGGGGCATTGTGACAGCATAACACTACACTGTTAGCCCAGGTGAAAGACCCTGTAGGTGAACTGCCTAAGGGGTCATTGTGACATCATAACTCTGCACTCGTGACCCAGGTGACAGACACTTGTCTGTGATCTGCCCAAGGGGGCATTGTGACATCAAAACTCTGCACGAGACACCCAGGTGGAAGACCCTTGTCTGTGATCTGCCAAAGGGGGCATTGTGACATCAAAACACTGCACGGGTCGCCCATGTGACAGGCCCTTGAATGTGATCTGCCTAAGGGGGCATTGAGACATCATAAATCTGCACTGGTCCCCAGGTGAGACACCCTTGTCTTTGATCTGCCGAAGTGGTCATTGGACATCATAACTCTGCATTGGTCACCGAGGTGACACTCCCTTGTCTTTGACCTGCCTATGTGGCCATTGTGACATCTTAACTCTGCACTGGTCACGCAGGAGACAGACCCTTGTTTGTGATCAGCCTAAGTGGGCGTTGTGACATCATAACTCTCCACGCGTCTCCCACGTGTCAGAACCTTGTCTGTGATACGCGTAAGGGGGCATTGTGACATCACATCTCAGCACGGGTCACCCAGGTGACAGACCCTTGTGTCTGATATGCCTAAGTGTGCATTGTGGCATCAAAACTCTGCACTGGTCACACAGGTGACAGACCCTTGTCTGTGATCTGCCTAAGGGGCATTGTGACATCTTAACGATGCACGGGTCACCCAGGTGACAGACCCTTGTCTGTGATCTGCTTAAGGGGGCAATATGACATCATAACTCTGTTCAGGTAACCCAGGTGTCAGACCCTTTTCTGTGATCTGCCTCTGGGGGAATTGTGACATCATAACACTGCACGGGTCACCCTGGTGTGAGACCCTTGTCAGTGATCTGCCTGAGGGGGCATTGTGACATCATAACTCTGCACTGGTCCCCCAGGTGGCAGGCCCATGACTGTGATCTACCTAAGGGGGCATTGTGACATTATAACACCTCACGGGTCCCCCAGGTGACAGACCCTTGTCTGTGATCTGCCTAAGGGGGCATTGTGACATCATAATTCTGCACGGGTCACCCAGGTGACAGACCCCTGTCTGTGATCTGCCTAAGGGGGCATTGTGACATCATAACTCTCCGTTGGTCACCCAGGTGACAGACCCTTCTCTGTGATCTGCCTAAGGGGTCATTGTGATGCCATAACCCTGCACTGGAACCCCAGGTGAGAGACCCTTGTCTGTAAACTGCCTAACGAGTCACTGTGACATTATAAATCTGCACTAGCCACGCTGGTGACAGACCCTAGTCTGTAATCTGCGTAAGGGGGCATTGTGACATCATAACTCTGCACTGGGCACCCAGGTGCAGGCCCTTGTCTGTGATCTGCCTAAGGGGGCACTGTGACATCATAAATCTGCACTTGGAACCCAGGTTACAGACCCTTCTCTGTGAACTGCC
This sequence comes from Gorilla gorilla gorilla, assembly GCF_029281585.2. Lineage (NCBI taxonomy): Eukaryota > Metazoa > Chordata > Mammalia > Primates > Hominidae > Gorilla > Gorilla gorilla. The sequence goes on from NC_073238.2 coordinate 1,094,476, forward strand.
TAAGAGGGCATTGTAACATCACAACTCTGCACTGGTCCCCCAGGACACAGACCCTTGTCTGTGATCTGTCTAAGGGGGCATTGTGACAACCTAACTCTGCACTGTTCACCCAGGTGACAGGGCCTTGTCTGTGATCTGCCTAAAGGGGCATTGTGACATCATAAGTCTGCACTTGGCACCCAGGTGATAGGCGCTTGTCTTTGATCTGCCTAAGGGGGCATTGTGACTACACAACTCTGCACTGGTCACCCAGGTGAAAGACCCTTGTCTGTGATCTGCCTAAGGGGGCATTGTGACATAATAACACTGCACGGGTTACCCAGTTAACAGACCCTTTTCTGTGATCTGCCAAAGGGTGTATTGTGACATCATAATTCTGCACGGGTCACTCTGGTGATATACCCTTGTCTTTGATCTTCTTAAATTGTCATTGTGACATCATAACTCTGCACTGGTCACACAGGTGACAGACCCTTGTCTGTGATCTGCCTAAGGGGCATTGTGACATCTTAACGATGCACGGGTCACCCAGGTGACAGACCCTTGTCTGTGATCTGCTTAAGGGGGCAATATGACATCATAACTCTGTTCAGGTAACCCAGGTGTCAGACCCTTTTCTGTGATCTGCCTCTGGGGGAATTGTGACATCATAACACTGCACGGGTCACCCTGGTGTGAGACCCTTGTCAGTGATCTGCCTGAGGGGGCATTGTGACATCATAACTCTGCACTGGTCCCCCAGGTGGCAGGCCCATGACTGTGATCTACCTAAGGGGGCATTGTGACATTATAACACCTCACGGGTCCCCCAGGTGACAGACCCTTGTCTGTGATCTGCCTAAGGGGGCATTGTGACATCATAATTCTGCACGGGTCACCCAGGTGACAGACCCCTGTCTGTGATCTGCCTAAGGGGGCATTGTGACATCATAACTCTCCGTTGGTCACCCAGGTGACAGACCCTTCTCTGTGATCTGCCTAAGGGGTCATTGTGATGCCATAACCCTGCACTGGAACCCCAGGTGAGAGACCCTTGTCTGTAAACTGCCTAACGAGTCATTGTGACATTATAAATCTGCACTAGCCACGCTGGTGACAGACCCTAGTCTGTAATCTGCGTAAGGGGGCATTGTGACATCATAACTCTGCACTGGGCACCCAGGTGCAGGCCCTTGTCTGTGATCTGCCTAAGGGGGCACTGTGACATCATAAATCTGCACTTGGAACCCAGGTTACAGACCCTTCTCTGTGAACTGCCTAAGAGGGCATTGTAACATCACAACTCTGCACTGGTCCCCCAGGACACAGACCCTTGTCTGTGATCTGTCTAAGGGGGCATTGTGACAACCTAACTCTGCACTGTTCACCCAGGTGACAGGGCCTTGTCTGTGATCTGCCTAAGGGGGCATTGTGACATCATAAGTCTGCACTTGGCACCCAGGTGATAGGCGCTTGTCTGTGATCTGCCTAAGGGGGCATTGTGACTACACAACTCTGCACTGGTCACCCAGGTGAAAGACCCTTGTCTGTGATCTGCCTAAGGGGGCATTGTGACTACACAACTCTGCACTGGTCACCCAGGTGAAAGACCCTTGTCTGTGATCTGCCTAAGGGGGCATTGTGACATAATAACACTGCACGGGTTACCCAGGTGACAGACCCTTGTCTGTGATCTGCCAAAGGGTGTATTGTGACATCATAATTCTGCACGGGTCACTCTGGTGATATACCCTTGTCTTTGATCTTCTTAAGTTGTCATTGTGACATCATAACTCTGCACTGGTCACACAGGTGACAGACCCTTGTCTGTGATCTGCCTAAGGGGCATTGTGACATCTTAACGATGCACGGGTCACCCAGGTGACAGACCCTTGTCTGTGATCTGCTTAAGGGGGCAATATGACATCATAACTCTGTTCAGGTAACCCAGGTGTCAGACCCTTTTCTGTGATCTGCCTCTGGGGGAATTGTGACATCATAACACTGCACGGGTCACCCTGGTGTGAGACCCTTGTCAGTGATCTGCCTGAGGGGGCATTGTGACATCATAACTCTGCACTGGTCCCCCAGGTGGCAGGCCCATGACTGTGATCTACCTAAGGGGGCATTGTGACATTATAACACCTCACGGGTCCCCCAGGTGACAGACCCTTGTCTGTGATCTGCCTAAGGGGGCATTGTGACATCATAATTCTGCACGGGTCACCCAGGTGACAGACCCCTGTCTGTGATCTGCCTAAGGGGGCATTGTGACATCATAACTCTCCGTTGGTCACCCAGGTGACAGACCCTTCTCTGTGATCTGCCTAAGGGGTCATTGTGATGCCATAACCCTGCACTGGAACCCCAGGTGAGAGACCCTTGTCTGTAAACTGCCTAACGAGTCATTGTGACATTATAAATCTGCACTAGCCACGCTGGTGACAGACCCTAGTCTGTAATCTGCGTAAGGGGGCATTGTGACATCATAACTCTGCACTGGGCACCCAGGTGCAGGCCCTTGTCTGTGATCTGCCTAAGGGGGCACTGTGACATCATAAATCTGCACTTGGAACCCAGGTTACAGACCCTTCTCTGTGAACTGCCTAAGAGGGCATTGTAACATCACAACTCTGCACTGGTCCCCCAGGACACAGACCCTTGTCTGTGATCTGTCTAAGGGGGCATTGTGACAACCTAACTCTGCACTGTTCACCCAGGTGACAGGGCCTTGTCTGTGATCTGCCTAAGGGGGCATTGTGACATCATAAGTCTGCACTTGGCACCCAGGTGATAGGCGCTTGTCTGTGATCTGCCTAAGGGGGCATTGTGACTACACAACTCTGCACTGGTCACCCAGGTGAAAGACCCTTGTCTGTGATCTGCCTAAGGGGGCATTGTGACATAATAACACTGCACGGGTTACCCAGGTGACAGACCCTTGTCTGTGATCTGCCAAAGGGTTTATTGTGACATCATAATTCTGCACGGGTCACTCTGGTGATATACCCTTGTCTTTGATCTTCTTAAGTTGTCATTGTGACATCATAACTCTGCACTGGTCACACAGGTGACAGACCCTTGTCTGTGATCTGCCTAAGGGGCATTGTGACATCTTAATGATGCACGGGTCACCCAGGTGACAGACCCTTGTCTGTGATCTGCTTAAGGGGGCAATATGACATCATAACTCTGTTCAGGTAACCCAGGTGTCAGACCCTTTTCTGTGATCTGCCTCTGGGGGAATTGTGACATCATAACACTGCACGCGTCACCCTGGTGTGAGACCCTTGTCAGTGATCTGCCTGAGGGGGCATTGTGACATCATAACTCTCCGTTGGTCACCCAGGTGACAGACCCTTCTCTGTGATCTGCCTAAGGGGTCATTGTGATGCCATAACCCTGCACTGGAACCCCAGGTGAGAGACCCTTGTCTGTAAACTGCCTAACGAGTCATTGTGACATTATAAATCTGCACTAGCCACGCTGGTGACAGACCCTAGTCTGTAATCTGCGTAAGGGGGCATTGTGACATCATAACTCTGCACTGGGCACCCAGGTGCAGGCCCTTGTCTGTGATCTGCCTAAGGGGCACTGTGACATCATAAATCTGCACTTGGAACCCAGGTTACAGACCCTTCTCTGTGAACTGCCTAAGAGGGCATTGTAACATCACAACTCTGCACTGGTCCCCCAGGACACAGACCCTTGTCTGTGATCTGTCTAAGGGGGCATTGTGACAACCTAACTCTGCACTGTTCACCCAGGTGACAGGGCCTTGTCTGTGATCTGCCTAAGGGGGCATTGTGACATCATAAGTCTGCACTTGGCACCCAGGTGATAGGCGCTTGTCTGTGATCTGCCTAAGGGGGCATTGTGACTACACAACTCTGCACTGGTCACCCAGGTGAAAGACCCTTGTCTGTGATCTGCCTAAGGGGGCATTGTGACATAATAACACTGCACGGGTTACCCAGGTGACAGACCCTTGTCTGTGATCTGCCAAAGGGTGTATTGTGACATCATAATTCTGCACGGGTCACTCTGGTGATATACCCTTGTCTTTGATCTTCTTAAGTTGTCATTGTGACATCATAACTCTGCACTGGTCACACAGGTGACAGACCCTTGTCTGTGATCTGCCTAAGGGGCATTGTGACATCTTAACGATGCACGGGTCACCCAGGTGACAGACCCTTGTCTGTGATCTGCTTAAGGGGGCAATATGACATCATAACTCTGTTCAGGTAACCCAGGTGTCAGACCCTTTTCTGTGATCTGCCTCTGGGGGAATTGTGACATCATAACACTGCACGGGTCACCCTGGTGTGAGACCCTTGTCAGTGATCTGCCTGAGGGGGCATTGTGACATCATAACTCTGCACTGGTCCCCCAGGTTGCAGGCCCATGACTGTGATCTACCTAAGGGGGCATTGTGACATTATAACACCTCACGGGTCCCCCAGGTGACAGACCCTTGTCTGTGATCTGCCTAAGGGGGCATTGTGACATCATAATTCTGCACGGGTCCCCCAGGTGACAGACCCTTGTCTGTGATCTGCCTAAGGGGGCATTGTGACATCATAATTCTGCACGGGTCACCCAGGTGACAGACCCCTGTCTGTGATCTGCCTAAGGGGGCATTGTGACATCATAACTCTCCGTTGGTCACCCAGGTGACAGACCCTTCTCTGTGATCTGCCTAAGGGGTCATTGTGATGCCATAACCCTGCACTGGAACCCCAGGTGAGAGACCCTTGTCTGTAAACTGCCTAACGAGTCATTGTGACATTATAAATCTGCACTAGCCACGCTGGTGACAGACCCTAGTCTGTAATCTGCGTAAGGGGGCATTGTGACATCATAACTCTGCACTGGGCACCCAGGTGCAGGCCCTTGTCTGTGATCTGCCTAAGGGGGCACTGTGACATCATAAATCTGCACTTGGAACCCAGGTTACAGACCCTTCTCTGTGAACTGCCTAAGAGGGCATTGTAACATCACAACTCTGCACTGGTCCCCCAGGACACAGACCCTTGTCTGTGATCTGTCTAAGGGGGCATTGTGACAACCTAACTCTGCACTGTTCACCCAGGTGACAGGGCCTTGTCTGTGATCTGCCTAAAGGGGCATTGTGACATCATAAGTCTGCACTTGGCACCCAGGTGATAGGCGCTTGTCTTTGATCTGCCTAAGGGGGCATTGTGACTACACAACTCTGCACTGGTCACCCAGGTGAAAGACCCTTGTCTGTGATCTGCCTAAGGGGGCATTGTGACATAATAACACTGCACGGGTTACCCAGTTAACAGACCCTTTTCTGTGATCTGCCAAAGGGTGTATTGTGACATCATAATTCTGCACGGGTCACTCTGGTGATATACCCTTGTCTTTGATCTTCTTAAATTGTCATTGTGACATCATAACTCTGCACTGGTCACACAGGTGACAGACCCTTGTCTGTGATCTGCCTAAGGGGCATTGTGACATCTTAACGATGCACGGGTCACCCAGGTGACAGACCCTTGTCTGTGATCTGCTTAAGGGGGCAATATGACATCATAACTCTGTTCAGGTAACCCAGGTGTCAGACCCTTTTCTGTGATCTGCCTCTGGGGGAATTGTGACATCATAACACTGCACGGGTCACCCTGGTGTGAGACCCTTGTCAGTGATCTGCCTGAGGGGGCATTGTGACATCATAACTCTGCACTGGTCCCCCAGGTGGCAGGCCCATGACTGTGATCTACCTAAGGGGGCATTGTGACATTATAACACCTCACGGGTCCCCCAGGTGACAGACCCTTGTCTGTGATCTGCCTAAGGGGGCATTGTGACATCATAATTCTGCACGGGTCACCCAGGTGACAGACCCCTGTCTGTGATCTGCCTAAGGGGGCATTGTGACATCATAACTCTCCGTTGGTCACCCAGGTGACAGACCCTTCTCTGTGATCTGCCTAAGGGGTCATTGTGATGCCATAACCCTGCACTGGAACCCCAGGTGAGAGACCCTTGTCTGTAAACTGCCTAACGAGTCATTGTGACATTATAAATCTGCACTAGCCACGCTGGTGACAGACCCTAGTCTGTAATCTGCGTAAGGGGGCATTGTGACATCATAACTCTGCACTGGGCACCCAGGTGCAGGCCCTTGTCTGTGATCTGCCTAAGGGGGCACTGTGACATCATAAATCTGCACTTGGAACCCAGGTTACAGACCCTTCTCTGTGAACTGCCTAAGAGGGCATTGTAACATCACAACTCTGCACTGGTCCCCCAGGACACAGACCCTTGTCTGTGATCTGTCTAAGGGGGCATTGTGACAACCTAACTCTGCACTGTTCACCCAGGTGACAGGGCCTTGTCTGTGATCTGCCTAAGGGGGCATTGTGACATCATAAGTCTGCACTTGGCACCCAGGTGATAGGCGCTTGTCTGTGATCTGCCTAAGGGGGCATTGTGACTACACAACTCTGCACTGGTCACCCAGGTGAAAGACCCTTGTCTGTGATCTGCCTAAGGGGGCATTGTGACTACACAACTCTGCACTGGTCACCCAGGTGAAAGACCCTTGTCTGTGATCTGCCTAAGGGGGCATTGTGACATAATAACACTGCACGGGTTACCCAGGTGACAGACCCTTGTCTGTGATCTGCCAAAGGGTGTATTGTGACATCATAATTCTGCACGGGTCACTCTGGTGATATACCCTTGTCTTTGATCTTCTTAAGTTGTCATTGTGACATCATAACTCTGCACTGGTCACACAGGTGACAGACCCTTGTCTGTGATCTGCCTAAGGGGCATTGTGACATCTTAACGATGCACGGGTCACCCAGGTGACAGACCCTTGTCTGTGATCTGCTTAAGGGGGCAATATGACATCATAACTCTGTTCAGGTAACCCAGGTGTCAGACCCTTTTCTGTGATCTGCCTCTGGGGGAATTGTGACATCATAACACTGCACGGGTCACCCTGGTGTGAGACCCTTGTCAGTGATCTGCCTGAGGGGGCATTGTGACATCATAACTCTGCACTGGTCCCCCAGGTGGCAGGCCCATGACTGTGATCTACCTAAGGGGGCATTGTGACATTATAACACCTCACGGGTCCCCCAGGTGACAGACCCTTGTCTGTGATCTGCCTAAGGGGGCATTGTGACATCATAATTCTGCACGGGTCACCCAGGTGACAGACCCCTGTCTGTGATCTGCCTAAGGGGGCATTGTGACATCATAACTCTCCGTTGGTCACCCAGGTGACAGACCCTTCTCTGTGATCTGCCTAAGGGGTCATTGTGATGCCATAACCCTGCACTGGAACCCCAGGTGAGAGACCCTTGTCTGTAAACTGCCTAACGAGTCATTGTGACATTATAAATCTGCACTAGCCACGCTGGTGACAGACCCTAGTCTGTAATCTGCGTAAGGGGGCATTGTGACATCATAACTCTGCACTGGGCACCCAGGTGCAGGCCCTTGTCTGTGATCTGCCTAAGGGGGCACTGTGACATCATAAATCTGCACTTGGAACCCAGGTTACAGACCCTTCTCTGTGAACTGCCTAAGAGGGCATTGTAACATCACAACTCTGCACTGGTCCCCCAGGACACAGACCCTTGTCTGTGATCTGTCTAAGGGGGCATTGTGACAACCTAACTCTGCACTGTTCACCCAGGTGACAGGGCCTTGTCTGTGATCTGCCTAAGGGGGCATTGTGACATCATAAGTCTGCACTTGGCACCCAGGTGATAGGCGCTTGTCTGTGATCTGCCTAAGGGGGCATTGTGACTACACAACTCTGCACTGGTCACCCAGGTGAAAGACCCTTGTCTGTGATCTGCCTAAGGGGGCATTGTGACTACACAACTCTGCACTGGTCACCCAGGTGAAAGACCCTTGTCTGTGATCTGCCTAAGGGGGCATTGTGACATAATAACACTGCACGGGTTACCCAGGTGACAGACCCTTGTCTGTGATCTGCCAAAGGGTGTATTGTGACATCATAATTCTGCACGGGTCACTCTGGTGATATACCCTTGTCTTTGATCTTCTTAAGTTGTCATTGTGACATCATAACTCTGCACTGGTCACACAGGTGACAGACCCTTGTCTGTGATCTGCCTAAGGGGCATTGTGACATCTTAACGATGCACGGGTCACCCAGGTGACAGACCCTTGTCTGTGATCTGCTTAAGGGGGCAATATGACATCATAACTCTGTTCAGGTAACCCAGGTGTCAGACCCTTTTCTGTGATCTGCCTCTGGGGGAATTGTGACATCATAACACTGCACGGGTCACCCTGGTGTGAGACCCTTGTCAGTGATCTGCCTGAGGGGGCATTGTGACATCATAACTCTGCACTGGTCCCCCAGGTGGCAGGCCCATGACTGTGATCTACCTAAGGGGGCATTGTGACATTATAACACCTCACGGGTCCCCCAGGTGACAGACCCTTGTCTGTGATCTGCCTAAGGGGGCATTGTGACATCATAATTCTGCACGGGTCACCCAGGTGACAGACCCCTGTCTGTGATCTGCCTAAGGGGGCATTGTGACATCATAACTCTCCGTTGGTCACCCAGGTGACAGACCCTTCTCTGTGATCTGCCTAAGGGGTCATTGTGATGCCATAACCCTGCACTGGAACCCCAGGTGAGAGACCCTTGTCTGTAAACTGCCTAACGAGTCATTGTGACATTATAAATCTGCACTAGCCACGCTGGTGACAGACCCTAGTCTGTAATCTGCGTAAGGGGGCATTGTGACATCATAACTCTGCACTGGGCACCCAGGTGCAGGCCCTTGTCTGTGATCTGCCTAAGGGGGCACTGTGACATCATAAATCTGCACTTGGAACCCAGGTTACAGACCCTTCTCTGTGAACTGCCTAAGAGGGCATTGTAACATCACAACTCTGCACTGGTCCCCCAGGACACAGACCCTTGTCTGTGATCTGTCTAAGGGGGCATTGTGACAACCTAACTCTGCACTGTTCACCCAGGTGACAGGGCCTTGTCTGTGATCTGCCTAAGGGGGCATTGTGACATCATAAGTCTGCACTTGGCACCCAGGTGATAGGCGCTTGTCTGTGATCTGCCTAAGGGGGCATTGTGACTACACAACTCTGCACTGGTCACCCAGGTGAAAGACCCTTGTCTGTGATCTGCCTAAGGGGGCATTGTGACATAATAACACTGCACGGGTTACCCAGGTGACAGACCCTTGTCTGTGATCTGCCAAAGGGTTTATTGTGACATCATAATTCTGCACGGGTCACTCTGGTGATATACCCTTGTCTTTGATCTTCTTAAGTTGTCATTGTGACATCATAACTCTGCACTGGTCACACAGGTGACAGACCCTTGTCTGTGATCTGCCTAAGGGGCATTGTGACATCTTAATGATGCACGGGTCACCCAGGTGACAGACCCTTGTCTGTGATCTGCTTAAGGGGGCAATATGACATCATAACTCTGTTCAGGTAACCCAGGTGTCAGACCCTTTTCTGTGATCTGCCTCTGGGGGAATTGTGACATCATAACACTGCACGCGTCACCCTGGTGTGAGACCCTTGTCAGTGATCTGCCTGAGGGGGCATTGTGACATCATAACTCTCCGTTGGTCACCCAGGTGACAGACCCTTCTCTGTGATCTGCCTAAGGGGTCATTGTGATGCCATAACCCTGCACTGGAACCCCAGGTGAGAGACCCTTGTCTGTAAACTGCCTAACGAGTCATTGTGACATTATAAATCTGCACTAGCCACGCTGGTGACAGACCCTAGTCTGTAATCTGCGTAAGGGGGCATTGTGACATCATAACTCTGCACTGGGCACCCAGGTGCAGGCCCTTGTCTGTGATCTGCCTAAGGGGCACTGTGACATCATAAATCTGCACTTGGAACCCAGGTTACAGACCCTTCTCTGTGAACTGCCTAAGAGGGCATTGTAACATCACAACTCTGCACTGGTCCCCCAGGACACAGACCCTTGTCTGTGATCTGTCTAAGGGGGCATTGTGACAACCTAACTCTGCACTGTTCACCCAGGTGACAGGGCCTTGTCTGTGATCTGCCTAAGGGGGCATTGTGACATCATAAGTCTGCACTTGGCACCCAGGTGATAGGCGCTTGTCTGTGATCTGCCTAAGGGGGCATTGTGACTACACAACTCTGCACTGGTCACCCAGGTGAAAGACCCTTGTCTGTGATCTGCCTAAGGGGGCATTGTGACATAATAACACTGCACGGGTTACCCAGGTGACAGACCCTTGTCTGTGATCTGCCAAAGGGTGTATTGTGACATCATAATTCTGCACGGGTCACTCTGGTGATATACCCTTGTCTTTGATCTTCTTAAGTTGTCATTGTGACATCATAACTCTGCACTGGTCACACAGGTGACAGACCCTTGTCTGTGATCTGCCTAAGGGGCATTGTGACATCTTAACGATGCACGGGTCACCCAGGTGACAGACCCTTGTCTGTGATCTGCTTAAGGGGGCAATATGACATCATAACTCTGTTCAGGTAACCCAGGTGTCAGACCCTTTTCTGTGATCTGCCTCTGGGGGAATTGTGACATCATAACACTGCACGGGTCACCCTGGTGTGAGACCCTTGTCAGTGATCTGCCTGAGGGGGCATTGTGACATCATAACTCTGCACTGGTCCCCCAGGTGGCAGGCCCATGACTGTGATCTACCTAAGGGGGCATTGTGACATTATAACACCTCACGGGTCCCCCAGGTGACAGACCCTTGTCTGTGATCTGCCTAAGGGGGCATTGTGACATCATAATTCTGCACGGGTCCCCCAGGTGACAGACCCTTGTCTGTGATCTGCCTAAGGGGGCATTGTGACATCATAATTCTGCACGGGTCACCCAGGTGACAGACCCCTGTCTGTGATCTGCCTAAGGGGGCATTGTGACATCATAACTCTCCGTTGGTCACCCAGGTGACAGACCCTTCTCTGTGATCTGCCTAAGGGGTCATTGTGATGCCATAACCCTGCACTGGAACCCCAGGTGAGAGACCCTTGTCTGTAAACTGCCTAACGAGTCATTGTGACATTATAAATCTGCACTAGCCACGCTGGTGACAGACCCTAGTCTGTAATCTGCGTAAGGGGGCATTGTGACATCATAACTCTGCACTGGGCACCCAGGTGCAGGCCCTTGTCTGTGATCTGCCTAAGGGGGCACTGTGACATCATAAATCTGCACTTGGAACCCAGGTTACAGACCCTTCTCTGTGAACTGCCTAAGAGGGCATTGTAACATCACAACTCTGCACTGGTCCCCCAGGACACAGACCCTTGTCTGTGATCTGTCTAAGGGGGCATTGTGACAACCTAACTCTGCACTGTTCACCCAGGTGACAGGGCCTTGTCTGTGATCTGCCTAAGGGGGCATTGTGACATCATAAGTCTGCACTTGGCACCCAGGTGATAGGCGCTTGTCTGTGATCTGCCTAAGGGGGCATTGTGACTACACAACTCTGCACTGGTCACCCAGGTGAAAGACCCTTGTCTGTGATCTGCCTAAGGGGGCATTGTGACATAATAACACTGCACGGGTTACCCAGGTGACAGACCCTTGTCTGTGATCTGCCAAAGGGTGTATTGTGACATCATAATTCTGCACGGGTCACTCTGGTGATATACCCTTGTCTTTGATCTTCTTAAGTTGTCATTGTGACATCATAACTCTGCACTGGTCACACAGGTGACAGACCCTTGTCTGTGATCTGCCTAAGGGGCATTGTGACATCTTAACGATGCACGGGTCACCCAGGTGACAGACCCTTGTCTGTGATCTGCTTAAGGGGGCAATATGACATCATAACTCTGTTCAGGTAACCCAGGTGTCAGACCCTTTTCTGTGATCTGCCTCTGGGGGAATTGTGACATCATAACACTGCACGGGTCACCCTGGTGTGAGACCCTTGTCAGTGATCTGCCTGAGGGGGCATTGTGACATCATAACTCTGCACTGGTCCCCCAGGTGGCAGGCCCATGACTGTGATCTACCTAAGGGGGCATTGTGACATTATAACACCTCACGGGTCCCCCAGGTGACAGACCCTTGTCTGTGATCTGCCTAAGGGGGCATTGTGACATCATAATTCTGCACGGGTCACCCAGGTGACAGACCCCTGTCTGTGATCTGCCTAAGGGGGCATTGTGACATCATAACTCTCCGTTGGTCACCCAGGTGACAGACCCTTCTCTGTGATCTGCCTAAGGGGTCATTGTGATGCCATAACCCTGCACTGGAACCCCAGGTGAGAGACCCTTGTCTGTAAACTGCCTAACGAGTCATTGTGACATTATAAATCTGCACTAGCCACGCTGGTGACAGACCCTAGTCTGTAATCTGCGTAAGGGGGCATTGTGACATCATAACTCTGCACTGGGCACCCAGGTGCAGGCCCTTGTCTGTGATCTGCCTAAGGGGGCACTGTGACATCATAAATCTGCACTTGGAACCCAGGTTACAGACCCTTCTCTGTGAACTGCCTAAGAGGGCATTGTAACATCACAACTCTGCACTGGTCCCCCAGGACACAGACCCTTGTCTGTGATCTGTCTAAGGGGGCATTGTGACAACCTAACTCTGCACTGTTCACCCAGGTGACAGGGCCTTGTCTGTGATCTGCCTAAGGGGGCATTGTGACATCATAAGTCTGCACTTGGCACCCAGGTGATAGGCGCTTGTCTGTGATCTGCCTAAGGGGGCATTGTGACTACACAACTCTGCACTGGTCACCCAGGTGAAAGACCCTTGTCTGTGATCTGCCTAAGGGGGCATTGTGACTACACAACTCTGCACTGGTCACCCAGGTGAAAGACCCTTGTCTGTGATCTGCCTAAGGGGGCATTGTGACATAATAACACTGCACGGGTTACCCAGGTGACAGACCGTTGTCTGTGATCTGCCAAAGGGTGTATTGTGACATCATAATTCTGCACGGGTCACTCTGGTGATATACCCTTGTCTTTGATCTTCTTAAGTTGTCATTGTGACATCATAACTCTGCACTGGTCACACAGGTGACAGACCCTTGTCTGTGATCTGCCTAAGGGGCATTGTGACATCTTAACGATGCACGGGTCACCCAGGTGACAGACCCTTGTCTGTGATCTGCTTAAGGGGGCAATATGACATCATAACTCTGTTCAGGTAACCCAGGTGTCAGACCCTTTTCTGTGATCTGCCTCTGGGGGAATTGTGACATCATAACACTGCACGGGTCACCCTGGTGTGAGACCCTTGTCAGTGATCTGCCTGAGGGGGCATTGTGACATCATAACTCTGCACTGGTCCCCCAGGTGGCAGGCCCATGACTGTGATCTACCTAAGGGGGCATTGTGACATTATAACACCTCACGGGTCCCCCAGGTGACAGACCCTTGTCTGTGATCTGCCTAAGGGGGCATTGTGACATCATAATTCTGCACGGGTCACCCAGGTGACAGACCCCTGTCTGTGATCTGCCTAAGGGGGCATTGTGACATCATAACTCTCCGTTGGTCACCCAGGTGACAGACCCTTGTCTGTGATCTGCTTAAGGGGGCAATATGACATCATAACTCTGTTCAGGTAACCCAGGTGTCAGACCCTTTTCTGTGATCTGCCTAAGGGGGCGTTGTGACATCATAAATCTGCACTGGTCAACCAGGTGACAGACCCTTCTCTGTGTGCTGCCTAAGGGGGCATTGTGACATCATAACTCTGTACTGGTCTCCCAGGTGACAGACCCTTGCCTGTGATATGCCTAAGGGGGCATTGTGACATCATAACACTGCACTTGTCACCCAGGAGACAGACCCTTGTCTGTGATCTGCCTAAGGGGGTATTGTGACACCATAACTCTGCACTTGTCACCGCGGTTACAGACCCTTATGTATGATCTACCTAAGGGGGCATTGTGACATCATAACTGTGTACTGGTGACCCAGGTGACAGATCCTTTTCTGGGTTCTGCCTAAGGGGGCATTGGGACATCATAACTGTGCACTGGTAACCCAGGTGACGTACCCTTGACTGTGATCTGCCTAAGGTGGCATTGTGACATCACAACTCTGCACTGGTCACCCATGTGACCCTTGTCTGTGATCTCCATAAGGGGGCATTGTGACATCATAACTCTGCATGGGTCACTCAGGTGACAGAGCTTTGTCTGTGATCTGCCAAAGGGTGCATTGTGACATCATAAAACTGCACGGGTCACCCTGGTGACAGACCCTTGTCTTTGATCTTCTTAAGTGGTCATTGTGACATCATAACTCTGCACGGGTCACTCAGGTGACTGACCCTTGTCTTTGATCTGCCTAAGGAGGCATTGTGACATCAAAATTCTGCACAGGGCACCCAGGTGACAGACCCTTGTCTGTGCTCTGTCTAAGGGTGCATTGTGACATCATAACTCTGCACTGGGCACCCAGGTGAGAGACCCTTGTCTTTGATCTGCCTAAAGGGGCATTTTGCATCATAACTCTGCACGTGTCAGCAATGCGACAGACCCTTGCCTTTGATCTGCCTAAGGGGGCATTGTAACATCATAAAACTGCACTGGTCCCCGTGGTGACAGACCTTTGTCTGTGATCTGCCTAAGGGGGCATTGTGACATCATAATTCTCCACTGGTCACCGAGGTGACAGACCCTTGATTGTGATCTGCCTAATGGGGCATTGTGATATCAAAACTCTGCACTGGTCAGCCACGTGACAGACCCTTGTCTTTGGTCTGTCTAAGGGGGCATTGCCACATCATAAGAGTGCACGTCCCACCCAGGTGACAGACGCTTGTCTGTGATCTGCCTAAGGGGGAATTGTGACTTCATAACTCTGCACTCATCACCCAGGTGAGAGACCCTTGTCTGTGATCTGCCTAGGGTGGCATTGTGAAATTATAACGCTGCACTGCTCACCGTGGTGACAGAGCCTTTCCTGTTATCTGCCTAAAGTGGCATTGTGAGATCATAAATCTGCACCGGTCACCCAGGTGACAGACCCTTGACAGTGATCTGCCTAAGGGGGCATTGTGACATCACAACTCTGAACTGGTCACACCGGTGAGAGAACCTTGTCTGTGATCTGCGTAATGGGGCATTGTGACATCACAACTCTGCATTGGTCACCAAGTTCACAGACCATTGTCTTTGATCTGCCTAAGGGGGCGTTGTGACATCATAACACTGCACTGGTCACCCAGGAGACAGACCCCTGTATGTGATCTGCCTAAGGGTGCATTGTGACATCATAACTCTTCACGCGTCTCCCAGGTGTCAGTACCTTGTCTGTGATATGCGTAAGGGGGCATTGTGACATCATATCTCAGCACGGGACACCCAGGTGACAAACCCTTTTCTCTGATCTGCCTAAGTGTGGATTGTGACATCATAACTCTGCACTGGTCACACAGGTTGCAGACCCTTTTCTGTGATCGGCCTAAGGGGCATTGTGACATCATAACTCTGCACGGGTCACCCAGGTGACAGACCCTTGTCTGTGATCCGCTTAAGGGGGCAATATGACATTATAACTCTGTACTGGTCACCCAGCTGTCAGACCGTTGTCTGTTATCTGCCTCAGGGGGCATTGTGACATCATAACACTGCACTGGCCACCCAGGTGACAGGAGCTTGTCTGTGATCTGCCTAAGTGGCCATTGTGACATCATAACTCTGTACTGGTCACCTCGTTGACAATCCCTTGTCTGTTATCTGCCTAAGGGGGCATTGTGACATCATAACTCTCCACTGGTCACCCAGGTGACAGGCCCTTGACTGTGGTCTGCCTAAGGGGGCATTGTGAAATCATAGCTCTGAACTTGGAACCCAGGTGACAGACCATTGTCTGTGATCTGCCTAAGGGGCCATTGTGACATCATAATACAGCACGGGTCACCCTGGTGACAGACCCTTGTCTTTGATCTTCTTAAGTGGTCATTGTGATATCATAACTCTGCACGGGTCACCCAGGTGACTGACACTTGTCTTTGATCTGCCTAAGGGGGCATTTGGACATCAAAACACTGCACTGGTCACCCCGGTGACAGAACATTGTCTGTGTTCTGCCTAAGGGGGAATTGTGACACCATAACCCTGTACTTGTCACCCAGGTGACAGATCATTGTCTGCGATCTGCCTAACGGGGCATTGTGACATCATAACTCTGCACTGGTCACCCATGTGACAGACCCTTGTCTGTGATCTCCATAAGGGGGCATTGAGACATCATAACTCTGCACTAGTCACGCAGGTGACAGACCCTTGTCTGTGATCTGCCTAAGGGGGCATTGTGACATCATAACTCTGCACTGGTCACTCAGGTCACAGAACCTTGTCTGTGATCTTACCAAGGGAGCATTGTGACATCATAATTCTGCAAGAGGCACCCAGGTGGCAGACGCTTGTCTGTGATCTGTCTAAGGGGGCATTGTCACATCATAACTCTGCACGTGGCACCCAGGTGAGAGACCCTTGTCTTTGATCTGCCTAAGAGGGCACTGTGGCATCAAAATTCTGCCCTGGTCACCCAGGTGACAGACCCTTCTCTTTGATCTGCCTAAGGGGGCATTGTGACATGATAACTCTGCACTGGGCACACAGGTGAAAGGCCCTTGTCTGCGATCTGCCTAAGGGGGCATTGTGACATCATAACTCTCCACTGGTCACCCAGGTGACAGGCCTTTGTCTGTGATCTGCCTAAGGGGGCATTGTGAAATCATAGCTCTGAACTTGGAACCCAGGTGACAGACCATTGTCTGTGATCTGCCGAAGGGGCCATTGTGACATCACAATACAGCACGGGTCACCCTGGTGACAGACCCTTGTCTTTGATCTTCTTAAGTGGTCATTGTGATATCATAACTCTGCACGGGTCACCCAGGTGACTGACCCTTGTCTTTGATCTGCCTAAGGGGGCATTTGGACATCAAAACACTGCACTGGTCACCCCGGTGACAGAACATTGTCTGTGTTCTGCCTAAGGGGGAATTGTGACACCATAACCCTGTACTTGTCACCCAGGTGACAGATCATTGTCTGCGATCTGCCTAACGGGGCATTGTGACATCATAACTCTGCACTGGTCACCCAGGTGACAGACCCTTGTTTGTGATCTCCATAAGGGGGCATTGAGACATCATAACTCTGCACTAGTCACGCAGGTGACAGACCCTTGTCTGTGATCTGCCTAAGGGGGCATTGTGACATCATAACTCTGCACTGGTCACTCAGGTCACAGACCCTTGTCTGTGATCTTACCAAGGGAGCATTGTGACATCATAATTCTGCAAGAGGCACCCAGGTGGCAGACGCTTGTCTGTGATCTGTCTAAGGGGGCATTGTCACATCATAACTCTGCACGTGGCACCCAGGTGAGAGACCCTTGTCTTTGATCTGCGTAAGAGGGCACTGTGGCATTAAAATTCTGCCCTGGTCACCCAGGTGACAGACCCTTCTCTTTGATCTGCCTAAGGGGGCATTGTGACATCATAACTCTGCACTGGTCACGCAGGTGACAGGCCCTTGTCTGTGATGTGCCTAAGGGGCAATGTGACTTAATAAATCTGCACTGGTCCCACAGGTGACAGGCCCTTGTCTGTGATCTGCCTAAGGGGGCATTGTGACATGATAACTCTGCACTGGGCACACAGGTGAAAGGCCCTTGTCTGTGATCTGCCTAAGGGGGCATTGTGACATCATAACTCTGCACTGGGCACCCAGGTGACAGTCCCTTTTCTGTGATCTCCCTAAGGGGGCATTGTGACATCATAACCCTGCACCTGGTACCCAGGTGACAGGCCCTTGTCTCTCATGTGCCTAAGGGGGCTTTGTGAAATTATAACGCTGCACTGGGCACCCAGGTGACAGGATCATGTCTGTGATCTGCCTAAGGGGGCATTGTGACATCATAACTCTGCACGGGTTACCCAGGTGACAGGCCCTTGTCTGTGATCTGCCTAAGGGGGCATTGTGACATCACAACACTGCATGGATAACCCAGGTGACAGACCCTTGTCTGTGATCTGCCTAAGGGCGCATTGTGACTTCATAACTGTTCACTCGTCACCCAGGTGACACACCCTTGTCTGTGTTCTGCCTAAGGGGGCATTGTGACATCATAAGTCTGCTCTGGTCATCGTGATCACAGACCCTTGTCTCTGATCTGCCTAAGGGGCATTGTGACATCGAAACTCTGCACTGGTCACCCTGGTGACAGACTCTTGTCCGTTATCTGCCTAAGGGGGTATTGTGACATCATTACACTGCACTCGTCACCCAGATGACATACCCTTGTCTGTGATCTGCCTAAGGGGGCATAGTGACATCATAACTCTACACTGGTCACCCAGGTGACAGACCCCTGTCTGTGATCTGTCTAAGGGGGCATTGTGACATCATTACTATGCACTGGTCACCCAGGTGACAGATCATTGTCTGTGATCTGCCTAAGGGGGCATTGTGACATCATAAGTCTGCGCTGGTCACCCAGGTGATGGACCCTTGTCTGTGACTTGTCTAAGGGGACATTGTGACATAATAACTCTGCACTGGTCACCCAGGTGAAAAACCATTGTCTGTGAACTGCCTAAGGGGGCATTGTGACATCATAACTCTGCACTGGTCACCCAGGTGACAGACCCTTGTCGGTGATCTGCCCAAGGGGGCATTGTGGCATCATAACTACGCACGGGGAACCCAGGTGTCAGACCCTTTTATGTGATCTACCTAAGGAGGCATTGTGACATCAAAACCCTGCACAGGTCACCCATGTGACAGGCCCTTGAATGTGATCTGCCTAAGAGAGTATTGAGACATCATAACTCTGCACAGGGCACCCAGGTGACAGACCATTGTCTGCGATCTGCTTAAGGGTGCATTGTGACCTCATAACCCTGCACTGGGCACCCAGGTGACAGACCCTTGTCTTCGATCAGCCTAAAAGGGCATTTTCACATCATAACACTGCACGTGTCGCCGAGGTGACAGAGTCTTGTCTTTGATTTGCCAAAGGGGGCATTGTGACATCATAAATCTGCACTGGTCACCGTGTTGATAGACCATTGTCTGTGATCTGCCTAAGGGGGCATTGTGACATCATAACTCTGCAGTGGACTCCCAGGTGACAGATCCTTGATTTTGATTTGCCTAAGTGGGCATTGTGACATCATAATTCTGCACTGTTCACCCTGGTGACAGACCCTTGTCTGTTATCTGCCTAAGGGGGCATTGTGACATCATAACTCTGCACTGGGCTCCCTGGAGACAGACCCTTGTCTGTGATCGGCCTAAGGGGGCATTGTGACATAATAACTCTGCACTGGTCACCCAGGTGACAGACCATTGTCTCTGATCTGCCTAAGGGGCATTGTGACATCATAACTATGCACAAGACTCCCAGGTGACAGACCCTTGCCTTTGATCTACCTAAGGTGACATTGTGACATCATATCACTGCACTGTTCACCCAGGTGACAGACCTTTGTCTGTCATCAGGCTAAGGGGCACTGTGACATCATAATTCTGCACTGGTCACCGTGGTGACAGACCCTTGTCCGTCATCTGCCTAAGGGGGTATTGTGACATCATAACGGTGCACTCATCACCCAGGCGACAGACCCTTGTCTCTGACCTGGCTAAGGGGGCATTGTGACCTCCTAACTCTACACTGGTCACCCAGGTGACAGACCCTTGTTTGTGATCTGCCTAAGGGAGCATTGTGACATCATAATTCTGCACTGGTCACCCAGGTGACAGACCCTTGTCTGTGATCTTACTAAGGGTGCATTTTGACATCATAACTCTGCACTGGTCACCCAGGTGACAGACCCTTGTTTGTGATTTGCCTAAGGGGGCATTGTGACATCATAACTGTGCACTGGTCACCCAGATGACAGAACCTTGTCTATGATCTCCCTAAGGAGGCATTGTGGCATCATAACTCTGCACTTGGCTCCCAAGTTAAGGCTCTTGTCTGTGATCTGCCTAAGGGGGCATTGGGACATCATAACTCTGCTCTGGTCATCCAGGTGACAGAACCTTGTCTGTGATCTGCCTAAGGGGGACTTGTGACATCATATCTCTGCACGGGACACCCAGGTCACATACGCTTGTCTGTGATCTGCCTAAGGGGGCATTGTGACATCATAACTCTGCACTGGTCACCGTGGTGACAGATTCTTGTCTGTGATCTGCCTATGGGGGCATTGTGACATCACAACTCTGTGCTGGACACCCAGGTGACGGACGCTTGTCTGTGATCTCCCTAAGGGGGCATTGTGACATCATAACTCTGCGCTGGTAACCCAGGGGACAGGCCCTTGTC
The DNA here is from genome assembly GCF_029281585.2 of Gorilla gorilla gorilla. Classification (NCBI taxonomy): domain Eukaryota; kingdom Metazoa; phylum Chordata; class Mammalia; order Primates; family Hominidae; genus Gorilla; species Gorilla gorilla. The sequence goes on from NC_073238.2 coordinate 1,114,801, forward strand.
TGTGATCTGCCTAAGGGGCATAGTGACATCAAAATTCTGCACCGAAAACCCAGGTAACAGACCCTTGTCTTTGATCTGCCTTAGGGGGCATTGCGACACCATAACTCTGCACTTGTAATCCAGGTGACTGACCCTTGCCTTTGATGTGCTTAAGGGGGCATTGTGACATCATAAGTCTGCAATGGTCACTCAGGTTAAAGACCATTGTCTGTGATCTGCCAAAGGCGGCATTGTGACATCATAACTCCACGCTGGGCACCCAGGTGACAGGCCCTTGTCTGTGATGTACCTAAGAGGGCATTGTGACTTCATAACTCCGCAATTGTCATCCAGGTGACTGCCCCTTGTCTGTGATGTGCCTCATGGGGCATTGTGCCATTATATCTCTGCACTGGGCACTCAGGAGACAGACCCTTGTCTTTTATCTGCCTAAGGGGGCATTGTGATATCATAACTCAGCACTGGACACCCAGGTGACAGACCCTTGTCTTTGATCTGCCTAAGGGGGCATTGTGACATCACAACTCTGCACTGGTCACCCCGGTGACAGACCCTTGTCTGTGATCTGACGAAGGGGGCATTTTGACATCATAACTCTGCACTGGTCACCGTGGTGACAGACCCTTCCTTGTGATCTGCCTAAAGGGGCATTGTGACATCATAAGTCTGCACTGGGTCCCCAGGTGACAGGCCATTGTCTGTGATCTGCCTAGGTGGGAATTGTGACATCATAACTCTGCACTGGACACCCAGGTGACAGACCCTTGTCTGTGATCTCCCTAGCGGGGCATTGTGGCATTATAACCCTGCACTGCTCACCCCGGTGACAGACACTTGTCTGTTATCTGCCTAAAGGGGCATTGTGATGTCATAACTCTGCGCTGGACACACAGGTGACAGACCCTTGTTTGTGATCTTCCTAACGGGGCATTGTGATATCATACATCTGCACTGGTCATGCAGGTGAGAGACCCTTGCCTGTGATCTCCCTAAGGGGGCATTGTGACACCATAACTCTGCATTGCTAACCAAGTTGACAGTCCATTGTCTTTGATCTGCCTAAGGGGGCGTTGTGACATCATAAATCTGCCCTGTTCACCCAGGTGACCGACCCTTGTCTGAGAACTCCCTAAGGGGCATTGTGACATTATAACACCTCACGGGTCCCCCAGGTGACAGACCCTTGTCAGTGATCTGCCTAAGGGGGCATAGTGACATCATAATTCTGCAAGGGTCACCCAGGTGACAGACCCCTGTCTGTGATCTGCCTAAGGGGGCATTGTGACATCATAACTCTCCGTTGGTCACCCAGGTGACAGACCCTTCTCTGTGATGTGCCTTAGGGGTTATTGTGATGCCGTAACCCTGCACTGGAACCCCACGTGAGAGACCCTTGTCTGTAAACTGCCTAACGGTGCATTGTGACATTATAAGTCTGCACTAGACACGCAGGTGACAGACCCTAGTCTGTGATCTGCCTAAGGGGGCATTGTGACAGCATAACACTACACTGTTAGCCCAGGTGAAAGACCCTGTAGGTGAACTGCCTAAGGGGTCATTGTGACATCATAACTCTGCACTCGTGACCCAGGTGACAGACACTTGTCTGTGATCTGCCCAAGGGGGCATTGTGACATCAAAACTCTGCACGAGACACCCAGGTGGAAGACCCTTGTCTGTGATCTGCCAAAGGGGGCATTGTGACATCAAAACACTGCACGGGTCGCCCATGTGACAGGCCCTTGAATGTGATCTGCCTAAGGGGGCATTGAGACATCATAAATCTGCACTGGTCCCCAGGTGAGACACCCTTGTCTTTGATCTGCCGAAGTGGTCATTGGACATCATAACTCTGCATTGGTCACCGAGGTGACACTCCCTTGTCTTTGACCTGCCTATGTGGCCATTGTGACATCTTAACTCTGCACTGGTCACGCAGGAGACAGACCCTTGTTTGTGATCTGCCTAAGTGGGCGTTGTGACATCATAACTCTCCACGCGTCTCCCACGTGTCAGAACCTTGTCTGTGATACGCGTAAGGGGGCATTGTGACATCACATCTCAGCACGGGTCACCCAGGTGACAGACCCTTGTGTCTGATATGCCTAAGTGTGCATTGTGGCATCAAAACTCTGCACTGGTCACACAGGTGACAGACCCTTGTCTGTGATCTGCCTAAGGGGCATTGTGACATCTTAACGATGCACGGGTCACCCAGGTGACAGACCCTTGTCTGTGATCTGCTTAAGGGGGCAATATGACATCATAACTCTGTTCAGGTAACCCAGGTGTCAGACCCTTTTCTGTGATCTGCCTCTGGGGGAATTGTGACATCATAACACTGCACGGGTCACCCTGGTGTGAGACCCTTGTCAGTGATCTGCCTGAGGGGGCATTGTGACATCATAACTCTGCACTGGTCCCCCAGGTGGCAGGCCCATGACTGTGATCTACCTAAGGGGGCATTGTGACATTATAACACCTCACGGGTCCCCCAGGTGACAGACCCTTGTCTGTGATCTGCCTAAGGGGGCATTGTGACATCATAATTCTGCACGGGTCACCCAGGTGACAGACCCCTGTCTGTGATCTGCCTAAGGGGGCATTGTGACATCATAACTCTCCGTTGGTCACCCAGGTGACAGACCCTTCTCTGTGATCTGCCTAAGGGGTCATTGTGATGCCATAACCCTGCACTGGAACCCCAGGTGAGAGACCCTTGTCTGTAAACTGCCTAACGAGTCACTGTGACATTATAAATCTGCACTAGCCACGCTGGTGACAGACCCTAGTCTGTAATCTGCGTAAGGGGGCATTGTGACATCATAACTCTGCACTGGGCACCCAGGTGCAGGCCCTTGTCTGTGATCTGCCTAAGGGGGCACTGTGACATCATAAATCTGCACTTGGAACCCAGGTTACAGACCCTTCTCTGTGAACTGCCTAAGAGGGCATTGTAACATCACAACTCTGCACTGGTCCCCCAGGACACAGACCCTTGTCTGTGATCTGTCTAAGGGGGCATTGTGACAACCTAACTCTGCACTGTTCACCCAGGTGACAGGGCCTTGTCTGTGATCTGCCTAAAGGGGCATTGTGACATCATAAGTCTGCACTTGGCACCCAGGTGATAGGCGCTTGTCTTTGATCTGCCTAAGGGGGCATTGTGACTACACAACTCTGCACTGGTCACCCAGGTGAAAGACCCTTGTCTGTGATCTGCCTAAGGGGGCATTGTGACATAATAACACTGCACGGGTTACCCAGTTAACAGACCCTTTTCTGTGATCTGCCAAAGGGTGTATTGTGACATCATAATTCTGCACGGGTCACTCTGGTGATATACCCTTGTCTTTGATCTTCTTAAATTGTCATTGTGACATCATAACTCTGCACTGGTCACACAGGTGACAGACCCTTGTCTGTGATCTGCCTAAGGGGCATTGTGACATCTTAACGATGCACGGGTCACCCAGGTGACAGACCCTTGTCTGTGATCTGCTTAAGGGGGCAATATGACATCATAACTCTGTTCAGGTAACCCAGGTGTCAGACCCTTTTCTGTGATCTGCCTCTGGGGGAATTGTGACATCATAACACTGCACGGGTCACCCTGGTGTGAGACCCTTGTCAGTGATCTGCCTGAGGGGGCATTGTGACATCATAACTCTGCACTGGTCCCCCAGGTGGCAGGCCCATGACTGTGATCTACCTAAGGGGGCATTGTGACATTATAACACCTCACGGGTCCCCCAGGTGACAGACCCTTGTCTGTGATCTGCCTAAGGGGGCATTGTGACATCATAATTCTGCACGGGTCACCCAGGTGACAGACCCCTGTCTGTGATCTGCCTAAGGGGGCATTGTGACATCATAACTCTCCGTTGGTCACCCAGGTGACAGACCCTTCTCTGTGATCTGCCTAAGGGGTCATTGTGATGCCATAACCCTGCACTGGAACCCCAGGTGAGAGACCCTTGTCTGTAAACTGCCTAACGAGTCATTGTGACATTATAAATCTGCACTAGCCACGCTGGTGACAGACCCTAGTCTGTAATCTGCGTAAGGGGGCATTGTGACATCATAACTCTGCACTGGGCACCCAGGTGCAGGCCCTTGTCTGTGATCTGCCTAAGGGGGCACTGTGACATCATAAATCTGCACTTGGAACCCAGGTTACAGACCCTTCTCTGTGAACTGCCTAAGAGGGCATTGTAACATCACAACTCTGCACTGGTCCCCCAGGACACAGACCCTTGTCTGTGATCTGTCTAAGGGGGCATTGTGACAACCTAACTCTGCACTGTTCACCCAGGTGACAGGGCCTTGTCTGTGATCTGCCTAAGGGGGCATTGTGACATCATAAGTCTGCACTTGGCACCCAGGTGATAGGCGCTTGTCTGTGATCTGCCTAAGGGGGCATTGTGACTACACAACTCTGCACTGGTCACCCAGGTGAAAGACCCTTGTCTGTGATCTGCCTAAGGGGGCATTGTGACTACACAACTCTGCACTGGTCACCCAGGTGAAAGACCCTTGTCTGTGATCTGCCTAAGGGGGCATTGTGACATAATAACACTGCACGGGTTACCCAGGTGACAGACCCTTGTCTGTGATCTGCCAAAGGGTGTATTGTGACATCATAATTCTGCACGGGTCACTCTGGTGATATACCCTTGTCTTTGATCTTCTTAAGTTGTCATTGTGACATCATAACTCTGCACTGGTCACACAGGTGACAGACCCTTGTCTGTGATCTGCCTAAGGGGCATTGTGACATCTTAACGATGCACGGGTCACCCAGGTGACAGACCCTTGTCTGTGATCTGCTTAAGGGGGCAATATGACATCATAACTCTGTTCAGGTAACCCAGGTGTCAGACCCTTTTCTGTGATCTGCCTCTGGGGGAATTGTGACATCATAACACTGCACGGGTCACCCTGGTGTGAGACCCTTGTCAGTGATCTGCCTGAGGGGGCATTGTGACATCATAACTCTGCACTGGTCCCCCAGGTGGCAGGCCCATGACTGTGATCTACCTAAGGGGGCATTGTGACATTATAACACCTCACGGGTCCCCCAGGTGACAGACCCTTGTCTGTGATCTGCCTAAGGGGGCATTGTGACATCATAATTCTGCACGGGTCACCCAGGTGACAGACCCCTGTCTGTGATCTGCCTAAGGGGGCATTGTGACATCATAACTCTCCGTTGGTCACCCAGGTGACAGACCCTTCTCTGTGATCTGCCTAAGGGGTCATTGTGATGCCATAACCCTGCACTGGAACCCCAGGTGAGAGACCCTTGTTTGTAAACTGCCTAACGAGTCATTGTGACATTATAAATCTGCACTAGCCACGCTGGTGACAGACCCTAGTCTGTAATCTGCGTAAGGGGGCATTGTGACATCATAACTCTGCACTGGGCACCCAGGTGCAGGCCCTTGTCTGTGATCTGCCTAAGGGGGCACTGTGACATCATAAATCTGCACTTGGAACCCAGGTTACAGACCCTTCTCTGTGAACTGCCTAAGAGGGCATTGTAACATCACAACTCTGCACTGGTCCCCCAGGACACAGACCCTTGTCTGTGATCTGTCTAAGGGGGCATTGTGACAACCTAACTCTGCACTGTTCACCCAGGTGACAGGGCCTTGTCTGTGATCTGCCTAAGGGGGCATTGTGACATCATAAGTCTGCACTTGGCACCCAGGTGATAGGCGCTTGTCTGTGATCTGCCTAAGGGGGCATTGTGACTACACAACTCTGCACTGGTCACCCAGGTGAAAGACCCTTGTCTGTGATCTGCCTAAGGGGGCATTGTGACATAATAACACTGCACGGGTTACCCAGGTGACAGACCCTTGTCTGTGATCTGCCAAAGGGTTTATTGTGACATCATAATTCTGCACGGGTCACTCTGGTGATATACCCTTGTCTTTGATCTTCTTAAGTTGTCATTGTGACATCATAACTCTGCACTGGTCACACAGGTGACAGACCCTTGTCTGTGATCTGCCTAAGGGGCATTGTGACATCTTAATGATGCACGGGTCACCCAGGTGACAGACCCTTGTCTGTGATCTGCTTAAGGGGGCAATATGACATCATAACTCTGTTCAGGTAACCCAGGTGTCAGACCCTTTTCTGTGATCTGCCTCTGGGGGAATTGTGACATCATAACACTGCACGCGTCACCCTGGTGTGAGACCCTTGTCAGTGATCTGCCTGAGGGGGCATTGTGACATCATAACTCTCCGTTGGTCACCCAGGTGACAGACCCTTCTCTGTGATCTGCCTAAGGGGTCATTGTGATGCCATAACCCTGCACTGGAACCCCAGGTGAGAGACCCTTGTCTGTAAACTGCCTAACGAGTCATTGTGACATTATAAATCTGCACTAGCCACGCTGGTGACAGACCCTAGTCTGTAATCTGCGTAAGGGGGCATTGTGACATCATAACTCTGCACTGGGCACCCAGGTGCAGGCCCTTGTCTGTGATCTGCCTAAGGGGCACTGTGACATCATAAATCTGCACTTGGAACCCAGGTTACAGACCCTTCTCTGTGAACTGCCTAAGAGGGCATTGTAACATCACAACTCTGCACTGGTCCCCCAGGACACAGACCCTTGTCTGTGATCTGTCTAAGGGGGCATTGTGACAACCTAACTCTGCACTGTTCACCCAGGTGACAGGGCCTTGTCTGTGATCTGCCTAAGGGGGCATTGTGACATCATAAGTCTGCACTTGGCACCCAGGTGATAGGCGCTTGTCTGTGATCTGCCTAAGGGGGCATTGTGACTACACAACTCTGCACTGGTCACCCAGGTGAAAGACCCTTGTCTGTGATCTGCCTAAGGGGGCATTGTGACATAATAACACTGCACGGGTTACCCAGGTGACAGACCCTTGTCTGTGATCTGCCAAAGGGTGTATTGTGACATCATAATTCTGCACGGGTCACTCTGGTGATATACCCTTGTCTTTGATCTTCTTAAGTTGTCATTGTGACATCATAACTCTGCACTGGTCACACAGGTGACAGACCCTTGTCTGTGATCTGCCTAAGGGGCATTGTGACATCTTAACGATGCACGGGTCACCCAGGTGACAGACCCTTGTCTGTGATCTGCTTAAGGGGGCAATATGACATCATAACTCTGTTCAGGTAACCCAGGTGTCAGACCCTTTTCTGTGATCTGCCTCTGGGGGAATTGTGACATCATAACACTGCACGGGTCACCCTGGTGTGAGACCCTTGTCAGTGATCTGCCTGAGGGGGCATTGTGACATCATAACTCTGCACTGGTCCCCCAGGTGGCAGGCCCATGACTGTGATCTACCTAAGGGGGCATTGTGACATTATAACACCTCACGGGTCCCCCAGGTGACAGACCCTTGTCTGTGATCTGCCTAAGGGGGCATTGTGACATCATAATTCTGCACGGGTCCCCCAGGTGACAGACCCTTGTCTGTGATCTGCCTAAGGGGGCATTGTGACATCATAATTCTGCACGGGTCACCCAGGTGACAGACCCCTGTCTGTGATCTGCCTAAGGGGGCATTGTGACATCATAACTCTCCGTTGGTCACCCAGGTGACAGACCCTTCTCTGTGATCTGCCTAAGGGGTCATTGTGATGCCATAACCCTGCACTGGAACCCCAGGTGAGAGACCCTTGTCTGTAAACTGCCTAACGAGTCATTGTGACATTATAAATCTGCACTAGCCACGCTGGTGACAGACCCTAGTCTGTAATCTGCGTAAGGGGGCATTGTGACATCATAACTCTGCACTGGGCACCCAGGTGCAGGCCCTTGTCTGTGATCTGCCTAAGGGGGCACTGTGACATCATAAATCTGCACTTGGAACCCAGGTTACAGACCCTTCTCTGTGAACTGCCTAAGAGGGCATTGTAACATCACAACTCTGCACTGGTCCCCCAGGACACAGACCCTTGTCTGTGATCTGTCTAAGGGGGCATTGTGACAACCTAACTCTGCACTGTTCACCCAGGTGACAGGGCCTTGTCTGTGATCTGCCTAAGGGGGCATTGTGACATCATAAGTCTGCACTTGGCACCCAGGTGATAGGCGCTTGTCTGTGATCTGCCTAAGGGGGCATTGTGACTACACAACTCTGCACTGGTCACCCAGGTGAAAGACCCTTGTCTGTGATCTGCCTAAGGGGGCATTGTGACATAATAACACTGCACGGGTTACCCAGGTGACAGACCCTTGTCTGTGATCTGCCAAAGGGTGTATTGTGACATCATAATTCTGCACGGGTCACTCTGGTGATATACCCTTGTCTTTGATCTTTTTAAGTTGTCATTGTGACATCATAACTCTGCACTGGTCACACAGGTGACAGACCCTTGTCTGTGATCTGCCTAAGGGGCATTGTGACATCTTAACGATGCACGGGTCACCCAGGTGACAGACCCTTGTCTGTGATCTGCTTAAGGGGGCAATATGACATCATAACTCTGTTCAGGTAACCCAGGTGTCAGACCCTTTTCTGTGATCTGCCTCTGGGGGAATTGTGACATCATAACACTGCACGGGTCACCCTGGTGTGAGACCCTTGTCAGTGATCTGCCTGAGGGGGCATTGTGACATCATAACTCTGCACTGGTCCCCCAGGTGGCAGGCCCATGACTGTGATCTACCTAAGGGGGCATTGTGACATTATAACACCTCACGGGTCCCCCAGGTGACAGACCCTTGTCTGTGATCTGCCTAAGGGGGCATTGTGACATCATAATTCTGCACGGGTCACCCAGGTGACAGACCCCTGTCTGTGATCTGCCTAAGGGGGCATTGTGACATCATAACTCTCCGTTGGTCACCCAGGTGACAGACCCTTCTCTGTGATCTGCCTAAGGGGTCATTGTGATGCCATAACCCTGCACTGGAACCCCAGGTGAGAGACCCTTGTCTGTAAACTGCCTAACGAGTCATTGTGACATTATAAATCTGCACTAGCCACGCTGGTGACAGACCCTAGTCTGTAATCTGCGTAAGGGGGCATTGTGACATCATAACTCTGCACTGGGCACCCAGGTGCAGGCCCTTGTCTGTGATCTGCCTAAGGGGGCACTGTGACATCATAAATCTGCACTTGGAACCCAGGTTACAGACCCTTCTCTGTGAACTGCCTAAGAGGGCATTGTAACATCACAACTCTGCACTGGTCCCCCAGGACACAGACCCTTGTCTGTGATCTGTCTAAGGGGGCATTGTGACAACCTAACTCTGCACTGTTCACCCAGGTGACAGGGCCTTGTCTGTGATCTGCCTAAGGGGGCATTGTGACATCATAAGTCTGCACTTGGCACCCAGGTGATAGGCGCTTGTCTGTGATCTGCCTAAGGGGGCATTGTGACTACACAACTCTGCACTGGTCACCCAGGTGAAAGACCCTTGTCTGTGATCTGCCTAAGGGGGCATTGTGACATAATAACACTGCACGGGTTACCCAGGTGACAGACCCTTGTCTGTGATCTGCCAAAGGGTGTATTGTGACATCATAATTCTGCACGGGTCACTCTGGTGATATACCCTTGTCTTTGATCTTCTTAAGTTGTCATTGTGACATCATAACTCTGCACTGGTCACACAGGTGACAGACCCTTGTCTGTGATCTGCCTAAGGGGCATTGTGACATCTTAACGATGCACGGGTCACCCAGGTGACAGACCCTTGTCTGTGATCTGCTTAAGGGGGCAATATGACATCATAACTCTGTTCAGGTAACCCAGGTGTCAGACCCTTTTCTGTGATCTGCCTCTGGGGGAATTGTGACATCATAACACTGCACGGGTCACCCTGGTGTGAGACCCTTGTCAGTGATCTGCCTGAGGGGGCATTGTGACATCATAACTCTGCACTGGTCCCCCAGGTGGCAGGCCCATGACTGTGATCTACCTAAGGGGGCATTGTGACATTATAACACCTCACGGGTCCCCCAGGTGACAGACCCTTGTCTGTGATCTGCCTAAGGGGGCATTGTGACATCATAATTCTGCACGGGTCACCCAGGTGACAGACCCCTGTCTGTGATCTGCCTAAGGGGGCATTGTGACATCATAACTCTCCGTTGGTCACCCAGGTGACAGACCCTTCTCTGTGATCTGCCTAAGGGGTCATTGTGATGCCATAACCCTGCACTGGAACCCCAGGTGAGAGACCCTTGTCTGTAAACTGCCTAACGAGTCATTGTGACATTATAAATCTGCACTAGCCACGCTGGTGACAGACCCTAGTCTGTAATCTGCGTAAGGGGGCATTGTGACATCATAACTCTGCACTGGGCACCCAGGTGCAGGCCCTTGTCTGTGATCTGCCTAAGGGGGCACTGTGACATCATAAATCTGCACTTGGAACCCAGGTTACAGACCCTTCTCTGTGAACTGCCTAAGAGGGCATTGTAACATCACAACTCTGCACTGGTCCCCCAGGACACAGACCCTTGTCTGTGATCTGTCTAAGGGGGCATTGTGACAACCTAACTCTGCACTGTTCACCCAGGTGACAGGGCCTTGTCTGTGATCTGCCTAAGGGGGCATTGTGACATCATAAGTCTGCACTTGGCACCCAGGTGATAGGCGCTTGTCTGTGATCTGCCTAAGGGGGCATTGTGACTACACAACTCTGCACTGGTCACCCAGGTGAAAGACCCTTGTCTGTGATCTGCCTAAGGGGGCATTGTGACTACACAACTCTGCACTGGTCACCCAGGTGAAAGACCCTTGTCTGTGATCTGCCTAAGGGGGCATTGTGACATAATAACACTGCACGGGTTACCCAGGTGACAGACCCTTGTCTGTGATCTGCCAAAGGGTGTATTGTGACATCATAATTCTGCACGGGTCACTCTGGTGATATACCCTTGTCTTTGATCTTCTTAAGTTGTCATTGTGACATCATAACTCTGCACTGGTCACACAGGTGACAGACCCTTGTCTGTGATCTGCCTAAGGGGCATTGTGACATCTTAACGATGCACGGGTCACCCAGGTGACAGACCCTTGTCTGTGATCTGCTTAAGGGGGCAATATGACATCATAACTCTGTTCAGGTAACCCAGGTGTCAGACCCTTTTCTGTGATCTGCCTCTGGGGGAATTGTGACATCATAACACTGCACGGGTCACCCTGGTGTGAGACCCTTGTCAGTGATCTGCCTGAGGGGGCATTGTGACATCATAACTCTGCACTGGTCCCCCAGGTGGCAGGCCCATGACTGTGATCTACCTAAGGGGGCATTGTGACATTATAACACCTCACGGGTCCCCCAGGTGACAGACCCTTGTCTGTGATCTGCCTAAGGGGGCATTGTGACATCATAATTCTGCACGGGTCACCCAGGTGACAGACCCCTGTCTGTGATCTGCCTAAGGGGGCATTGTGACATCATAACTCTCCGTTGGTCACCCAGGTGACAGACCCTTCTCTGTGATCTGCCTAAGGGGTCATTGTGATGCCATAACCCTGCACTGGAACCCCAGGTGAGAGACCCTTGTCTGTAAACTGCCTAACGAGTCATTGTGACATTATAAATCTGCACTAGCCACGCTGGTGACAGACCCTAGTCTGTAATCTGCGTAAGGGGGCATTGTGACATCATAACTCTGCACTGGGCACCCAGGTGCAGGCCCTTGTCTGTGATCTGCCTAAGGGGGCACTGTGACATCATAAATCTGCACTTGGAACCCAGGTTACAGACCCTTCTCTGTGAACTGCCTAAGAGGGCATTGTAACATCACAACTCTGCACTGGTCCCCCAGGACACAGACCCTTGTCTGTGATCTGTCTAAGGGGGCATTGTGACAACCTAACTCTGCACTGTTCACCCAGGTGACAGGGCCTTGTCTGTGATCTGCCTAAGGGGGCATTGTGACATCATAAGTCTGCACTTGGCACCCAGGTGATAGGCGCTTGTCTGTGATCTGCCTAAGGGGGCACTGTGACTACACAACTCTGCACTGGTCACCCAGGTGAAAGACCCTTGTCTGTGATCTGCCTAAGGGGGCATTGTGACATAATAACACTGCACGGGTTACCCAGGTGACAGACCCTTGTCTGTGATCTGCCAAAGGGTTTATTGTGACATCATAATTCTGCACGGGTCACTCTGGTGATATACCCTTGTCTTTGATCTTCTTAAGTTGTCATTGTGACATCATAACTCTGCACTGGTCACACAGGTGACAGACCCTTGTCTGTGATCTGCCTAAGGGGCATTGTGACATCTTAACGATGCACGGGTCACCCAGGTGACAGACCCTTGTCTGTGATCTGCTTAAGGGGGCAATATGACATCATAACTCTGTTCAGGTAACCCAGGTGTCAGACCCTTTTCTGTGATCTGCCTCTGGGGGAATTGTGACATCATAACACTGCACGCGTCACCCTGGTGTGAGACCCTTGTCAGTGATCTGCCTGAGGGGGCATTGTGACATCATAACTCTCCGTTGGTCACCCAGGTGACAGACCCTTCTCTGTGATCTGCCTAAGGGGTCATTGTGATGCCATAACCCTGCACTGGAACCCCAGGTGAGAGACCCTTGTCTGTAAACTGCCTAACGAGTCATTGTGACATTATAAATCTGCACTAGCCACGCTGGTGACAGACCCTAGTCTGTAATCTGCGTAAGGGGGCATTGTGACATCATAACTCTGCACTGGGCACCCAGGTGCAGGCCCTTGTCTGTGATCTGCCTAAGGGGGCACTGTGACATCATAAATCTGCACTTGGAACCCAGGTTACAGACCCTTCTCTGTGAACTGCCTAAGAGGGCATTGTAACATCACAACTCTGCACTGGTCCCCCAGGACACAGACCCTTGTCTGTGATCTGTCTAAGGGGGCATTGTGACAACCTAACTCTGCACTGTTCACCCAGGTGACAGGGCCTTGTCTGTGATCTGCCTAAGGGGGCATTGTGACATCATAAGTCTGCACTTGGCACCCAGGTGATAGGCGCTTGTCTGTGATCTGCCTAAGGGGGCATTGTGACTACACAACTCTGCACTGGTCACCCAGGTGAAAGACCCTTGTCTGTGATCTGCCTAAGGGGGCATTGTGACATAATAACACTGCACGGGTTACCCAGGTGACAGACCCTTGTCTGTGATCTGCCTAAGGGGGCATTGTGACATCATATTTCTGCACGGGTCACTCTGGTGATATACCCTTGTCTTTGATCTTCTTAAGTTGTCATTGTGACATCATAACTCTGCACTGGTCACACAGGTGACAGACCCTTGTCTGTGATCTGCCTAAGGGGCATTGTGACATCTTAACGATGCACGGGTCACCCAGGTGACAGACCCTTGTCTGTGATCTGCTTAAGGGGGCAATATGACATCATAACTCTGTTCAGGTAACCCAGGTGTCAGACCCTTTTCTGTGATCTGCCTCTGGGGGAATTGTGACATCATAACACTGCACGGGTCACCCTGGTGTGAGACCCTTGTCAGTGATCTGCCTGAGGGGGCATTGTGACATCATAACTCTGCACTGGTCCCCCAGGTGGCAGGCCCATGACTGTGATCTACCTAAGGGGGCATTGTGACATTATAACACCTCACGGGTCCCCCAGGTGACAGACCCTTGTCTGTGATCTGCCTAAGGGGGCATTGTGACATCATAATTCTGCACGGGTCACCCAGGTGACAGACCCCTGTCTGTGATCTGCCTAAGGGGGCATTGTGACATCATAACTCTCCGTTGGTCACCCAGGTGACAGACCCTTCTCTGTGATCTGCCTAAGGGGTCATTGTGATGCCATAACCCTGCACTGGAACCCCAGGTGAGAGACCCTTGTCTGTAAACTGCCTAACGAGTCATTGTGACATTATAAATCTGCACTAGCCACGCTGGTGACAGACCCTAGTCTGTAATCTGCGTAAGGGGCATTGTGACATCATAACTCTGCACTGGGCACCCAGGTGCAGGCCCTTGTCTGTGATCTGCCTAAGGGGGCACTGTGACATCATAAATCTGCACTTGGAACCCAGGTTACAGACCCTTCTCTGTGAACTGCCTAAGAGGGCATTGTAACATCACAACTCTGCACTGGTCCCCCAGGACACAGACCCTTGTCTGTGATCTGTCTAAGGGGGCATTGTGACAACCTAACTCTGCACTGTTCACCCAGGTGACAGGGCCTTGTCTGTGATCTGCCTAAGGGGGCATTGTGACATCATAAGTCTGCACTTGGCACCCAGGTGATAGGCGCTTGTCTTTGATCTGCCTAAGGGGGCATTGTGACTACACAACTCTGCACTGGTCACCCAGGTGAAAGACCCTTGTCTGTGATCTGCCTAAGGGGGCATTGTGACATAATAACACTGCACGGGTTACCCAGGTGACAGACCCTTGTCTGTGATCTGCCAAAGGGTGTATTGTGACATCATAATTCTGCACGGGTCACTCTGGTGATATACCCTTGTCTTTGATCTTCTTAAGTTGTCATTGTGACATCATAACTCTGCACTGGTCACACAGGTGACAGACCCTTGTCTGTGATCTGCCTAAGGGGCATTGTGACATCTTAACGATGCACGGGTCACCCAGGTGACAGACCCTTGTCTGTGATCTGCTTAAGGGGGCAATATGACATCATAACTCTGTTCAGGTAACCCAGGTGTCAGACCCTTTTCTGTGATCTGCCTCTGGGGGAATTGTGACATCATAACACTGCACGGGTCACCCTGGTGTGAGACCCTTGTCAGTGATCTGCCTGAGGGGGCATTGTGACATCATAACTCTGCACTGGTCCCCCAGGTGGCAGGCCCATGACTGTGATCTACCTAAGGGGGCATTGTGACATTATAACACCTCACGGGTCCCCCAGGTGACAGACCCTTGTCTGTGATCTGCCTAAGGGGGCATTGTGACATCATAATTCTGCACGGGTCACCCAGGTGACAGACCCCTGTCTGTGATCTGCCTAAGGGGGCATTGTGACATCATAACTCTCCGTTGGTCACCCAGGTGACAGACCCTTCTCTGTGATCTGCCTAAGGGGTCATTGTGATGCCATAACCCTGCACTGGAACCCCAGGTGAGAGACCCTTGTCTGTAAACTGCCTAACGAGTCATTGTGACATTATAAATCTGCACTAGCCACGCTGGTGACAGACCCTAGTCTGTAATCTGCGTAAGGGGGCATTGTGACATCATAACTCTGCACTGGGCACCCAGGTGCAGGCCCTTGTCTGTGATCTGCCTAAGGGGGCACTGTGACATCATAAATCTGCACTTGGAACCCAGGTTACAGACCCTTCTCTGTGAACTGCCTAAGAGGGCATTGTAACATCACAACTCTGCACTGGTCCCCCAGGACACAGACCCTTGTCTGTGATCTGTCTAAGGGGGCATTGTGACAACCTAACTCTGCACTGTTCACCCAGGTGACAGGGCCTTGTCTGTGATCTGCCTAAGGGGGCATTGTGACATCATAAGTCTGCACTTGGCACCCAGGTGATAGGCGCTTGTCTGTGATCTGCCTAAGGGGGCATTGTGACTACACAACTCTGCACTGGTCACCCAGGTGAAAGACCCTTGTCTGTGATCTGCCTAAGGGGGCATTGTGACTACACAACTCTGCACTGGTCACCCAGGTGAAAGACCCTTGTCTGTGATCTGCCTAAGGGGGCATTGTGACATAATAACACTGCACGGGTTACCCAGGTGACAGACCCTTGTCTGTGATCTGCCAAAGGTTGTATTGTGACATCATAATTCTGCACGGGTCACTCTGGTGATATACCCTTGTCTTTGATCTTCTTAAGTTGTCATTGTGACATCATAACTCTGCACTGGTCACACAGGTGACAGACCCTTGTCTGTGATCTGCCTAAGGGGCATTGTGACATCTTAACGATGCACGGGTCACCCAGGTGACAGACCCTTGTCTGTGATCTGCTTAAGGGGGCAATATGACATCATAACTCTGTTCAGGTAACCCAGGTGTCAGACCCTTTTCTGTGATCTGCCTCTGGGGGAATTGTGACATCATAACACTGCACGGGTCACCCTGGTGTGAGACCCTTGTCAGTGATCTGCCTGAGGGGGCATTGTGACATCATAACTCTGCACTGGTCCCCCAGGTGGCAGGCCCATGACTGTGATCTACCTAAGGGGGCATTGTGACATTATAACACCTCACGGGTCCCCCAGGTGACAGACCCTTGTCTGTGATCTGCCTAAGGGGGCATTGTGACATCATAATTCTGCACGGGTCACCCAGGTGACAGACCCCTGTCTGTGATCTGCCTAAGGGGGCATTGTGACATCATAACTCTCCGTTGGTCACCCAGGTGACAGACCCTTCTCTGTGATCTGCCTAAGGGGTCATTGTGATGCCATAACCCTGCACTGGAACCCCAGGTGAGAGACCCTTGTCTGTAAACTGCCTAACGAGTCATTGTGACATTATAAATCTGCACTAGCCACGCTGGTGACAGACCCTAGTCTGTAATCTGCGTAAGGGGGCATTGTGACATCATAACTCTGCACTGGGCACCCAGGTGCAGGCCCTTGTCTGTGATCTGCCTAAGGGGGCACTGTGACATCATAAATCTGCACTTGGAACCCAGGTTACAGACCCTTCTCTGTGAACTGCCTAAGAGGGCATTGTAACATCACAACTCTGCACTGGTCCCCCAGGACACAGACCCTTGTCTGTGATCTGTCTAAGGGGGCATTGTGACAACCTAACTCTGCACTGTTCACCCAGGTGACAGGGCCTTGTCTGTGATCTGCCTAAGGGGGCATTGTGACATCATAAGTCTGCACTTGGCACCCAGGTGATAGGCGCTTGTCTGTGATCTGCCTAAGGGGGCATTGTGACTACACAACTCTGCACTGGTCACCCAGGTGAAAGACCCTTGTCTGTGATCTGCCTAAGGGGGCATTGTGACTACACAACTCTGCACTGGTCACCCAGGTGAAAGACCCTTGTCTGTGATCTGCCTAAGGGGGCATTGTGACATAATAACACTGCACGGGTTACCCAGGTGACAGGCCCTTGTCTGTGATCTGCCAAAGGTTGTATTGTGACATCATAATTCTGCACGGGTCACTCTGGTGATATACCCTTGTCTTTGATCTTCTTAAGTTGTCATTGTGACATCATAACTCTGCACTGGTCACACAGGTGACAGACCCTTGTCTGTGATCTGCCTAAGGGGCATTGTGACATCTTAACGATGCACGGGTCACCCAGGTGACAGACCCTTGTCTGTGATCTGCTTAAGGGGGCAATATGACATCATAACTCTGTTCAGGTAACCCAGGTGTCAGACCCTTTTCTGTGATCTGCCTCTGGGGGAATTGTGACATCATAACACTGCACGGGTCACCCTGGTGTGAGACCCTTGTCAGTGATCTGCCTGAGGGGGCATTGTGACATCATAACTCTGCACTGGTCCCCCAGGTGGCAGGCCCATGACTGTGATCTACCTAAGGGGGCATTGTGACATTATAACACCTCACGGGTCCCCCAGGTGACAGACCCTTGTCTGTGATCTGCCTAAGGGGGCATTGTGACATCATAATTCTGCACGGGTCACCCAGGTGACAGACCCCTGTCTGCGATCTGCCTAAGGGGGCATTGTGACATCATAACTCTCCGTTGGTCACCCAGGTGACAGACCCTTCTCTGTGATCTGCCTAAGGGGTCATTGTGATGCCATAACCCTGCACTGGAACCCCAGGTGAGAGACCCTTGTCTGTAAACTGCCTAGCGAGTCATTGTGACATTATAAATCTGCACTAGCCACGCTGGTGACAGACCCTAGTCTGTAATCTGCGTAAGGGGGCATTGTGACATCATAACTCTGCACTGGGCACCCAGGTGCAGGCCCTTGTCTGTGATCTGCCTAAGGGGGCACTGTGACATCATAAATCTGCACTTGGAACCCAGGTTACAGACCCTTCTCTGTGAACTGCCTAAGAGGGCATTGTAACATCACAACTCTGCACTGGTCCCCCAGGACACAGACCCTTGTCTGTGATCTGTCTAAGGGGGCATTGTGACAACCTAACTCTGCACTGTTCACCCAGGTGACAGGGCCTTGTCTGTGATCTGCCTAAGGGGGCATTGTGACATCATAAGTCTGCACTTGGCACCCAGGTGATAGGCGCTTGTCTGTGATCTGCCTAAGGGGGCATTGTGACTACACAACTCTGCACTGGTCACCCAGGTGAAAGACCCTTGTCTGTGATCTGCCTAAGGGGGCATTGTGACATAATAACACTGCACGGGTTACCCAGGTGACAGACCCTTGTCTGTGATCTGCCAAAGGGTGTATTGTGACATCATAATTCTGCACGGGTCACTCTGATGATATACCCTTGTCTTTGATCTTCTTAAGTTGTCATTGTGACATCATAACTCTGCACTGGTCACACAGGTGACAGACCCTTGTCTGTGATCTGCCTAAGGGGCATTGTGACATCTTAACGATGCACGGGTCACCCAGGTGACAGACCCTTGTCTGTGATCTGCTTAAGGGGGCAATATGACATCATAACTCTGTTCAGGTAACCCAGGTGTCAGACCCTTTTCTGTGATCTGCCTCTGGGGGAATTGTGACATCATAACACTGCACGGGTCACCCTGGTGTGAGACCCTTGTCAGTGATCTGCCTGAGGGGGCATTGTGACATCATAACTCTGCACTGGTCCCCCAGGTGGCAGGCCCATGACTGTGATCTACCTAAGGGGGCATTGTGACATTATAACACCTCACGGGTCCCCCAGGTGACAGACCCTTGTCTGTGATCTGCCTAAGGGGGCATTGTGACATCATAATTCTGCACGGGTCACCCAGGTGACAGACCCCTGTCTGTGATCTGCCTAAGGGGGCATTGTGACATCATAACTCTCCGTTGGTCACCCAGGTGACAGACCCTTCTCTGTGATCTGCCTAAGGGGTCATTGTGATGCCATAACCCTGCACTGGAACCCCAGGTGAGAGACCCTTGTCTGTAAACTGCCTAACGAGTCATTGTGACATTATAAATCTGCACTAGCCACGCTGGTGACAGACCCTAGTCTGTAATCTGCGTAAGGGGGCATTGTGACATCATAACTCTGCACTGGGCACCCAGGTGCAGGCCCTTGTCTGTGATCTGCCTAAGGGGGCACTGTGACATCATAAATCTGCACTTGGAACCCAGGTTACAGACCCTTCTCTGTGAACTGCCTAAGAGGGCATTGTAACATCACAACTCTGCACTGGTCCCCCAGGACACAGACCCTTGTCTGTGATCTGTCTAAGGGGGCATTGTGACAACCTAACTCTGCACTGTTCACCCAGGTGACAGGGCCTTGTCTGTGATCTGCCTAAGGGGGCATTGTGACATCATAAGTCTGCACTTGGCACCCAGGTGATAGGCGCTTGTCTGTGATCTGCCTAAGGGGGCATTGTGACTACACAACTCTGCACTGGTCACCCAGGTGAAAGACCCTTGTCTGTGATCTGCCTAAGGGGGCATTGTGACATAATAACACTGCACGGGTTACCCAGGTGACAGACCCTTGTCTGTGATCTGCCAAAGGGTGTATTGTGACATCATAATTCTGCACGGGTCACTCTGGTGATATACCCTTGTCTTTGATCTTCTTAAGTTGTCATTGTGACATCATAACTCTGCACTGGTCACACAGGTGACAGACCCTTGTCTGTGATCTGCCTAAGGGGCATTGTGACATCTTAACGATGCACGGGTCACCCAGGTGACAGACCCTTGTCTGTGATCTGCTTAAGGGGGCAATATGACATCATAACTCTGTTCAGGTAACCCAGGTGTCAGACCCTTTTCTGTGATCTGCCTCTGGGGGAATTGTGACATCATAACACTGCACGGGTCACCCTGGTGTGAGACCCTTGTCAGTGATCTGCCTGAGGGGGCATTGTGACATCATAACTCTGCACTGGTCCCCCAGGTGGCAGGCCCATGACTGTGATCTACCTAAGGGGGCATTGTGACATTATAACACCTCACGGGCCCCCCAGGTGACAGACCCTTGTCTGTGATCTGCCTAAGGGGGCATTGTGACATTATAATTCTGCACGGGTCACCCAGGTGACAGACCCCTGTCTGTGATCTGCCTAAGGGGGCATTGTGACATCATAACTCTCCGTTGGTCACCCAGGTGACAGACCCTTCTCTGTGATCTGCCTAAGGGGTCATTGTGATGCCATAACCCTGCACTGGAACCCCAGGTGAGAGACCCTTGTCTGTAAACTGCCTAACGAGTCATTGTGACATTATAAATCTGCACTAGCCACGCTGGTGACAGACCCTAGTCTGTAATCTGCGTAAGGGGCATTGTGACATCATAACTCTGCACTGGGCACCCAGGTGCAGGCCCTTGTCTGTGATCTGCCTAAGGGGGCACTGTGACATCATAAATCTGCACTTGGAACCCAGGTTACAGACCCTTCTCTGTGAACTGCCTAAGAGGGCATTGTAACATCACAACTCTGCACTGGTCCCCCAGGACACAGACCCTTGTCTGTGATCTGTCTAAGGGGGCATTGTGACAACCTAACTCTGCACTGTTCACCCAGGTGACAGGGCCTTGTCTGTGATCTGCCTAAGGGGGCATTGTGACATCATAAGTCTGCACTTGGCACCCAGGTGATAGGCGCTTGTCTTTGATCTGCCTAAGGGGGCATTGTGACTACACAACTCTGCACTGGTCACCCAGGTGAAAGACCCTTGTCTGTGATCTGCCTAAGGGGGCATTGTGACATAATAACACTGCACGGGTTACCCAGGTGACAGACCCTTGTCTGTGATCTGCCAAAGGGTGTATTGTGACATCATAATTCTGCACGGGTCACTCTGGTGATATACCCTTGTCTTTGATCTTCTTAAGTTGTCATTGTGACATCATAACTCTGCACTGGTCACACAGGTGACAGACCCTTGTCTGTGATCTGCCTAAGGGGCATTGTGACATCTTAACGATGCACGGGTCACCCAGGTGACAGACCCTTGTCTGTGATCTGCTTAAGGGGGCAATATGACATCATAACTCTGTTCAGGTAACCCAGGTGTCAGACCCTTTTCTGTGATCTGCCTCTGGGGGAATTGTGACATCATAACACTGCACGGGTCACCCTGGTGTGAGACCCTTGTCAGTGATCTGCCTGAGGGGGCATTGTGACATCATAACTCTGCACTGGTCCCCCAGGTGGCAGGCCCATGACTGTGATCTACCTAAGGGGGCATTGTGACATCATAATTCTGCACGGGTCACCCAGGTGACAGACCCCTGTCTGTGATCTGCCTAAGGGGGCACTGTGACATCATAACTCTCCGTTGGTCACCCAGGTGACAGACCCTTCTCTGTGATCTGCCTAGGGGGTCATTGTGATGCCATAACCCTGCACTGGAACCCCAGGTGAGAGACCCTTGTCTGTAAACTGCCTAACGAGTCATTGTGACATTATAAATCTGCACTAGCCACGCTGGTGACAGACCCTAGTCTGTAATCTGCGTAAGGGGGCATTGTGACATCATAACTCTGCACTGGGCACCCAGGTGCAGGCCCTTGTCTGTGATCTGCCTAAGGGGGCACTGTGACATCATAAATCTGCACTTGGAACCCAGGTTACAGACCCTTCTCTGTGAACTGCCTAAGAGGGCATTGTAACATCACAACTCTGCACTGGTCCCCCAGGACACAGACCCTTGTCTGTGATCTGTCTAAGGGGGCATTGTGACAACCTAACTCTGCACTGTTCACCCAGGTGACAGGGCCTTGTCTGTGATCTGCCTAAGGGGGCATTGTGACATCATAAGTCTGCACTTGGCACCCAGGTGATAGGCGCTTGTCTTTGATCTGCCTAAGGGGGCATTGTGACTACACAACTCTGCACTGGTCACCCAGGTGAAAGACCCTTGTCTGTGATCTGCCTAAGGGGGCATTGTGACATAATAACACTGCACGGGTTACCCAGGTGACAGACCCTTGTCTGTGATCTGCCAAAGGGTGTATTGTGACATCATAATTCTGCACGGGTCACTCTGGTGATATACCCTTGTCTTTGATCTTCTTAAGTTGTCATTGTGACATCATAACTCTGCACTGGTCACACAGGTGACAGACCCTTGTCTGTGATCTGCCTAAGGGGCATTGTGACATCTTAACGATGCACGGGTCACCCAGGTGACAGACCCTTGTCTGTGATCTGCTTAAGGGGGCAATATGACATCATAACTCTGTTCAGGTAACCCAGGTGTCAGACCCTTTTCTGTGATCTGCCTCTGGGGGAATTGTGACATCATAACACTGCACGGGTCACCCTGGTGTGAGACCCTTGTCAGTGATCTGCCTGAGGGGGCATTGTGACATCATAACTCTGCACTGGTCCCCCAGGTGGCAGGCCCATGACTGTGATCTACCTAAGGGGGCATTGTGACATTATAACACCTCACGGGTCCCCCAGGTGACAGACCCTTGTCTGTGATCTGCCTAAGGGGGCATTGTGACATCATAACACTGCACTGGTCACCCAGGTGACAGACTCCTGTCTGTGAACTTCCTAAGGGGTCATTGTGACATCATAACTCTGCACTGGTCACCCAGGTGACAGACCCTGGTCTGTGATCTGCCCAAGGGGGCATTGTGTCATCATAACTCTGCACGAGGCACCCAGGTGGCAGACCCTTGTCTTTGATCTGCCTAAGGGGGCATTGTGACACCATAAATCTGCACTGGTCACCGTTTTGACAGACTCTTGCCTGGGATCTGCCTAAGGGGGCATTGCCACATCATAACTCTGCACGGGTCACCCAGGTGACAGAGCCTTGTGTGTGATCTGCCTAAGGAGGCATTGTGACATCATAACTCTCCACGCGTCTCCCACGTGTCAGAACCTTGTCTTTGATACGCGTAAGGGGGCATTGTGACATCATATCTCAGCACGGGTCACCCAGGTGACAGACCCTTGTGTCTGATATGCCTAAGTGTGCATTGTGACATCATAACTCTGCACTGGTCACACAGGTGACAGACCCTTGTCTGTGATCTGCCTTAGGGGCATTGTGACATCTTAACGATGCACGGGTCACCCAGGTGACAGACCCTTGTCTGTGATCTGCTTAAGGGGGCAATATGACATCATAACTCTGTTCAGGTAACCCAGGTGTCAGACCCTTTTCTGTGATCTGCCTCTGGGGGAATTGTGACATCATAACACTGCACGGGTCACCCTGGTGTGAGACCCTTGTCAGTGATCTGCCTGAGGGGGCATTGTGACATCATAACTCTGCACTGGTCCCCCAGGAGGCAGGCCCATGACTGTGATCTACCTAAGGGGGCATTGTGACATTATAACACCTCACGGGTCCCCCAGGCGACAGACCCTTGTCTGTGATCTGCCTAAGGGGGCATTGTGACATCATAATTCTGCACGGGTCACCCAGCTGACAGACCCCTGTCTGTGATTTGCCTAAGGGGGCATTGTGACATCATAACTCTCCGTTGGTCACCCAGGTGACAGACCCTTCTCTGTGATCTGCCTAAGGGGTCATTGTGATGCCATAACCCTGCACTGGAACCCCAGGTGAGAGACCCTTGTCTGTAAACTGCCTAACGAGTCATTGTGACATTATTAATCTGCACTAGCCACGCTGGTGACAGACCCTAGTCTGTAATCTGCGTAAGGGGGCATTGTGACATCATAACTCTGCACTGGGCACCCAGGTGCAGGCCCTTGTCTGTGATCTGCCTAAGGGGGGGCACTGTGACATCATAAATCTGCACTTGGAACCCAGGTTACAGACCCTTCTCTGTGAACTGCCTAAGAGGGCATTGTAACATCACAACTCTGCACTGGTCCCCCAGGACACAGACCCTTGTCTGTGATCTGCCTAAGGGGGCATTGTGACATCATAAGTCTGCACTTGGCACCCAGGTGATAGGCGCTTGTCTTTGATCTGCATAAGGGGGCATTGTGACTACACAACTCTGCACTGGTCACCCAGGTGAAAGACCCTTGTCTGTGATCTGCCTAAGGGGGCATTGTGACATAATAACACTGCACGGGTTACCCAGGTGACAGACCCTTGTCTGTGATCTGCCAAAGGGTGTATTGTGACATCATAATTCTGCACGGGTCACTCTGGTGATATACCCTTGTCTTTGATCTTCTAAAGTTGTCATTGTGACATCATAACTCTGCACTGGTCACCCAGGTGAGAGACCCTTGTCTGTGATCTGCCTAAGCGGACATCGTAACATCATAACTCTGCACATGTCACCCAGGTGACTGACCCTTGTCTGAGATCTGCCAAAGGGGGCATTGTGACATCATAACACTGCAGTGGTAACCCAGGTGACAGACCCCTGTCTGTGAACTTCCTAAGTGGTCATTTTGACATCACAACTCTGCATTGGTCACCCGGGTAACAGACCCTTGTCTGTGATCTGCCTAAGGGGGCATTGTGACATCATAACACTGCACTGGTAACCCAGGTGACAGACCCCTGTCTGTGAACTTCCTAAGTGGTCATTGTGACATCATAACTCTGCACTGGTCACCCAGGTAACAGACCCTTGTCTGTGATCTGCCTTAGGGGGCATTGTGACATCATAACACTGCACTGGTCACCCAGGTGACAGACTCCTGTCTGTGAACTTCCTAAGGGGTCATTGTGACATCATAACTCTGCACTGGTCACCCAGGTGACAGACCCTGGTCTGTGATCTGCCCAAGGGGGCATTGTGTCATCATAACTCTGCACGAGGCACCCAGGTGGCAGACCCTTGTCTTTGATCTGCCTAAGGGGGCATTGTGACACCATAAATCTGCACTGGTCACCGTTTTGACAGACTCTTGCCTGGGATCTGCCTAAGGGGGCATTGCCACATCATAACTCTGCACGGGTCACCCAGGTGACAGAGCCTTGTGTGTGATCTGCCTAAGGAGGCATTGTGACATCACAACTCTGCACTGGTCACCCAGGTGACAGGTCCTTTTCTGTGATCTGCCTAAGGGGGCATTGTGACATCATAACACTGCAATGGTCATCCAGGTCACAGACCCTTGTCTGTGATCTGCTTAATGGGGCATTGTGACGTCATAACTCTACACTGGGCACCCAGGTGACAGACCCTTTTCTTTGATCTGCCTAAGGGGCATTGTGACATCATAAATCTTCACTGGTCACCGTTTTGACAGACTCTTGTCTGTGATCTGCCTAAGTGGCATTGTCACATCATAACTCTGCATGGGTCACCCAGGTGACAGAGCCTTGTGTGTGATCTGCCTAAGGAGGTATTGTGACATCACAACTCTGCAATGGTCTCACAGGTGACAGACCCTTTTCTGTGATCGGCCTAATGGCGTATTGTGACATCATAACTCTGCACTGGTCAGCCTGGTTACAGACCATTGTCCAATATCTGCATAAGGGGGCATTGTGACATCACAACACTGCACTGGTTATCCAGGTGAGAAACCCTTGTCTGTGATCTGCCTAAGAGGGCATTGTGACATCATAACTCTACAATGGTCACACAGGTGACACACCCTTTTCTGTGATTGGCCGAATGACGTATTGTGACATCATAACTCTGCACGGGTAACTCATGTAACAGACCCTTGTCTGTGAACTGCCTAAGGGGGCATTGTGACATCATAACTGTTCACTGGTAACCCAGGTGACATACCCTTGACTGTGATCTGCCTAAGGTGGCATTGTGACATCAGAATTCTGCACTTGTCACCCAGGTGACAGACCCTTGTCTGTGATCTGCATAAGGGGGCATTGAGACATTGTAAGTCTGCATGGGTCACCCAGGTGGCATAACCTTGTCTGTGATCCGCCAAAGCGTGCATTGTGACATCAAAATCCTGCACGGGTCTCCCAGGTGACATACCCTTGTCTTTGATATTCTTAAGTGGTCATTGTGACATCATAACTCTGCAATGGTCACCCAGGTGGCAGACCCTTGTCTGTGATCTGCTTAATGGGGCATTGTGACGTCATAACTCTACTCTGGGCACCCAGGTGACAGACCCTTGTCTGTGATCTGCCTAAGGGGGCATTGTGACATCATAACTGTTCACTGGTCAGCAAAGTGACAGACCATTGTCTGTGATATGCCTTAGGAAGCAATGTGACATCATAACTCTGCACTGGGCTCCTTGGTGACAGACCCTTGTCTGTGATCTGCCTAATGGGGCATTGTGACATCATAACTCTGCACTGTTCACCCTGGTGACAGACCCTTATCCGTCATCTGCCAAACGCGTAATTCTGACTTCATAACACAGCACTGGTCACGCAGGTGACAGACGCTTGTCAGTGATCTGCCTAAGGGGGCATTGTGACTTCGTTAGTCTGCACTGGGCACCCAGGAGACAGGTCCTTTTCTGTGATCTGCCTAAGGGGGCATTGTGACATCATAACACTGCAATGGTCACCCAGGTGGCAGATCCTTGTCTGTGATCTGCTTAATGGGGCATTGTGACGTCATAACTCTGCACTGGTCATGCAGGTGACAGATCATTGTCTGTGATCTGCCTAAGGGGGCATTGTGACGTCATAACCCTGCACTGGTCACCCAGGTGACAGACCCTTGTCTGTGATCTGCCTAAGGGGGCATTGTGACATCATAACTCTTCACTGGTCAGCAAGGTGACAGACCATTGTCTGTGATATGCCTTACGAGGCAATGTGACATCATAACTCTGCACTGTTCACCCTGGTGACAGACCCTTACCCATCATCTGCCTAACGCGGAATTGTGACTTCATACCACAGCACTGGTCACGGAGGTGACAGACCCTTGTCGGTGATCTGCCTAAGGGGGCATTGTGACATCGTAAGTCTGCACCGGGCACCCAGGTGACAGGTCCTTTTCTGTGATCTACCTAAGGGGGCATTGTGACATCATAATTCTGCACTGGTCACCCAGGTGACAGACCCTTTTCTGTGATCTGCCTAATGGGGCATTGTGACATCATAACTCTGAACTGTCCAACCTGGTGACAGACCCTTCTCCGTCATCTGCCTAACGCGGAATTGTGACTTCACAACTCTGCGCTGGTCACTGAGGTGACAGACCTTTGTCTGTGATCTACCTAAGGGGGCATTGTGACATTATAACTCTTCATTGGTCACCCAGGTGAGAGACCCTTGTCTGTGATCTGCCTATGGTCGCATTGTTGCATCTTAACTCTGCACTGGTCACCCAGGTGACAGACCCTTGTCTGTGATCGGCCTAAGGTGGCATTGTGCCATTATAACATTGCACTTTTAACCCAGGTGACGGACCCTTGTCCGTGATATGCCTAAGGGGGCATTGTGACATCATAACTCTGCACGGGTCACCCATGTGACAGACCCTTGTCTGTGAACTGCCTAAGGGGGCATTGTGACATCATGACTCTGCACTGGTCACCCACGTGACATACCCTTGTCTTTGATCTGCCTGAGGGGCCATTGTGACATCATAACTCTGCACTGGTCACCCTGGTGACAGACCCTTGTCCGTCATCTGCCTAAGCTGGAATTGTGACATCATAACTCTGCACTGGTCACCCAGGTGACAGACCCTTGTCTGTGATCTGCCTAACGCAGCACTGTGACATCTAAACTCTGCACTCGTCACCCAAGTGACAGACCCTTGTCTGTGATCTCACTTTGGGTGCGTTGTTGCATCTTAACTCTGCACTCGTCACTGAGGTGACAGACCATTCTCTGTGATCTGCCTAAGGGGGCATTGTGACATCATAAGTCTCCGCTGGACACCCAGGTGACAAGCCCTTCTCTGTGATCTGCCTAAGGGGGAATAGTGACATCATAACTCCTCATTCGTCACCCAGGTGACAGACCCTTGTCTGTGATCTGCCTAAGGGGGCATTGTGATATCATAACTCTGCCCTGGTCACCCTGGTGACAGACCCTTGTCTGTTATCTGCCTAAGCGGCATTGTGACATCATAACTCTGCACGGGTCACCCAAGTGACGGACCCGTGTCTCTGATCTGCCTAATGGGGCATTGTGACATCATAACTCTGCATGGGTCACGCAGGTGACAGGCCATTGTCTGTGATCTGCCTAATGTTGCATTGTGACATCATAACTCTGCATTGGACAACAAGGTGGGAGACCATCGGCTGTGATCTGCTTAAGGGGGCGTTGTGACATCATAAATCTGCACTGGTCACCCAGGTGACCGACCATTGTGTGTGAACTGCCTAAGGGGGCATTGTGACATCATAACTCTGCACTTGTCCCCCAGGAGACAGAACCTTGTCTGTGATATGCTTTAGAGGGCATTGTGGCATCATATCTCTCAACTGGTCACCCAGGTGACAGAAACTTGACTGTGAAGTGCCTAACGGGGCATTGTGATATCACAACTCTGCTCAGGTCACCCATGTGACAGGCCCTTGAAAGTGATCTGCCTAAGGGGTCCTTGTGACATCATAAATCTGCACTGGTTACCCAGGTTTCAGACACCTGTCTGTGATCTGCCTAAAGGGGCATTGTGATATCATATGTCTGCACTGGGAACCCAGGTGACAGGTCCCTGTCTTTGATCGGCCTAAGTGGGCATTGTGACGTCATAAGTCTGCATTCGTCACCCAGGTGACAGACCCTTGTCTGTGACCTGCCTAATGGGGCATTGTGACATCATAACTCTGCACGGGTCACCCAGGTGACAGACCCTTGTCTGTGATCTGCCTAAGGGGTCACTGTGACATCATAACTCCGCACGGGTAAACCAGGTGACAGACACTTGTCTGTGAAATGCCTAAGGGGTCATTGTAGCAACATAACTCTGCACTGGTCACCCACGTGACAGACCCTTGTCTTTGACGTAACTAAGGGGGCATTGTGACATCATAGCTCTGCATGGGGCACCCAGGTGACTGATCCTTGTCTCTGATCTGCCTAAGGGTGCATTGTGACATCATAACTCTCCACTGGTCACCCAGGTGACAGAACCTTGTCTGTGATCTGCCTAAGTGGGCAATGTGACATTATAAATCTACAATGGGCTCCCTGGTGACAGACCCTTGTCTGTGATCTGCCTAAGGGGGCATTGCGACATCATAACACAGCATTGGTCACCAAGGTGACAGACCATTGCCTGTGACCTGCCTAAGGAGGAGATGTGACATCGTAAATCAGCACTGGTCACCCATGTGACCGATCCTTGTCTGTGAGCTGCCTAAACGGGCATTGTGACATCATAACTCTGCACTGGTCACCCAGGTGACAGACCCTTGTCTTTGATCTGCTTAAGTGGGCATCCTGACATCGTAACATTGCACTGGTCACCCAGGTGACAGATCCTTGTCTGTGATCTGCCTAAGGGGGCATTGTGACATCAAAACTCTGCACTGGTCACCCAGGTGACAGAACCTCGACTCTCATCTGCCTATGGGGGCGTTGTTACAGCTTAACTCTGCACTGGACATCGTGGAGACAGCCCCTTGTCTGTGATCTGCCTAAGGGGGCATTGTGACATCATAACAGTGCACTGCTAACCCAGGTGACAGACCCTTGTCCGTGACCTGAATAAGGAGGCATTGTGACATCATAACCCTGCACGGATCACCCTGGTGAAAAACCCTTTTCTGTGATCGGCCTAAGGTGGCATTGTGACATCATAACTCGGCACTGGTCACCCAGGTGGCAGACTCTTGTATGTGATCTGCCTAAGGGGGCACTGTGACATCATAGCACTGCATGGGTCACCCAGGTGACAGACCCTTGCCTGTGATCTGCCTAAGGGGCATTGTGACATCATAACTCTGCACAGGTAACTCATGTAACAGACCCTTGTCTGTGAACTGCCTAAGGGGGCTTTGTGACATCGTAGCTCTGCACAGGTCACCCACGTGACAGACCCTTGTCTTTGATCTGTCTAAGGGGGCATTGTGACATCATAACTCTGCAGGGGGCACCCAGGTGACAGACCCTTGTCTGTGATCTGCCTAAGGGCGCATTGTGACATCATAACCCTGCACTGATCACCCTGGTGAAAAACGCTTTTCTGTGATCGGCCTAAGGTGGCATTGTGACATCATAACTCGGCACTGGTCACCCAGGTGGCAGACTCTTGTATGTGATCTGCCTAAGGTGGCACTGTGACATCATAGCACTGCATGGGTCACCCAGGTGACAGACCCTTGCCTGTGATCTGCCTAAGGGGCATTGTGACATCAGAACTCTGCATGGGTAACTCATGCAACAGACCCTTGTCTGTGAACTGCCTAAGGGGGCATTGTGACATCGTAGCTCTGCACAGGTCACCCACGTGACAGACCCTTGTCTTTTATCTGTCTAAGGGGGCATTGTGACATCATAACTCTGCAGGGGGCACCCAGGTGACAGACCCTTGTCTGTGATCTGCCTAAGGGGGCATTGTGACATCTTAAGTCTGCTCGGGTCACCCATGTGACAGACCCTAGAATGTGATCTGCCTAAGGGGTCATTGTGACATCATAAATCTGCACTGGTCACCCAGGTGACAGAACCTTCTCTGTGATCTGCCTAAGGGGGCAATGTGACATCATAACTCTACACTGGTCTCGCTGGTGACAGACCCTTGTCTGTGATCTACCTAAGGGGTCATTGTGACATCATAACTCTGCACTGGTCACCCAGGTGACAGACCCTTTTCTATGATATGCCTAATGGGGCATTGTGACATCATAACTCTTCACTGCTCACCCTGGTGAGAGACCTTTGTCCGTTATGTGCCTAAGGGAGCAATGTGACATCATAACCCTGCACGGGTCACCCTGTTGACAGACCCTTGTCTTTGATCTGCTTAAGTGGACGTGGTGACATCAAAACTCTGCACTGCTCACCCAGGTGACAGACCCTTGTCTGTGATCGGACTAAGGGGGCATTGTGACATCGTAACTATCGACTGGCAACCCAGAAAGACCCTTGTCTGTTATCTGCCTAAGGGGGCATTGTGACATCATAACTCTGCATTTGACACCCATGTGACAGACCTTTGTCTGTGATCTGCCTAAGGTGGCATTGTGACATCATAACACTGCACTGGACACCCAGGTGACAGGCTCTGGTCTGTGATCTGCCTAAGGGGGCATTGTAACATCATAACTCTGCATGGGTCACAAAGGTGACAGGACCTTGTCTGTGATCTGCCTAAGGGGGCATTGTAACATCATAAGTCTGCACGGGTCACACAGGTGACAGGCCCTTGTCTGTGATCTGCATAACGGGGCATTGTGACACCATAACACTGCACGGGTCACCCAGGTGACAGACCCTTTTCTATGACCTGCCTAATGGGGCATTGTGACATCGTAACACTGCACGGGTCACCCAGGTGACAGGCCCTTGTCTGTGATCTGCCTAAGGGTGTATTGTGATACCATAATTCTGCACTGGTCACACAGGTGACAGACCCTTCACTTTGATATGCCTAAGTGGGCATTGTGACATCATAACCCTGCACTGGTCACCCAGGTGTCAGACCATTGTCTGTGATCTGCCAAAGGGGGCATTTTAACATCATAACTCTCCACTGGTCATCCAGGTGACAGGTCCTTGTCTTTGATATTCCGAAGTGGGCATTGTGACATCATAACTCTGCACTGGGCACCCAGGTGACAGGCCCTAGTCTGTGATTTGCATAAGGGGTCATTCTGACTTTATAACTCAGCACTGGGCAACCAGGTGACATGCCTTTGTCTGTGATCTACCTAAGTGGGCATTGTGACATCATAACTCTGCACTGGGCACCCAGGTGACAGGCTCTTGTCCGTGATATGCCTAAGGGGGCATTGTGACATCATAACTCTGCACTGGGCACCCGGGTGACAGGCCCTTGTCTGTGATCTGCCTAAGGAGGCGTTGTGACATCATAACTCTGCAGTGGTCACCAAGGGGACTTACCCTTGTATGTGAACTTCTTAAGGGCTCATTGTGACATCATATCTCTGCACTGGTCACCCAGGTGACAGACCCTTCTCTGTGATCTGCATAAGGGGGCATTGTGACATCTTAACTCTGCACGGGTCACCCAGGTGACAATCCCCTGTCTGTGATCTGCCTAAAGGTGCATTGTCATATCATAACTCTGCACGGGTCAACCTGGTGACAGACCCTTGTCTTTGATCTGCTTAAGTGGGCATTGTGACATCATAACTCTGCACTGGTCACTCAGGAGACGGACCCTTGTCTGTGATCTGCCTAAGGGGGCATTGTGACATCATAAATCTGCACTGGTCACCCATGTGACAGACCCTTGTCTGTGATCTGCCTAAGGGGGCCTTGTGTCATCATAACTCTCCACTGGTCACCCAGGAGACAGACTCTTGTCTGTGATCTGCCTAAGGGGGCATTGTGACATCATAACTCTGCACTGGCCACCCAGGTGACAGACCCTTGTCTTTGATCTGCCCACGGGAGGATTGTGACATCATAACTCTGCACGCGTCACCCAGGTGACAGAACATTGACTGTGATCTGCGTAAGGGGGCATACTGACATCATAACCCTGCACAGGTCACCCAGGTGACAGTACCCTGTTTGCTATCTGCCTAAGGGGCATTGTGACATCATAAGTCTGCACTGCTCACCCAGGTGACAGTCCTCTGTGTTTGTTCTGCTTGAGGGGGCATTGTGACATCATAACTCTGCACTGGTCACCGAGGTGACAGACCCTTGTGTGTGATCTGCCTAAGTGGGCATTGTGACATCATAACTGCACTGGTCACCAAGGTGACAGGCCCTTGCCTGTGATCTACCTAAGGGGGCATTGTGACATCATAACTCTGCACTGGTCACCCTGGTGACAGGCCCTTGTTTGTGATCTGACAAAGGGGGCGTTGTGTCATCATAACTCTACACTGGTCACCAAGGTGACAGGCCCTTGTCTGTGATATGCCTAAGGGTGTATTTTGACATCATAACTCTGCACTGGTCACCCAGGTGACAGGCCATTTTCTGTTATCTGCCTGAATGCGAATTGTGACATCATAACTCTGCACTGGTCACCCAGGTAACAAGCCCTTGTCTGTGATATGTGTAACGGAGCATTGTGACATCATAACTCTGCACTGGTCACCCTCGTGACCGACCATTGTCCGTTATATGCCGAGGGGGGCATTGTGACATCATAACTCGGCACTGGTCACCCTGGTGACAGACCCTTGTCTGTGATCTGCCTAAGGGGGCATTGTGTCATCATAACTCTCCTCTGGTCTCCCAGGTGACAGACACTTGTCTGTGATCTGCCTAAGGGGGAATTGTGACATCATAACTCTGCACTGGTCACCGTGGTGACAGACCCCTGTCTGTGATCTGCCTAAGGGGGCATTGTGACATCATAACTCTGCACTGGTCACCCAGCTGCAGGACGCTTGTCTGTGATCTGCCTAAGGGGACATTGTGACATCATAATTCTGCAGTGGTAACCCAGGTGAAAGATCCTTGTCTGTGATCTGCTTAAGGGGGCATTGTGACATCATAACTCTGCTCGGGTCATCCTGGAGTCAGACCCATGTCTGTGATCTGCCTGAGCGGGCATTGTGACATCATAACCCTGCACTGGCCACCCAGGTGACAGACCCTTGTCTTTGATCTGCCTAAGTGGGCATTGTGACATCATAAATCTGCACTGGTCACCCAGGTGACAGACCCTTGTCTGTGATCTGCCTAAGGGGGCATTGTGACATCATAACTCTGCACTGGTCACCGACGTGACAGACCCTTGTCTTTGATCTGCCTCAGGAGATTTTGTTACATCATAACTCAGCACTGTGTACCGTGGTGACAGACCCTTGTCTGTGATCTGCCTAAGGGGACATTGTGACATCATATCCCTGCACTGCTCACCCAGGTGACAGACCAATTTCTGTGATCTGCCTAATGGATTATTGCGACATCATAACTCTGCACCGGTCACCCTGGTGTCAGCTGCTTCTTCGTTATCTGCCTAAGTGTTCATTGTGACATCATAACTCTGCACTGGTTACCCAGGTGTCAGACCCTTGTCTTTGATCTGCCTAAGGGGGCATTGTGACCTCATAACTTTTCACTCGTCACCCAGGTGGCAGACCCTTGTCTGTGATCTGCCTAAGGGGGCATTGTGATACCATAAATCTGCACTGGTCACCCAGGTGAGAAACTCTTGTCTGTAAACTGTCTAAGGGTTCATTGTGACATCATAACTCTGCTCTAGTCATGCTGGTGACCGACCCTTGTCTGTGATCTGCCTAAGGGGGCACTGTGACTACATAACTCTGCACTGGTCACCGATTTGACAGACCATTATCTGAGAACTGCTTAAGCGGGCATAGTGACATCATAACTCTGCACTGGTCACCCAGGTGACAGACAATTGTCTTTGTTCTGCCTAAGGGGGCATTGTGACATCATAACTCTGCACGAGGCACCCAGGTGGCAGACCCTTGTCTGTGATCTGCCTAAGGGGGCATTGTGACATCATAACTCTGCACTGGTCACCGAGGTGACAGAACCTTGTCTCTGATCTATACAAGGAGACATTGTGACATCATAACTCTGCACTGGTTACCATGGTGACAGACCCTTGTCTGTGATCTCCCTAAGGGGGCATGTGACATCATAGCTCTGCTGTGGTCACCCAGGTGGCACACCCTTGTCTTTGATCTGCCCCAGGGGCATTGTGACATCATAAATCTACACGAGGCACCCAGGTGTCAGACCCTTGTCTGTGAACTGCCTAAGGGGGCTTTGTGACATCAAAACTCTGCATTGGTCATCCATGTGACAATACCTTGAATGTGGTCTGCCTAAAGGGGCATTGAGACATCATAACTGTGCACTGGTCACCCAGGTGACAGACCCTTGCCTTTGATCTGCCTAAGGGGGCATAGTTGCATCATAACTCTGAACTAGTCACCATGGTGACAGACCCTTGTCTGTGATCTGCCTAAGAGGGCATGATGACATCTTAACTGTGCACAGTTAACCCAGGTGACATACCCTTGTCTTTGATCTGCCTAAGGGGCCATTGTGACATCATAACTCGGCCCTAGCAACCCAGGTGAAAGACCCTTGTCTGTGATCTGCCTAAGGGGGCATTGTGACATCATAACTCTGCACTGGTCACACAGGTGACAGACCCTTGTCTGTGATCTGCATAAGGTGGTATTGTGACATCATAACTATGCACGGGTCACCCAGAAGACAGACCCTTGTCTGTGATCTGCCTAAGGGTGCATTGTGACATCCTAAGTCTGCACGGGTCACCCTGGTGACAGACCCTTGTCTTTGAATTTCTTAAGTGGTCATTGTGACATCATAACTCCGCACTGGTCACCCAGGTGACAGACCCTTGTCTGTGAACTGCCTAATGGGGTATTGTGACTTCATATCACTGCACTTGTCACCGAGGTGACATACCCTTGTCTCTGAACTGTCTAAGGGGGCATTGTGGCATCATAACTCTCCACTGGTCACCCAGGTGACAGACCCTTGTCTTTGATCTGCCTAAGGGGGCATTGTGACATCATAACTCTGAACTGCTCTCCCAGGTGACAGTCCCTTGTCTGTGTTCTGCCTAAGGGTGCATTATGACACAATAACCGTGCACTGGTCACTGTGGTTACAGATCCTTATCTCTGATCTGCCTAAGGGGGCATTGTGACATTATAACTCTGCACTGGTCACATAGGTGACAGACCCTGATCTGTGATCTGCCTAACGGTGCATTGTGACATCATAAACCTACACTGGGCAGCCAGGTGACAGGCCCTTGTCTGTGATCTGCCTAAGGGGCATTGTGACATCATAAAACTGCACTAATCACCCAGGTGACAGGCCCTTGTCTGTGATCTGCTTAGGGGTCATTTTGACATCATAACTCTCCACTGGACTCCAAGGTGACAGGCCCTTGTCTGTGATCTGCCTAAGGGGGCATTGTGACATCATAACTCTGCACTGGTCACCCAGGTGACTGGCCCTTATCTGTCTTCTGACTAAGGGGGCATTGTGACTTCATAACTCTGCACTGGTCACCCAAGTTACAGACCCTTGTTTGTAATCTGCTTAAGGGGGCATTGTGACATCATAAATCTGCACTGGTCACCCAGGTGAAAGACCCTTGCCTGTGATCTGCCTAAGGGGGCATAGTGACATCATAACTCTGCACTGGTCACCCAGGTGACAGACCCTTGTCTGTGATCTGCCTAAGGGGGCATTGTGACATCATAACTCTGCACTGGTCACCCACGTGACAGACCCTTCTTTGTAATCTGCCTAAGGGGCCATTGTGACATCATTACTATGCACTTGGCACCCAGGTGACAGGCCCTTGTCTGTGATCTGCCTAAGGGGGCATTGTGACATCATTACTCTGCGCTGGTCACCCAGGTGACAGACCCTTGTCTTTCATCTGCATAAGGGGGCATTGTGATATCATAACTCTGAACGGGGCAACCAGGTGACGGACCCTTGTCTGTCATCTGCCTAATGGGGCATTGTGACATCATAACTCTGCACTCGTCACCCAGGTGAGAGACCCTGGTCTGTGATCTGCCTAGGGCGGCATTGTGACATCATAACTATGCACTGGGTACCCATGTGAACGACCGTTTTGTATGCTCTGCCTAAGGGGGCATTTAGACCTCATAACACTGCACTGGTCACCCAGGTGACAGACCCTTCTCTGGGGTCCGCCTAAGGGGGCATTGTGACATCATAACTCTGCAGTGGGCACTGAGGTGACAGTCCACAGTCTGTGATGTGCATAAGGGGGCACTGTCACATTATAACTCCGCACTGGGCACACAGGTGGCATTCCCTTGTCTGTGATCTTCCTAAGTGGGCATTGTGACATCATAGATCTGAACTTGTCACCCAGGTGACTGACCCTTGTCTGCGATCTGCCTACGGGGACCTTGTGACATCATAACTCTGCACGGGTCACCCAGGTGACAGACACTTGTCTGTGGTCTGCCTAAGGGGGCATTGTGACATCATACATCTGCACGCGTCACCCAGGTGACACACCCTTGTCAGTGATCTGCGTACAGGGGAATTGTGACATCATAACTCTGCACTGGTCACCCAGGTGACAGGCCATTGTCTGTGATCTGCCTAAGGGTTATTGTTGCTTCAGAACTCTGCACTTGTCATGCAGGTGACATGACCTCGGCTGTGGTCTGCCCAAGGTAGATATGTGACATCATAACTCTGCACTGGGCACCCCAGTGAAAAGCCCTTGTCTGAGATCTGCCTACGGGGGTATTGTGACATCATAACTCTGCACTTGGCACCCTGGTTACAAGCACTTGTCTGTGATCTACCAAAGGGTGCATTGTGACATCATAACTCTGCACTGGGCACCCAGCTGACAGACCCTTGTCTGTGATCTTCCTAAGTGGGCATTGGGACATCATAACTCTGCATTGGTCACCAAGGTGACTGACCACTGTCTTTGATCTGCCTAAGGTGGCATTGTGACACACACAAGTTCCTGTCACCTGGGTGACCAGTGCAGAGCTATGATGTTGCAATGCACCCCTAGGCAGATCACGGACAAGAGTCTGTCACCTGTTTGACCAGTGTACAGTACTGATGACAAAATGCTGCCTAATGAAGATCACAGACACAGGTCTGTCACCACGGTGACCAGTGCAGAGTTATGATGTCACAATGCCCCTTTAGGCAGATCAAAGTCTAGGGTCCGTCACCTGGGTGACTCTTGCAGAGTTATGATGCCACAATGCCACTTAGGCAGAACACAGACAACGGCCTGTCACCAGGGTGACCCGTGCAGAATTATGATGTCACATTGCCCCCTTAGGAAGACCACAGACAAGGGCCTGTCCCCTGGCAGACCTGGGTAGGGCAATGATGTCACAATGCCCCCTTAGGGAGGTCACAGACAAGGCAGTGTCAAATGGGTGCCCAGAGCAGCGTTATAATGTCACAATGCCCCATTAGGCACATCACAGAGAAGGGCCTGTCATTTGAGTGACCAGTGCAGTGTTTTGATGTCACAATGCCCCCTTAGGGAGGTCAGAGACAAGGGCCTGTCACCTGGGTGACCAGTGCAGAGTTATGATGTCACAATGCCCCCTTAGGCAGATCAGAGACAAGGGCTTGTCACCTGTGTGAGGAGTGTAGATTTGTGACATCACAATGCCCCTTAGGCAGATCACAGACAAGGGCCTGTCACCAGGGTGACCAGTGAAAGTTATGATGTCACAATGCCCCCAAGGCAGATGGCAGACAATTGCCTGTCACCTGGGTGAGCAGTGCAGATTTATGTTGTCACAATGCCCACTTAGGCACATCAAAGACAATGGCCTTTCACCTCGGTGCCCAGTGCTGAGTTATGATGTCACAATGCCCACTTAGGCAGATCACAGACAATGGCCTGTCACCTGGGAAACCATGGCAGAGTTATGATGTCCCAATGCCCCTTTAGGCAGATCACAGACAAGGGCCTGTCATCTGGGTGCCCAGTGCACAGTTCTGATTTCACATTGCCCCCTTAGGCAAATCACAGACAAGGGCCTGTCACCTGGATGCCCAGTACAGAGTTATGATGTCACAATTCCCCCTTAGGCAGGTCACAGACAAAGACCTGTCACCTGGGTGCCAAGTGCAGAGTTATTATGTCACAATGTCCCCTTAGCAGATCACAGACAAAGGACTGTCAGCTGGGTACCCCGTTCAGAGTTATGATGTCACAATGCCCCCTTAGGGAGATCACAGACAAGGGACTGTAACCTGGGAGACCACGGCAGAGTTATGATGTCACAATGCCCCCTTAGGCAGAACACAGACAAGGGCCTGTCACCTGGGTTACCAGTGCAGTGTTATGATGTCACAATGCACAATTAGGCAGATAAAATAGAAGGGCCTGTCACCTGGGTGAACAGTGCAGAGTTATGATGTAACAATGACACCTTAGGCAGATCACAGAAAAGGGCCTGTCACATGTGTTACCATTGCAGTGTTATGATGTCAGAATGACCCCTTAGGCAGATCACAGACAAGGGTCTGTCACCTGGGTGACCAGTGCAGAGTTATGATGTCACAATGCCCCATAAGGCAGATCACAGACAATGGTCCATCACCTGGGTGACCAGAGGGGAGTTATGTTGTCACAATGCCCCATTCGGCAGATCACAGTCAAGGGCCTGTCACCTGGGTTACCAGTGCAGAGTTATGATGTCACAATGCCCCTTGCGGAGATCACTGAAAAGGGTGTGTCACCTGGGTGGCCCGTGCGGAGTTATGATGTCACAATGCCCCCTTAGGCTGATCACAGACAAGGATCTGTCACCTGGGTGACCCGTTCAGGGTTATGATGTCTGAATGCCCCCTTAGGCTGATCACAGACAACGGTCTGCCACCTGGGTGACCCTTGGTGTGTTGTGATGCCACAATGCCCCTTAGGCAGGTCACAGACAAAGGCCTGTCACCAAGGTGACCAATGCAGTGTTATCATGTCACAATGCCCCCTTAGGCAGATCGCAGACAACGGCCTGTCACCTGGGTGACCAGTGCAGAGTTATGATGCCACTATGCCCCCTTAGGCAGATCACTGACAAGGGTCTGTCACCTGGGTGACCAATGCAGGGTTAGGATGTCACAAAGCCCCCTTATCCAGATCACATACAAGGGACTGTCACCTGGGTGCGAGTGCAGAATTCTGATTTCAAAATGCCCACTTAGGCAGATCACAGAGCAAGGCCTGTCACCTGGGTGCCCAGTGCAGAGTTGTGATGTCACAATGACCCCTTAGGCAGATCGCAGACAAAGACCTGTCACCTGGGTGCCTATTGCAGAGTTATGATTTTGCAATGCTCCCTTAGGCAGATCACAGACAAGGGCCTGTCACCTGGGTGACCAGTGCAGAGTTATGATGTCAAAATGCCCCCTTAGGCAGATCACAGACATGGGTCTGTCACCACAGTGACCAATGCAGAGTTATGATGTCACAATGCCACCATAGACAGATCGCAGACAAGGGCCTGTCACCTGGGTGACCAGTGCATGGTTGTTATTTCAGAATGCCCCGTTAGGCAGATCAAAGTCAAGGGCCTGTCTCCTGGGTGCCAAGTGCAGAGCTATGGTGTCACAATGCCCCGTAAGGCAGATTGCAGACAAGGGCCTGTCACCTGGGTGAGCAGTGCAGAGTTCTGAAGTCACAATACCCCATTAGGCAGATCAAAGATAATGGCATTTCGCCTCGATGCTCAGTGCAGAGTTATGATGTCACAATGTCCCCTAGGCAGATCACAGACAACGGACTGTCACCTGGGTGCCCAATGTGGAGTTATGATGTCAAAATGCCCACTTAGGCAGATCACACACAAGGGACCGTCACCTGGGTGACCAGTGCACAGTTATGATGCCACTATGCCGCATTAGGCAGATCACTGACAAGGGCCTGTCACCTAGGTGACCAATGCAGGGTTGTGATGTCCCAATGCCCCCTTAGGGAGATCACAGACAATGGCCTGTCACCTGGGAGACCATGGCAGAGTTATGATGTCACAACGCCCCCTTAGGCAGATCACAGACAAGGGCCTGTCACCTGGGTGAGCAGTGCAGAGTTATGATGTCACAATACCCCATTAGGCAGATCACAGACAAGGGCCTGTCACCAGGGTGACCAGTGCAGACTTATGATGTCACAATGCCTCCTTAGGCAGATCAAAGACAAGGGCATGTCACCTGGGTGAACAGTGCAGAGTTATGATGTCACAATGCCCCCTTAGGCTAATGACAGTCAACGACCTCTCACCTGCATTACCAGTGCAGTGTTATGATGTCACAATGCCCCCTTAGGCAGATCACAGAGAAGTGCCTGTCACCTGGGTGACCAGTGCAGAGTTATGCTCTCACAATGCCCCCTTAGGCAGATCACAGACAAGGGCCTGTCACCTGGGTGACCAGTGCAGAGTTATGATGTCACAATGCCCCTTAGGCAGATCACAGACAAGGGTCTGTCACCTGGGTGACCAGTGCAGGGTTATGATGTCACAATGCCCCCTTAGCAGATCACAGACAAGGGCCTTTCAACAGGGTGACCAGTGCAGTGTTATGGTGTCACAACGCCCCTTAGGCAGATCACTGACAAGGGCCTGTCAACTGGGGGACCAGTGCAGTGTTATGATGTCACAATGCCCCCTTATGCAGATCAGAGACAAGGGCCTGTCACCTGGGTGCCCAGTGCAGAGTTACTATGTCACAATGTCCCCTTACGCAGATCACAGACAAAGGCCTGTCACCTGGGTGCCTAGTGCGGAGTTATGAAGTCACAATGCCCCCTTAGGCAGATCACAGACAACGGCCTGTCACCTGGATGACCAGTGCAGAGTTATGATGTCACAATGCCCCATTAGGCAGATCACAGACAAGGGTCTGTCACCTGGGTGACCAATGCAGGGTTAGGATGTCACAAAGCCCCCTTATCCAGATCACATACAAGGGACTGTCACCTGGGTGCGAGTGCAGAATTCTGATTTCAAAATGCCCACTTAGGCAGATCACAGAGCAAGGCCTGTCACCTGGGTGCCCAGTGCAGAGTTGTGATGTCACAATGACCCCTTAGGCAGATCGCAGACAAAGACCTGTCACCTGGGTGCCTATTGCAGAGTTATGATTTTGCAATGCTCCCTTAGGCAGATAACAGACAAGGGCCTGTCACCTGGGTGACCAGTGCAGAGTTATGATGTCAAAATGCCCCCTTAGGCAGATCACAGACATGGGTCTGTCACCACAGTGACCAATGCAGAGTTATGATGTCAC
This sequence comes from Gorilla gorilla gorilla, assembly GCF_029281585.2. Lineage (NCBI taxonomy): Eukaryota > Metazoa > Chordata > Mammalia > Primates > Hominidae > Gorilla > Gorilla gorilla. The sequence goes on from NC_073238.2 coordinate 1,156,599, forward strand.
AATGCCACCATAGACAGATCGCAGACAAGGGCCTGTCACCTGGGTGACCAGTGCATGGTTGTTATTTCACAATGCCCCGTTAGGCAGATCAAAGTCAAGGGCCTGTCTCCTGGGTGCCCAGTGCAGAGCTGTGGTGTCACAATGCCCCGTAAGGCAGATCGCAGACAAGGGCCTGTCACCTGGGTGAGCAGTGCAGACTTATGATGTCACAATGCCTCCTTAGGCAGATCAAAGACAAGGGCATGTCACCTGGGTGAACAGTGCAGAGTTATGATGTCACAATGCCCCCTTAGGCTAATGACAGTCAACGACCTCTCACCTGCATTACCAGTGCAGTGTTATGATGTCACAATGCCCCCTTAGGCAGATCACAGAGAAGTGCCTGTCACCTGGGTGACCAGTGCAGAGTTATGCTCTCACAATGCCCCCTTAGGCAGATCACAGACAAGGGCCTGTCACCTGGGTGACCAGTGCAGAGTTATGATGTCACAATGCCCCTTAGGCAGATCACAGACAAGGGTCTGTCACCTGGGTGACCAGTGCAGGGTTATGATGTCACAATGCCCCCTTAGCAGATCACAGACAAGGGCCTTTCAACAGGGTGACCAGTGCAGTGTTATGGTGTCACAACGCCCCTTAGGCAGATCACTGACAAGGGCCTGTCAACTGGGGGACCAGTGCAGTGTTATGATGTCACAATGCCCCCTTATGCAGATCAGAGACAAGGGCCTGTCACCTGGGTGCCCAGTGCAGAGTTACTATGTCACAATGTCCCCTTACGCAGATCACAGACAAAGGCCTGTCACCTGGGTGCCTAGTGCGGAGTTATGAAGTCACAATGCCCCCTTAGGCAGATCACAGACAACGGCCTGTCACCTGGGTGACCAGTGCAGAGTTATGATGTCACAATGCCCCATTAGGCAGATCACAGACAACGGACTGTCACCTGGGTGCCCAATGTGGAGTTATGATGTCAAAATGCCCACTTAGGCAGATCACACACAAGGGACCGTCACCTGGGTGACCAGTGCACAGTTATGATGCCACTATGCCGCATTAGGCAGATCACTGACAAGGGTCTGTCACCTAGGTGACCAATGCAGGGTTATGATGTCCCAATGCCCCCTTAGGGAGATCACAGACAATGGCCTGTCACCTGGGAGACCATGGCAGAGTTATGATGTCACAACGCCCCCTTAGGCAGAACACAGACAAGGGCCTGTCACCTGGGTGAGCAGTGCAGAGTTCTGAAGTCACAATACCCCATTAGGCAGATCAAAGATAATGGCATTTCGCCTCGATGCCCAGTGCAGAGTTATGATGTCACAATGTCCCCTAGGCAGATCACAGACAACGGACTGTCACCTGGGTGCCCAATGTGGAGTTATGATGTCACAATGCCCCCTTAGGCAGATCACACACAAGGGACCGTCACCTGGGTGACCAGTGCACAGTTATGATGCCACTATGCCGCATTAGGCAGATCACTGACAAGGGTCTGTCACCTAGGTGACCAATGCAGGGTTATGATGTCCCAATGCCCCCTTAGGGAGATCACAGACAATGGCCTGTCACCTGGGAGACCATGGCAGAGTTATGATGTCACAACGCCCCCTTAGGCAGAACACAGACAAGGGCCTGTCACCTGGGTGAGCAGTGCAGAGTTATGATGTCACAATACCCCACTATGCAGATCACAGACAAGGGCCTGTCACCAGGGTGACCAGTGCAGAGTTATGATGTCACAATGCCCCCTTAGGCAGATCAAAGACAAGGGCCTGTCACCTGGGTGAACAGTGCAGAGTTATGATGTCACAATGCCCCCTTAGGCTAATGACAGACAACGACCTCTCACCTGCATTACCAGTGCAGTGTTATGATGTCACAATGCCCCCTTAGGCAGATCACAGGGAAGTGCCTGTCACCTGGGTGACCAGAGCGGATTTACGATGTCACAATGCCCCTTATGGAGATCACAGACAAGGGTCTGTCACCTGGGTGGCCCCTGCAGAGTTATGATATCACAATGCCCCCTTAGGCTGATCACAGACAAGGTTCTGTCACCTGGGTGACCCGTTCAGAGTTATGATGTCACAATGCCCCCTTAGGCTGATCAGAGACAAGGTTCTCTCACCTAGGTGACCGTTGCAGGGTTGTAATGCCACAATGCCCCTTAGGCACATCACAGACAAGTGCCTGTCACCAAGGTGACCAATGCAGGGTTATGGTGACACAATGCCCTCTTAGGGAGATCACACACAAGGGCCTGTCACCTGGGTGCCCAATGCTGAGTTATGATGTCACAATGCCCCCTTAGGGAGATCACAGACAAGAGCCTGTCACCTGGGAGACCAGGGCAGAGTTATGATGTCACAATGCCCCCTTAGTAAGATCACAGACATGGGAATGTCAGCTGGGTGCCCAGTGCAGAGTTATGATGTTACAATGCACCCTTAGGGAGATCACAGACAATGGCCTGTCACCTGGGAGACCATGGCAGACTTATGATGTCACAATGCCCCCGTAGGTAGATCACAGACAAGGGCCTGTCACCTGGGTGAGCAGTGCAAAGTTATGATGTCACAATGTCCCCTTAGGCAGATCACAGACAATGGCCTTTCACCTCGGTACCCAGTTCAGCGTTATGATGTCACAATGCCCCCTTAGGCAGATCACAGACAAGGGACTGTCACCTTCGTGCACCATGCGGAGTTATGATGTCATAATGCACCCTTAGGGAGATGACAGACAATGGCCTGTCACCTGTGAGACCATGGCAAATTTATGATGTCACAATGCCCCCTTAGGCAGATCACAGACAAGGGCCTGTCACCTGGGTGTCCAGTGCAGAGTTATGATTTCACAGTGCCCCCTTAGGCAAATCACAGAAAAGAGCCTGTTCACCTGGGTGCCCAGTGAAGGGTTATGATGTCAGAATGCAACCCTAGGCTGATGACAGACAATGGCCTCTCACCTGGGTTACAAGTGCAGTGTTGTGATTTCACAATGCGCCCTTAAGCAGATCCCAGTTAAGGGTCTGTCACCTGGGTGACCAGTGTAGAGTTATGATGTCACAAAGCCCCATTAGGCAGATCACAGACAAGGGTCTGTCACCTGGGTGACCAGTGCAGAGATATGATGCCACAATGCCCCCTTAGGCAGATCACTGACAAGGGCCTGTCACCTGGGTGACCAGTGGAGGGTTATGATGTCACAATCCCCCCTTAGGAAGATCACAGACAAGGGCCTGTCAACTGGGTGACCAGTGCAGGGTTATGATGTCACAATGCCCCCTTAGGGAGATCACAGACAGTGGCCTGTCACCTGGGTGACAAGTTCAGTGTTATGAAGTCACAATGCCCCCTTAGGCAGATCACAGACAAGGGCATGTCACCTGGGTACCCATTGCAGAGTTATAATATCACCATGCCACCTTATGCACATCACAGACTAGGGACTGTCACCTCGGTGACCAGTGCAGAATTATGATGTCACAATGCCCCCTCAGGCACATCAAACACAGGGGTCTGTCACCTGTGTGACCAGTGCTGACTTATGATGTCACAATGTCCCTTAGGCAGATCACAGACAAGAGTCTCTCACCTTTGTGACCCGTGCAGAGTTATGATATCACTATGCCCCCTTATGCAGATCACAGTCAAGGGTCTGTCAACTGGGTGATGAGTGCAGGGTTATGATGTCACATTGCCCCCTTAGGCAGAACACAGACAAGTGACTGTCACCTGGGTGACCCGTGCAGAGTTATGATGTCATAATGCCCCTTAGGCAGATCACAGACAAGGGTCTGTCATCTGGGTGATCAGTGCAGTGTTATGATGTCACAATGACCCCTTAGGCTGATCACATACAAGGGTCTTTCACATGGGTTACCAGTGCAGATTTATGATCAGAATGCCCCTTTAGGCTGATCACAGACAAGGGTCTGTCAACTGTTTGACCAGTGCACAGTCCTGATGACAAAATGCCCCCTTAGGGAGATCACAGACACAGGTCTGTCACCACGGTGACCAGTGCAGAGTTCTGATGTCACAATGCAGCTTTAGGGAGATCACAGAAATGGGCCCGTCACCTGGGTCTCCATTGCAGAATTATAATGTCACAATTACACATTAGGCAGATCTCAGACAAAGTTCTGTCACCTGGGTTACCAGTGCAGAGTTATGACTTCACAATGCCCCCTTAGGCAGATCACAGAAAAGTGCCTGTCACCTGGGTGCCCATTGCAGAGTTATGATGTCACAATGCCGCCATAGGCAGACAACAGACAAGGGTCTGTCACCTGGGTGACCAGTGCAGCGTTATGATGCCACAATGACCCCTTATACAGATCAAAGACAAGCGTCTGTCACCTGGGTGTACAGTGCAGAGTTATGATGTCACAATGCACCCTTAGGCAGATCAAAGTGAAAGATCTGAGACCTTGGTGACCAGCGCAGAGTTATGATGTCACAATGCCCTCTTATGCAGATCAAAGACAAGGGTCTATCACCAAGGTGACACGTGCAGACTTATGATGTCACAATGCACCCTTAGGCAGATCACAGACAAGGGTCTGTCACCTGGGTGACCCGTGTAGAGTTATTATGTAACAATGCCTCCTTAGGCAAATCTCAGACAAGGGTCTGTCACCTGGGTGACCAGTGCAGAGTTATGATGTCACAGTGCACCCTTAGGCAGATCACAGTCAAGGGTCTGTCACCTGGGTGACCGCTGCAGTGTTATGAAGTCACAATGCCCCCTTAGGCAGATCACAGTGAAGAGTCTGTCACCTGGGTGAACAGTGCGGAGTTACGATGTAACAATGCCCCCTAAGGCAGATCACAGACAAGGGTCTGTCTCATGGGTGACCAGTGCAGAGTCATGATGTCTCAATGCCGCTTTAGGGAGATCACAGAAAAGGGCCTGTCACCTGGGTCCCCATTGCTGAGCTGTGATTTCACAATGGCCCCTTAGGCAGATCACAGTCAAGAGTCTGTCACCTGGGTGAACAGTGCGGAGTTATGATGTAACAATGCCCCCTAAGGCAGATCACAGACAAGGGTCTGTCACCTGGGTGACCAGTCCGGAGTTATGATGTCACAATGCCCCCTTTGGCAGATCACAGACCAGGGTCTGTCTCCTGGGTTACCTGGGCAGTATTATGATGTCACAATGACCCCTTAGGAAGATCACAGACAAGGGCCTGTCACCTGGGTGACCCGTGCAGTGTAATGATGTCACAATGCCCCCTTAGGCAGATCACAGACAAGGGCCTGTCACCTGGGTGACCAGTGCAGAGTTATGATGTCACAATGCCCCGTTAGGCAGATCACAGACACGGGCCTGTCACCTGGGTGACCACTGAACAGTTATGATGTCACAATTCCCCCTTAGGCAGATCAAAGACAATGGCCTTTCACATCGCTGTCCATTGCTGGGTAATGATGTCACAATGCCCCCTTTGGCCGATCAAAGTCAAGGGCCTGCCACCTGGGTTCCCAATGTTGAGCTATGATGTCACAATGCCCCCTTAGGAAGATCACAGATATGGGACTGTCAGCTAGGAGCACAGTGCGGTTTTATGATGTCACAATGACCCCTTAGGCTGAACACAGACAAGGGATGGCCACCTGGGAGTCCAGAGCAGTGTTATGCTGTCACAATGCCCCCTTAGGCAGATCACAGACAAGGGCCTGACACCTAAGTGAGCAGTGCAGAGTTATGATGTCACAATGCCCCCTTAGGCAGATCACAGAGAAGGGCCTGTCACCTGGGTGACCAGTGCAGAGTTATGATGTCACAATGCCCCCTTAGGCAGATCACTGACAAGGGCCTGTCACCTGGGTGACCAGTGCAGGGTTATGATGTCACAATCCCCCCTTAGGAAGATCACAGACAAGGGCCTGTCAACTGGGTGACCAGTGCAGTGTTATGATGTCACAATGCCCCCTTAGGGAGATCACAGACAATGGCCTGTCACCTGGGTGACAAGTGCAGTGTTATCATGTCATAATGCCCCCTTAGGCAGATCACAGACAAGGGCATGTCACCTGGGTGCCCAGTGCAGAGTTATAATGTCACCGTGCCCCCTTATGCACATCACAGACTAGGGACTGTCACCTCGGTGACCAGTGCAGAAATATGATGTCACAATGCCTCCTCAGGCAGATCAAACACAGGGGTCTGTCACCTGTGTGACCTGTGCTGACGTGTGATGTCACAATGTCCCTTAGGCAGATCACAAACAAGAGTCTCTCACCTTTGTGACCCGTGCAGAGTTATGATATCACTATGCCCCCTTATGCAGATGACAGTCAAGGGTCAGTCAACTGGGTGATGAGTGCAGGGTTATGATGTCACATTGCCCCCTTAGGCAGATCACAGACAAGTGACTGTCACCTGGGTGACCCGTGCAGAGTTATGATTTCACAATGCCCCCTTAGGCAGATCACAGACAAGGTTCCGTCACCTGGGTGACAAATGCAGAGTTATGATGTCACAATGCCCCCTTAGGCAGATCACAGACAATGGTCTGTCACCTGGTTGCCCAGTGCAGAGTTATGATGTCATAATGCCCCTTAGGCAGATCACAGACAAGGGTCTGTCATCTGGGTGATCAGTGCAGTGTTATGATGCCACAATGCCCCCTTAGGCTGATCACATACAAGGGTCTTTCACATGGGTTACCAGTGCAGATTTATGATCAGAATGACCCTTTAGGCTGATCACAGACAAGGGTCTGTCACCTGTTTGACCAGTGCACAGTCCTGATGACAAAATGCCCCCTTAGGGAGATCACAGACACAGGTCTGTCACCACGGTGACCAGTGCAGAGTTATGATGTCACAATGCCGCTTTAGGGAGATCACAGAAATGGGCCCGTCACCTGGGTCTCCATTGCAGAATTATAATGTCACAATTACACATTAGGCAGATCTCAGACAAAGTTCTGTCACCTGGGTTACCAGTGCAGAGTTATGACTTCACAATGCCCCCTTAGGCAGATCACAGAAAAGCACCTGTCACCTGGGTGCCCATTGCAGAGTTATGATGTCACAATGCCGCCTTAGGCAGATAACAGACAAGGGTCTGTCACCTGGGTGACCAGTGCAGCGTTATGAAATCACAATGCCCCCTTAGGCAGATCACAGTCAAGAGTCTCTCACCTGGGCGACCAGTGCGGAGTTATGATATCACAATGCCCCCTAAGGCAGATCACAGACAAGGGTCTGTCACCTGGGTGACCAGTGCGGAGTTATGATGTCACAATGCCCCCTTAGGCAGATCACAGACAAGGGTCTGTCACCTTGGTGACCAATGCAGTGTTATGATGTCACAAAGCCCCCTTAGGCAGATCACAGACAACGGCCTCTCACCTGGGTGCCCATTGCAGAGTTATGATGTCACAATGCCTCCTTAGGCAGATCACAGACAAGGGTCTGTCACCTTCATGACCAGTGCAGAGTTATGATGTCACAATGCCGCCTTAGACAGGTCAGAGACAAGGACCTGTCACCTGTGTTAGCAGTGCAGTGTTTTGATGTCACAATGCCCCCTTAGGCGGATCACAGACAAGGGACTGTCACCTGGGTGACCAGTGCTGAATTATGCTGTCACAATGCCCCTATAGGCAGATCACAGACAAGGGTCTGTCACCACGGTGACCAGAGCAGAGTTAAGATGTCACAATGCCCCCTTAGGCAGATCGCAGACAAGGGCCTGTCACCTGGGTCACCAGTGCAGAGTTATGATGTCACAATGCCCCCATGGGCAGATCACAGACAAGAGTCCTTGACCTGGGTGAGCATTGCAGAGTTATGATGTCACAATGCCCCCTCAGGGACATCACAAACAAGGGTCTGTCACCTGGGAGACCATGGCAGACTTATGATGTCAGAATGCCACCTTAGGCAGATCACAGACAAGGGTCTGTCACCACGGTGTCCAGTGCAGAGTTACGATGTCACAATGCCCACTTAGGCAGATCACAGACAAGGGTCTGTCTCATGGGTGACCAGTGCAGAGTCATGATGTCTCAATGCCGCTTTAGGGAGATCACAGAAAGGGGCCTGTCACCTGGGTCCCCATTGTAGAGCTGTGATTTCACAATGCCACATTAGGCGGATCACAGACAAACGTCTGTCACCTGGGTTACCAGTGCAGAGGTATGATGTCACAATGCCCCCTTAGGCAGATCACAGAAAAGGGCCTGTCACCTGGGTGCCCATTGCAGAGTTATGATGTCACAATGCCACCTTAGGCAGATCACAGAGAAGGGTCGGTCACCTTGGTGACCAGTGAAGCGTTATGATATCACAATGCCCCCTTAGGCAGATCACACACAGGGCTCTGTCACCTGGGAGACCAGTGCGGAGTTATGATGTCTCAATGCCCCCTTAGTCAGATCACAGACAACGGCCTCTCACCTGGGTGCCCATTGCAGAGTTATGATGTCACAATGCCTCCTTAGGCAGATCACAGACAAGGGTCTGTCACCTGGATGACCAGTGCAGAGTTATGATGTCACAATGCCCCCTTAGGCAGATCAACGACAAGGGTGTGTCACCTGGGTTACCAGTGCAGTGTTATCATGTCACAGTGCCCACTTACTCAGATAAAATCCAGGGTCTGTCACCTCGGTGACCAGTGCAGAGTTATGATTTCACAATGCCCCTTTAGGCAGATCACAGACAAGGTTCCGTCACCTGGGTGACAAATGCAGAGTTATGATGTCACAATGCCGCCTTAGGCACATCACAGACAAGCGTCTGTCACCTGGATGACCAGTGGAGAGTTATGATGTCATAATGCCCCTTAGGCAGATCACAGACAAGGGTCTGTCTCTTGGGAGACCAGTGCAGTGTTATGATATCACAATGCCCCCTTAGTCTGATCACATACAAGGGTCTTTCACATGGGTAACCAGTGCAGATTTATGATCAGAATGCCCCTTTAGGCCGATCACAGACAAGGGTCTGTCACCTGTTTGACCAGTGCACAGTCCTGATGACAAAATGCCCCCTTAGGGAGATCACAGACACAGGTCTGTCACCACAGTGACCAGTGCAGAGTTCTGATGTCACAATGCCGCTTTAGGGAGATCACAGAAATGGGCCTGTCACCTGTTTCCCCATTGCAGAATTATGATGTCACAATGCCACATTAGGCAGATCACAGACAAAGTTCTGTCACCTGTGTTACCAGTGCAGAGGTATGATGTCACAATGCCCCCTTAGGCAGATCACAGAAAAGTGCCTGTCACCTGGGTGCCCATTGCAGAGTTATGATGTCCCAATGCCCCCTTAGGCAGATCACAGTCAAGGGTCTGTCACCTGGGTGACCACTGCAGAGTTATGAAATCACAATGCCCCCTTAGGCAGATCACAGTCAAGAGTCTCTCACCTGGGCGACCAGTGCGGAGTTATGATATCACAATGCCCCCTAAGGCAGATCACAGACAAGGGTCTGTCACCTGGGTGACCAGTGCGGAGTTATGATGTCACAATGCCCCCTTAGGCAGATCACAGACAAGGGTCTGTCACCTTGGTGACCAATGCAGTGTTATGATGTCACAAAGCCCCCTTAGGCAGATCACAGACAACGGCCTCTCACCTGGGTGCCCATTGCAGAGTTATGATGTCACAATGCCTCCTTAGGCAGATCACAGACAAGGGTCTGTCACCTTCATGACCAGTGCAGAGTTATGATGTCACAATGCCGCCTTAGACAGGTCAGAGACAAGGACCTGTCACCTGTGTTAGCAGTGCAGTGTTTTGATGTCACAATGCCCCCTTAGGCGGATCACAGACAAGGGACTGTCACCTGGGTGACCAGTGCTGAATTATGCTGTCACAATGCCCCTATAGGCAGATCACAGACAAGGGTCTGTCACCACGGTGACCAGAGCAGAGTTAAGATGTCACAATGCCCCCTTAGGCAGATCGCAGACAAGGGCCTGTCACCTGGGTCACCAGTGCAGAGTTATGATGTCACAATGCCCCCATGGGCAGATCACAGACAAGAGTCCTTGACCTGGGTGAGCATTGCAGAGTTATGATGTCACAATGCCCCCTCAGGGACATCACAAACAAGGGTCTGTCACCTGGGAGACCATGGCAGACTTATGATGTCAGAATGCCACCTTAGGCAGATCACAGACAAGGGTCTGTCACCACGGTGTCCAGTGCAGAGTTACGATGTCACAATGCCCACTTAGGCAGATCACAGACAAGGGTCTGTCTCATGGGTGACCAGTGCAGAGTCATGATGTCTCAATGCCGCTTTAGGGAGATCACAGAAAGGGGCCTGTCACCTGGGTCCCCATTGTAGAGCTGTGATTTCACAATGCCACATTAGGCGGATCACAGACAAACGTCTGTCACCTGGGTTACCAGTGCAGAGGTATGATGTCACAATGCCCCCTTAGGCAGATCACAGAAAAGGGCCTGTCACCTGGGTGCCCATTGCAGAGTTATGATGTCACAATGCCACCTTAGGCAGATCACAGAGAAGGGTCGGTCACCTTGGTGACCAGTGAAGCGTTATGATATCACAATGCCCCCTTAGGCAGATCACACACAGGGCTCTGTCACCTGGGAGACCAGTGCGGAGTTATGATGTCTCAATGCCCCCTTAGTCAGATCACAGACAACGGCCTCTCACCTGGGTGCCCATTGCAGAGTTATGATGTCACAATGCCTCCTTAGGCAGATCACAGACAAGGGTCTGTCACCTGGATGACCAGTGCAGAGTTATGATGTCACAATGCCCCCTTAGGCAGATCAACGACAAGGGTGTGTCACCTGGGTTACCAGTGCAGTGTTATCATGTCACAGTGCCCACTTACTCAGATAAAATCCAGGGTCTGTCACCTCGGTGACCAGTGCAGAGTTATGATGTCATAATGCCCCTTAGGCAGATCACAGACAAGGGTCTGTCATCTGGGTGATCAGTGCAGTGTTATGATGCCACAATGCCCCCTTAGGCTGATCACATACAAGGGTCTTTCACATGGGTTACCAGTGCAGATTTATGATCAGAATGACCCTTTAGGCTGATCACAGACAAGGGTCTGTCACCTGTTTGACCAGTGCACAGTCCTGATGACAAAATGCCCCCTTAGGGAGATCACAGACACAGGTCTGTCACCACGGTGACCAGTGCAGAGTTATGATGTCACAATGCCGCTTTAGGGAGATCACAGAAATGGGCCCGTCACCTGGGTCTCCATTGCAGAATTATAATGTCACAATTACACATTAGGCAGATCTCAGACAAAGTTCTGTCACCTGGGTTACCAGTGCAGAGTTATGACTTCACAATGCCCCCTTAGGCAGATCACAGAAAAGCACCTGTCACCTGGGTGCCCATTGCAGAGTTATGATGTCACAATGCCGCCTTAGGCAGATAACAGACAAGGGTCTGTCACCTGGGTGACCAGTGCAGCGTTATGAAATCACAATGCCCCCTTAGGCAGATCACAGTCAAGAGTCTCTCACCTGGGCGACCAGTGCGGAGTTATGATATCACAATGCCCCCTAAGGCAGATCACAGACAAGGGTCTGTCACCTGGGTGACCAGTGCGGAGTTATGATGTCACAATGCCCCCTTAGGCAGATCACAGACAAGGGTCTGTCACCTTGGTGACCAATGCAGTGTTATGATGTCACAAAGCCCCCTTAGGCAGATCACAGACAACGGCCTCTCACCTGGGTGCCCATTGCAGAGTTATGATGTCACAATGCCTCCTTAGGCAGATCACAGACAAGGGTCTGTCACCTTCATGACCAGTGCAGAGTTATGATGTCACAATGCCGCCTTAGACAGGTCAGAGACAAGGACCTGTCACCTGTGTTAGCAGTGCAGTGTTTTGATGTCACAATGCCCCCTTAGGCGGATCACAGACAAGGGACTGTCACCTGGGTGACCAGTGCTGAATTATGCTGTCACAATGCCCCTATAGGCAGATCACAGACAAGGGTCTGTCACCACGGTGACCAGAGCAGAGTTAAGATGTCACAATGCCCCCTTAGGCAGATCGCAGACAAGGGCCTGTCACCTGGGTCACCAGTGCAGAGTTATGATGTCACAATGCCCCCATGGGCAGATCACAGACAAGAGTCCTTGACCTGGGTGAGCATTGCAGAGTTATGATGTCACAATGCCCCCTCAGGGACATCACAAACAAGGGTCTGTCACCTGGGAGACCATGGCAGACTTATGATGTCAGAATGCCACCTTAGGCAGATCACAGACAAGGGTCTGTCACCACGGTGTCCAGTGCAGAGTTACGATGTCACAATGCCCACTTAGGCAGATCACAGACAAGGGTCTGTCTCATGGGTGACCAGTGCAGAGTCATGATGTCTCAATGCCGCTTTAGGGAGATCACAGAAAGGGGCCTGTCACCTGGGTCCCCATTGTAGAGCTGTGATTTCACAATGCCACATTAGGCGGATCACAGACAAACGTCTGTCACCTGGGTTACCAGTGCAGAGGTATGATGTCACAATGCCCCCTTAGGCAGATCACAGAAAAGGGCCTGTCACCTGGGTGCCCATTGCAGAGTTATGATGTCACAATGCCACCTTAGGCAGATCACAGAGAAGGGTCGGTCACCTTGGTGACCAGTGAAGCGTTATGATATCACAATGCCCCCTTAGGCAGATCACACACAGGGCTCTGTCACCTGGGAGACCAGTGCGGAGTTATGATGTCTCAATGCCCCCTTAGTCAGATCACAGACAACGGCCTCTCACCTGGGTGCCCATTGCAGAGTTATGATGTCACAATGCCTCCTTAGGCAGATCACAGACAAGGGTCTGTCACCTGGATGACCAGTGCAGAGTTATGATGTCACAATGCCCCCTTAGGCAGATCAACGACAAGGGTGTGTCACCTGGGTTACCAGTGCAGTGTTATCATGTCACAGTGCCCACTTACTCAGATAAAATCCAGGGTCTGTCACCTCGGTGACCAGTGCAGAGTTATGATTTCACAATGCCCCTTTAGGCAGATCACAGACAAGGTTCCGTCACCTGGGTGACAAATGCAGAGTTATGATGTCACAATGCCGCCTTAGGCACATCACAGACAAGCGTCTGTCACCTGGATGACCAGTGGAGAGTTATGATGTCATAATGCCCCTTAGGCAGATCACAGACAAGGGTCTGTCTCTTGGGAGACCAGTGCAGTGTTATGATATCACAATGCCCCCTTAGTCTGATCACATACAAGGGTCTTTCACATGGGTAACCAGTGCAGATTTATGATCAGAATGCCCCTTTAGGCCGATCACAGACAAGGGTCTGTCACCTGTTTGACCAGTGCACAGTCCTGATGACAAAATGCCCCCTTAGGGAGATCACAGACACAGGTCTGTCACCACAGTGACCAGTGCAGAGTTCTGATGTCACAATGCCGCTTTAGGGAGATCACAGAAATGGGCCTGTCACCTGTTTCCCCATTGCAGAATTATGATGTCACAATGCCACATTAGGCAGATCACAGACAAAGTTCTGTCACCTGTGTTACCAGTGCAGAGGTATGATGTCACAATGCCCCCTTAGGCAGATCACAGAAAAGTGCCTGTCACCTGGGTGCCCATTGCAGAGTTATGATGTCCCAATGCCCCCTTAGGCAGATCACAGTCAAGGGTCTGTCACCTGGGTGACCACTGCAGAGTTATGAAATCACAATGCCCCCTTAGGCAGATCACAGTCAAGAGTCTCTCACCTGGGCGACCAGTGCGGAGTTATGATATCACAATGCCCCCTAAGGCAGATCACAGACAAGGGTCTGTCACCTGGGTGACCAGTGCGGAGTTATGATGTCACAATGCCCCCTTAGGCAGATCACAGACAAGGGTCTGTCACCTTGGTGACCAATGCAGTGTTATGATGTCACAAAGCCCCCTTAGGCAGATCACAGACAACGGCCTCTCACCTGGGTGCCCATTGCAGAGTTATGATGTCACAATGCCTCCTTAGGCAGATCACAGACAAGGGTCTGTCACCTTCATGACCAGTGCAGAGTTATGATGTCACAATGCCGCCTTAGACAGGTCAGAGACAAGGACCTGTCACCTGTGTTAGCAGTGCAGTGTTTTGATGTCACAATGCCCCCTTAGGCGGATCACAGACAAGGGACTGTCACCTGGGTGACCAGTGCTGAATTATGCTGTCACAATGCCCCTATAGGCAGATCACAGACAAGGGTCTGTCACCACGGTGACCAGAGCAGAGTTAAGATGTCACAATGCCCCCTTAGGCAGATCGCAGACAAGGGCCTGTCACCTGGGTCACCAGTGCAGAGTTATGATGTCACAATGCCCCCATGGGCAGATCACAGACAAGAGTCCTTGACCTGGGTGAGCATTGCAGAGTTATGATGTCACAATGCCCCCTCAGGGACATCACAAACAAGGGTCTGTCACCTGGGAGACCATGGCAGACTTATGATGTCAGAATGCCACCTTAGGCAGATCACAGACAAGGGTCTGTCACCACGGTGTCCAGTGCAGAGTTACGATGTCACAATGCCCACTTAGGCAGATCACAGACAAGGGTCTGTCTCATGGGTGACCAGTGCAGAGTCATGATGTCTCAATGCCGCTTTAGGGAGATCACAGAAAGGGGCCTGTCACCTGGGTCCCCATTGTAGAGCTGTGATTTCACAATGCCACATTAGGCGGATCACAGACAAACGTCTGTCACCTGGGTTACCAGTGCAGAGGTATGATGTCACAATGCCCCCTTAGGCAGATCACAGAAAAGGGCCTGTCACCTGGGTGCCCATTGCAGAGTTATGATGTCACAATGCCACCTTAGGCAGATCACAGAGAAGGGTCGGTCACCTTGGTGACCAGTGAAGCGTTATGATATCACAATGCCCCCTTAGGCAGATCACACACAGGGCTCTGTCACCTGGGAGACCAGTGCGGAGTTATGATGTCTCAATGCCCCCTTAGTCAGATCACAGACAACGGCCTCTCACCTGGGTGCCCATTGCAGAGTTATGATGTCACAATGCCTCCTTAGGCAGATCACAGACAAGGGTCTGTCACCTGGATGACCAGTGCAGAGTTATGATGTCACAATGCCCCCTTAGGCAGATCAACGACAAGGGTGTGTCACCTGGGTTACCAGTGCAGTGTTATCATGTCACAGTGCCCACTTACTCAGATAAAATCCAGGGTCTGTCACCTCGGTGACCAGTGCAGAGTTATGATTTCACAATGCCCCTTTAGGCAGATCACAGACAAGGTTCCGTCACCTGGGTGACAAATGCAGAGTTATGATGTCACAATGCCGCCTTAGGCACATCACAGACAAGCGTCTGTCACCTGGATGACCAGTGGAGAGTTATGATGTCATAATGCCCCTTAGGCAGATCACAGACAAGGGTCTGTCTCTTGGGAGACCAGTGCAGTGTTATGATATCACAATGCCCCCTTAGTCTGATCACATACAAGGGTCTTTCACATGGGTAACCAGTGCAGATTTATGATCAGAATGCCCCTTTAGGCCGATCACAGACAAGGGTCTGTCACCTGTTTGACCAGTGCACAGTCCTGATGACAAAATGCCCCCTTAGGGAGATCACAGACACAGGTCTGTCACCACAGTGACCAGTGCAGAGTTCTGATGTCACAATGCCGCTTTAGGGAGATCACAGAAATGGGCCTGTCACCTGTTTCCCCATTGCAGAATTATGATGTCACAATGCCACATTAGGCAGATCACAGACAAAGTTCTGTCACCTGTGTTACCAGTGCAGAGGTATGATGTCACAATGCCCCCTTAGGCAGATCACAGAAAAGTGCCTGTCACCTGGGTGCCCATTGCAGAGTTATGATGTCCCAATGCCCCCTTAGGCAGATCACAGTCAAGGGTCTGTCACCTGGGTGACCACTGCAGAGTTATGAAATCACAATGCCCCCTTAGGCAGATCACAGTCAAGAGTCTCTCACCTGGGCGACCAGTGCGGAGTTATGATATCACAATGCCCCCTAAGGCAGATCACAGACAAGGGTCTGTCACCTGGGTGACCAGTGCGGAGTTATGATGTCACAATGCCCCCTTAGGCAGATCACAGACAAGGGTCTGTCACCTTGGTGACCAATGCAGTGTTATGATGTCACAAAGCCCCCTTAGGCAGATCACAGACAACGGCCTCTCACCTGGGTGCCCATTGCAGAGTTATGATGTCACAATGCCTCCTTAGGCAGATCACAGACAAGGGTCTGTCACCTTCATGACCAGTGCAGAGTTATGATGTCACAATGCCGCCTTAGACAGGTCAGAGACAAGGACCTGTCACCTGTGTTAGCAGTGCAGTGTTTTGATGTCACAATGCCCCCTTAGGCGGATCACAGACAAGGGACTGTCACCTGGGTGACCAGTGCTGAATTATGCTGTCACAATGCCCCTATAGGCAGATCACAGACAAGGGTCTGTCACCACGGTGACCAGAGCAGAGTTAAGATGTCACAATGCCCCCTTAGGCAGATCGCAGACAAGGGCCTGTCACCTGGGTCACCAGTGCAGAGTTATGATGTCACAATGCCCCCGTGGGCAGATCACAGACAAGAGTCCTTGACCTGGGTGAGCATTGCAGAGTTATGATGTCACAATGCCCCCTCAGGGACATCACAAACAAGGGTCTGTCACCTGGGAGACCATGGCAGACTTATGATGTCAGAATGCCACCTTAGGCAGATCACAGACAAGGGTCTGTCACCACGGTGTCCAGTGCAGAGTTACGATGTCACAATGCCCACTTAGGCAGATCACAGACAAGGGTCTGTCTCATGGGTGACCAGTGCAGAGTCATGATGTCTCAATGCCGCTTTAGGGAGATCACAGAAAGGGGCCTGTCACCTGGGTCCCCATTGTAGAGCTGTGATTTCACAATGCCACATTAGGCGGATCACAGACAAACGTCTGTCACCTGGGTTACCAGTGCAGAGGTATGATGTCACAATGCCCCCTTAGGCAGATCACAGAAAAGGGCCTGTCACCTGGGTGCCCATTGCAGAGTTATGATGTCACAATGCCACCTTAGGCAGATCACAGAGAAGGGTCGGTCACCTTGGTGACCAGTGAAGCGTTATGATATCACAATGCCCCCTTAGGCAGATCACACACAGGGCTCTGTCACCTGGGAGACCAGTGCGGAGTTATGATGTCTCAATGCCCCCTTAGTCAGATCACAGACAACGGCCTCTCACCTGGGTGCCCATTGCAGAGTTATGATGTCACAATGCCTCCTTAGGCAGATCACAGACAAGGGTCTGTCACCTGGATGACCAGTGCAGAGTTATGATGTCACAATGCCCCCTTAGGCAGATCAACGACAAGGGTGTGTCACCTGGGTTACCAGTGCAGTGTTATCATGTCACAGTGCCCACTTACTCAGATAAAATCCAGGGTCTGTCACCTCGGTGACCAGTGCAGAGTTATGATTTCACAATGCCCCTTTAGGCAGATCACAGACAAGGTTCCGTCACCTGGGTGACAAATGCAGAGTTATGATGTCACAATGCCGCCTTAGGCACATCACAGACAAGCGTCTGTCACCTGGATGACCAGTGGAGAGTTATGATGTCATAATGCCCCTTAGGCAGATCACAGACAAGGGTCTGTCTCTTGGGAGACCAGTGCAGTGTTATGATATCACAATGCCCCCTTAGTCTGATCACATACAAGGGTCTTTCACATGGGTAACCAGTGCAGATTTATGATCAGAATGCCCCTTTAGGCCGATCACAGACAAGGGTCTGTCACCTGTTTGACCAGTGCACAGTCCTGATGACAAAATGCCCCCTTAGGGAGATCACAGACACAGGTCTGTCACCACGGTGACCAGTGCAGAGTTCTGATGTCACAATGCCGCTTTAGGGAGATCACAGAAATGGGCCTGTCACCTGTTTCCCCATTGCAGAATTATGATGTCACAATGCCACATTAGGCAGATCACAGACAAAGTTCTGTCACCTGTGTTACCAGTGCAGAGGTATGATGTCACAATGCCCCCTTAGGCAGATCACAGAAAAGTGCCTGTCACCTGGGTGCCCATTGCAGAGTTATGATGTCCCAATGCCCCCTTAGGCAGATCACAGTCAAGGGTCTGTCACCTGGGTGACCACTGCAGAGTTATGAAATCACAATGCCCCCTTAGGCAGATCACAGTCAAGAGTCTCTCACCTGGGCGACCAGTGCGGAGTTATGATATCACAATGCCCCCTAAGGCAGATCACAGACAAGGGTCTGTCACCTGGGTGACCAGTGCGGAGTTATGATGTCACAATGCCCCCTTAGGCAGATCACAGACAAGGGTCTGTCACCTTGGTGACCAATGCAGTGTTATGATGTCACAAAGCCCCCTTAGGCAGATCACAGACAACGGCCTCTCACCTGGGTGCCCATTGCAGAGTTATGATGTCACAATGCCTCCTTAGGCAGATCACAGACAAGGGTCTGTCACCTTCATGACCAGTGCAGAGTTATGATGTCACAATGCCGCCTTAGACAGGTCAGAGACAAGGACCTGTCACCTGTGTTAGCAGTGCAGTGTTTTGATGTCACAATGCCCCCTTAGGCGGATCACAGACAAGGGACTGTCACCTGGGTGACCAGTGCTGAATTATGCTGTCACAATGCCCCTATAGGCAGATCACAGACAAGGGTCTGTCACCACGGTGACCAGAGCAGAGTTAAGATGTCACAATGCCCCCTTAGGCAGATCGCAGACAAGGGCCTGTCACCTGGGTCACCAGTGCAGAGTTATGATGTCACAATGCCCCCATGGGCAGATCACAGACAAGAGTCCTTGACCTGGGTGAGCATTGCAGAGTTATGATGTCACAATGCCCCCTCAGGGACATCACAAACAAGGGTCTGTCACCTGGGAGACCATGGCAGACTTATGATGTCAGAATGCCACCTTAGGCAGATCACAGACAAGGGTCTGTCACCACGGTGTCCAGTGCAGAGTTACGATGTCACAATGCCCACTTAGGCAGATCACAGACAAGGGTCTGTCTCATGGGTGACCAGTGCAGAGTCATGATGTCTCAATGCCGCTTTAGGGAGATCACAGAAAGGGGCCTGTCACCTGGGTCCCCATTGTAGAGCTGTGATTTCACAATGCCACATTAGGCGGATCACAGACAAACGTCTGTCACCTGGGTTACCAGTGCAGAGGTATGATGTCACAATGCCCCCTTAGGCAGATCACAGAAAAGGGCCTGTCACCTGGGTGCCCATTGCAGAGTTATGATGTCACAATGCCACCTTAGGCAGATCACAGAGAAGGGTCGGTCACCTTGGTGACCAGTGAAGCGTTATGATATCACAATGCCCCCTTAGGCAGATCACACACAGGGCTCTGTCACCTGGGAGACCAGTGCGGAGTTATGATGTCTCAATGCCCCCTTAGTCAGATCACAGACAACGGCCTCTCACCTGGGTGCCCATTGCAGAGTTATGATGTCACAATGCCTCCTTAGGCAGATCACAGACAAGGGTCTGTCACCTGGATGACCAGTGCAGAGTTATGATGTCACAATGCCCCCTTAGGCAGATCAACGACAAGGGTGTGTCACCTGGGTTACCAGTGCAGTGTTATCATGTCACAGTGCCCACTTACTCAGATAAAATCCAGGGTCTGTCACCTCGGTGACCAGTGCAGAGTTATGATTTCACAATGCCCCTTTAGGCAGATCACAGACAAGGTTCCGTCACCTGGGTGACAAATGCAGAGTTATGATGTCACAATGCCGCCTTAGGCACATCACAGACAAGCGTCTGTCACCTGGATGACCAGTGGAGAGTTATGATGTCATAATGCCCCTTAGGCAGATCACAGACAAGGGTCTGTCTCTTGGGAGACCAGTGCAGTGTTATGATATCACAATGCCCCCTTAGTCTGATCACATACAAGGGTCTTTCACATGGGTAACCAGTGCAGATTTATGATCAGAATGCCCCTTTAGGCCGATCACAGACAAGGGTCTGTCACCTGTTTGACCAGTGCACAGTCCTGATGACAAAATGCCCCCTTAGGGAGATCACAGACACAGGTCTGTCACCACAGTGACCAGTGCAGAGTTCTGATGTCACAATGCCGCTTTAGGGAGATCACAGAAATGGGCCTGTCACCTGTTTCCCCATTGCAGAATTATGATGTCACAATGCCACATTAGGCAGATCACAGACAAAGTTCTGTCACCTGTGTTACCAGTGCAGAGGTATGATGTCACAATGCCCCCTTAGGCAGATCACAGAAAAGTGCCTGTCACCTGGGTGCCCATTGCAGAGTTATGATGTCCCAATGCCCCCTTAGGCAGATCACAGTCAAGGGTCTGTCACCTGGGTGACCACTGCAGAGTTATGAAATCACAATGCCCCCTTAGGCAGATCACAGTCAAGAGTCTCTCACCTGGGCGACCAGTGCGGAGTTATGATATCACAATGCCCCCTAAGGCAGATCACAGACAAGGGTCTGTCACCTGGGTGACCAGTGCGGAGTTATGATGTCACAATGCCCCCTTAGGCAGATCACAGACAAGGGTCTGTCACCTTGGTGACCAATGCAGTGTTATGATGTCACAAAGCCCCCTTAGGCAGATCACAGACAACGGCCTCTCACCTGGGTGCCCATTGCAGAGTTATGATGTCACAATGCCTCCTTAGGCAGATCACAGACAAGGGTCTGTCACCTGGGTGACCACTGCAGAGTTATGAAATCACAATGCCCCCTTAGGCAGATCACAGTCAAGAGTCTCTCACCTGGGCGACCAGTGCGGAGTTATGATATCACAATGCCCCCTAAGGCAGATCACAGACAAGGGTCTGTCACCTGGGTGACCAGTGCGGAGTTATGATGTCACAATGCCCCCTTAGGCAGATCACAGACAAGGGTCTGTCACCTTGGTGACCAATGCAGTGTTATGATGTCACAAAGCCCCCTTAGGCAGATCACAGACAACGGCCTCTCACCTGGGTGCCCATTGCAGAGTTATGATGTCACAATGCCTCCTTAGGCAGATCACAGACAAGGGTCTGTCACCTTCATGACCAGTGCAGAGTTATGATGTCACAATGCCCCCTTAGGCAGATCAAAGACAAGGGTGTGTCACCAGGGTTACCAGTGCAGTGTTATCATGTCACAGTGCCCACTTAGGCAGATAAAATCCAGGGTCTGTCACCTCGGTGACCAGTGCAGGGTTGTGATGTCACAATGACCCTTTAGGCAGATCACAGACAAGGGTCTGTCACCTGGTTGACCCATGCGGAGTTATGAAGTCATAATGCCACTTAGGCAGATGACAGACAATTGACTGTTACCTGGGTGACCAGTACAGAGTTATGATGTCACAATACCCCCTTAGGCAGATCACAGACAAGGGTCCTTCACTTGGGTGAGCAGGGCTGAGTTAGGATGTCACAATGCCCCATTAGGCAGATCACAGACAAGGGACAGTCACTTGGGAGACCAGGGCAGATTTATGATGTCACAATGCCCCCTTAGTCAGATCACAGACAAGGGCCTGTCAGCTGGTTGCCCGGTGCAGAGTTATGATGTCACAATGCACCCTTAGGCCGATCACAGACAAGGGTCTGTCACCTGGGTGACCCATGCGGAATTATGATGTCACAGTGCCCCTTAGGCAGATGACAGACAAGTCTCTGTCAGCTGGGTGAGCAGTGCAGGGTTATGAATTCACAATGCCCCCTTAGGCAGATCACAGACAAGGGTCTTTCACCTGGGTGAGCAATGCAGAGTTATGACGTCACAATGCCCCCTTAGGGAGATCACAGACAATGGTTCATCACCTGGTTGACCAGTGCACCGTTGTGATGTTACAATGCCCCTTAGGCAGATCACAGACAAGGGTCTGTCACCACGGTGACCAGTGCAGAGTTATGACGTCACAATGCCCACTTAGGCAGATCACAGACAAGGGTCTGTCAGTTGGGTGACAAGGGCAGATTCATGATGTCACAATGCCGCCTTAGGCAGATCACAGAAATGGGCCTGTCACCTGGGTCCCCATTACACAGTTTTGATGTCACAATGCCACCTTAGACAGATCACAGACAATGGTCTGTCACCTGTGTGACCAGTGTAGAGTTATGATGTCACAATAACCCATGAGGCAGATAACGAACAAGGGTCTGTTGTAAGGGTGACGAGTGCAGTGTTGTGATGTCAAAATGCCCCCTTAGGCAGATCACAGACAAGGTTCTGTCGCCTGGGTGACCAATGCAGAGTCCTGATGTCACAATTCCCCCTTAGGCAGATCACAGAAAAGGAAATGTGATCTGGTTGCCCATTGCAGAGTTATGATGTCACAATGCCGCCTTAGGCACATCACAGACAAGTGTCTGTCACCTGGGTGACCAGTGCAGCGTTATGATGTCATAATGACACTTAGGCAGATCACAGACAAGGGTCTCTCACATGGGGGACCAGTGCAGAGTTATGATGTCACAATGCCCCCTTAGGCAGATCAGAGACAAGGGTCTGTCACCTTGGTGACCAGTGCAGAGTTATGATGTGACAATGCCCATCTATGGAGATCAAACACAATGGTCTATCACCAGGGTGACCCGTGCAGAGTTACGATGTCACAATGCCCCCTTAGGCAGATCACAGAAAATGGTCTTTCACCAGGGTTACCAGTGCAGACTTATGATGTAGCAATGCCGCCTCAGGCAGAACACAGACAAGGGTCCGTCTCCTGGGTGACCAGTGTATAGTTAAGATGTCACAATGACCCCTTAGGCAGATCACATTCAACGGCCTGTCACATGGGTGACCGAGCAGTGTTATGATGTCACAATGCCCCTCAGGCAGATCAAACACAGGGGTCTGTCACCTGGGTGACCAGTGCAGACTTATGATGTCACAATGCCCCTTAGGCAGATCACAGACAAGAGTCTGTCACCTGGGTGACCAGTGCTGAATTATGCTGTCACAATGCCCCCTTAGGCAGATCACAGACAAGGGTCTGTCACCAGGGTGACCAGAGCAGAGTTCAGATGTCACAATGCCCCCTTAGGCAGATCGCAGACAAGGGCCTGTCACCTGGGTGACAAGTGCGGAGTTATGATGTCACAATGCCCCCTTAGGGAGATCACAGACAA
Source organism: Gorilla gorilla gorilla (assembly GCF_029281585.2). NCBI lineage: Eukaryota > Metazoa > Chordata > Mammalia > Primates > Hominidae > Gorilla > Gorilla gorilla. Next base: position 1,179,752 of record NC_073238.2, read on the forward strand.
GGGTCTGTCACCTAGGTGGCCCGTGAAGTGTTATGATGTCACAATGCCCCCGTTAGGAAGATCACAGACAAGGGTCTGTCACCTGGGTTACCAGTGCAGAGTTATGATGTCACAATGCCCGCTTAGGGAGATCACAGACAAGAGCCTGTCTCCTGGGTGAGCGGTGCAGGATTATGATGTCACAATGCCCCCTTATGCAGATCACAGTCAAGGGTCTGCTACCTGGGTGATGTGTGCAGTGTTATGATGTCACATTGCCCCCTTAGGTAGATCACAGACAAGTGTCTGTCACCTGCATGACCCGTGCAGAGTTATGAATTCACAATGCCCCCTTAGGCAGATTACAGACAAGGGTCCATCACCTGGGTGACCAGTGCAGAATTATAATGTCACAATGCCCCTTAGGCAGATCACAGTCAAGGGTCTGTCACCTGGGTGACCAGTGCAGTGTTATGATGTCACAATGCCCCCTTAGGCTGATCACATACAAGGGTCTTTCACATGGGTGACCAGTGCAGAGTTATGATCTGAATGCCCCCTTAGGACGATCACAGAAATGGGACTGTCACCAAGGTGCCCAAGGCTGAGTTATGATGTCACAATGCCCCCTTAGGCAGATCACAGAATATGGTCTTTCACCAAGGTTACCAGTGCAGACTTATGATGTAGCAATGCCGCCTCAGGCAGATCACAGACAAGGGTCCGTCTCCTGGGTGACCAGTGTAGAGTTAAGATGTCACAATGACCCCTTAGGCAGATCACATTCAACGGCCTGTCACATGGGTGACCGAGCAGTGTTATGATGTCACAATGCCCCTCAGGCAGATCAAACACTGGGGTCTGTCACCTGGGTGACCAGTGCAGACTTATGATGTCACAAAGCCCCTTAGGCAGATCACAGACAAGAGTCTGTCACCTGGGTGAGCGGTGCAGGATTATGATGTCAGTATGCCCCCTCATGCAGATCACAGTCAAGGGTCTGCTACCTGGGTGATGTGTGCAGTGTTATGATGTCACATTGCCCCCTTAGGTAGATCACAGACAAGTGTCTGTCACCTGCGTGACCCGTGCAGAATTATGAATTCACAATGCCCCCTTAGGCAGATTACAGACAAGGGTCCATCACCTGGGTGACCGGTGCAGAATTATGATGACACAATGCCCCTTAGGCAGATCACAGTCAAGGGTCTGTCACCTGGGTGACCAGTGCAGTGTTATGATGTCACAATGCCCCCTTAGGCTGATCACATACAAAGGTCTTTCACATGGGTGACCAGTGCAGAGTTATGATCAGAATGCCCCCTTGGGACTATCACAGAAAAGGGACTGTCACCAAGGTGCCCAAGGCTGAGTTATGATGTCACATTGCCCCCTTAGGCAGATCACAGAAAACGGCCTGTCACCTGGGTGACCAGTGCAGAGCTTTGATGTCACAATGCCCGCTTAGGGAGATCACAGACAAGAGCCTGTCTCCTGGGAGAACAGGGAAGAGTTATGATGTGACAATGCCCACTTAGGCAGATCACAGACAAGGGCCTGTCACCAGGGTGACCAGTGCAGAGTTATCATGCCACAATGTCCCCTTAGGCAGATCACAGACCAGGGCCTGTCAGCTGGGTGACCCGTGCAGTGTTATGATGTCACTATGCCCCCTTAGGCATATCAAAGACAAGGGCCAGTCACCTGGGTGAACAGTGCAGAGTTATGATGTCACAATGCCGCCTTAGACAGGTCAGAGACAAGGACCTGTCACCTGTGTTAGCAGTGCAGTGTTTTGATGTCACAATGCCCCCTTAGGCGGATCACAGACAAGGGACTGTCACCTGGGTGACCAGTGCTGAATTATGCTGTCACAATGCCCCCTTAGGCAGATCACATACAAGGGTCTGTCACCTAGGTGACCAGTCCAGAGATATGATGTCACAATGCCCCCTTAGGCAGATCGCAGACAAGGGCCTGTCACCTGGGTGACAAGTGCGGAGTTATGATGTCACAATGCCCCCTTAGGGAGATCACAGACAAGGGTCTGTCACCTAGGTGGCCCGTGCAGTGTTATGATGTCACAATGCCCCCGTTAGGAAGATCACAGACAAGGGTCTGTCACCTGGGTGACCACTGCAGACTTATGATGTCACAAAGCCCCTTATGCAGATCACAGACAAGAGTCTGTCACCTCGGTGAGCGGTGCAGGATTATGATGTCAGTATGCCCCCTTATGCAGATCACAGTCAAGGGTCTGCTACCTGGGTGATGTGTGCAGTGTTATGATGTCACATTGCCCCCTTAGGTAGATCACAGACAAGTGTCTGTCACCTGCGTGACCCGTGCAGAATTATGAATTCACAATGCCCCCGTAGGCAGATTACAGACAAGGGTCCATCACCTGGGTGACCAGTGCAGAATTATGATGTCACAATGCCCCTTAGGCAGATCACAGTCAAGGGTGTGTCACCTGGGTGACCAGTGCAGTGTTATGATGTCACAATGCCCCCTTAGGCTGATCACATACAAGGGTCTTTCACATGGGTGACCAGTGCAGAGTTATGATCAGAATGCCCCCTTGGGACGATCACAGAAAAGGGACTGTCACCAAGGTGCCCAAGGCTGAGTTATGATGTCACAATGCCCCCTTAGGCAGATCACAGACAACGGCCTGTCACCTGGGTGACCAGCGCAGAGTTATGATGTCACAATGCCCGCTTAGGGAGATCACAGACAAGAGCCTGTCTCCTGGGAGACCAGGGAAGAGTTATGATGTGACAATGCCCCCTTAGGCAGATCACAGACAAGGGCCTGTCACCTGGGTGACCAGTGCAGAGTTATGATGTCACAATGCCGCCTTAGACAGGTCAGAGACAAGGACCTGTCACCTGTGTTAGCAGTGCAGTGTTTTGATGTCACAATGCCCCCTTAGGCGGATCACAGACAAGGGTCCATCACCTGGGTGACCAGTGCTGAATTATGCTGTCACAATGCCCCCTTAGGCAAATCACAGACAAGGGTCTGTTACCACGGTGACCAGAGCAGAGTTAAGATGTCACAATGACCCCTTAGGCAGATCGCAGACAAGGGCCTGTCACCTGGGTGACAAGTGCGGAGTTATGATGTCACAATGCCCCCTTAGGGAGATCACAGACAAGGCCCTGTCACCAGGGTTCCCAGTGCAGAGTTATGATGTCACAATGCCCCCTTAGGCAGATCAGAGACAACGGCCTCTCACCTGGGTTACCAATGCAGGGTTATGATGTCACAATGCCCCCTTAGGCAGATCAAAGACAAAGGCCTGTCACCTGGGTGAACAGTGCAGGGTAATGATGTCACAATACCACCTTAGGCAGATCATAGACAAGGGCCTGTCACCAGGGTGACCAGTGCGGAGTTATGATGTCACAATGCCCCCTTAGGGAGATCACAGACAAGGGTCTGTCACCTGGGTGGCCCGTTCAGAGTTATGATGTCACAATGCCCCCTTAGGCTGATCACTGACAAAGGTCTGTCACCTGGGTGACCAGTGGAGGGTTTTGATGTCACAATGCCCCCTTAGGCAGATCGCAGACAAGGGCCTGTCACCTGGGTGACAAGTGCGGAGTTATGATGTCACAATGCCCCCTTAGGGAGATCACAGACAAGGGTCTGTCACCTGGGTTACCAGTGCAGTGTTATGATGTCACAATGCCCGCTTAGGCAGATCACATACAAAGACCTGACACCTGGGTGCCTAGTGCAGAGTTATGATGTCACAATGCCCCCTTAGGCTGATCACAGACAGGGGCCTGTCACCTGGGTGAGCAGTGCAGAGTTATGATGTCACAATGCCCCCTTAGGGAGATCACAGACAAGGCCCTGTCACCAGGGTTCCCAGTGCAGAGTTATGATATCACAATGCCCCCTTAGGCAGATCACAGACAAGGGCCTGTCACCTGGCTGCCCAGTGCAGAGTTATGATGTCACAATGACCCCTTAGGCTGATCAGAGACAACGGCCTCACACCTGGGTTACCAATGCAGGGTTATGATGTCACAATGCCCCCTTAGGCAGATCAAAGACAAAGGCCTGTCACCTGGGTGAACAGTGCAGGGTTATGATGTCACAATACCACCTTAGGCAGATCATAGACAAGGGCCTGTCTCCAGGGTGACCAGTGCGGAGTTATGATGTCACAATGCCCCCTTAGGAAGATCACAGACAAGGGTCTATCACCTGGGTGGCCCGTGCAGAATTATGATGTCACAATGCCCCCTTAGGCTGATCACTGACAAGGGTCTGTCACCTGAGTGATCCGTTCAGAGTTATGATGTCACAATGCCCCCTTAAGGCAGATCACAGACAAGGGTCTGTCACCTGGGTGACCCTTGCAGAGTTGTGATGTCACAATGCCCCTTAGGCAGATCACAGACAAGGGCCTGTCACCAAGGTGCCCAATACTGATTTATGATGTCACAATGCCCCCTTAGGCATATCGCAGACAACGGCCTGTCACCTGGGTGACCAGGGCGGAGTTATGATGTCACAATGTCTCCTTAGGCAGATCAGACACAAAGACCTGTCACCTGGGTGCCTAGTGCAGAGTTATGATGTCACCATGTCCCCTTAGGCAGATCACAGACAAGGGTCTGTCACCTGGGTGAGCAGTGCACAGTTATGATGTCACAATGCACCCTTAGGCAGATGATAGACAAGGGTTTGTCACCTGGGTGACCCGTGCAGAGTTATGATGTCACAATGCCCCCTTACGCAGATCACATAGAATGGTCTGACACTTTTGTGACGTGTGCAGAGTTATGGTGTCACAACGGCCCCTTAGGCACATCACTGACCACGGTGTGTCACCTGGGTGACCAGTGCAGATTTATGATGCCACAATGCCCACTTAGGCAGATCAGAGTCAAGGGTCTGTCACCTGGGTGACCAGTGCACAGTTATGATGTCACAATGCACCCTTAGGCAGATGATAGACAAGGGTTTGTCACCTGGGTGACCCTTGCAGAGTTAAGATGTCACAATGCCCCCTTATGGAGATCACAGACAAAGGTCTGTCACCCGGGTGACCAGTGCAGAGTTATGAAGTCACAAGGCCCATTAGGCATATCACAGACAAGGGTCTGTAACCTGGGTGACCAGTGGAGAGTTATGATTTCAAAATGCCCCTTTAGACAGATCACAGACAAGGGTCTGTCACCATGGTGACAAGTGTAGAGTTATGACGTCACAAAGCCCCCTAATTCACATCAAAGACAAGGGTCTGTCACCTCGGTGACCTGTGAAGAGTTATGATGTCACAGTGCACCCTAAGGCAGATCAAAGACAAGGGTCTGTAACCTGGGTGACCAGTGGAGAGTTATGATGTCACAATGTCCCATTACGCTGATCACTGACAAGGGTCAGTCACCTGGGTGACCAGTGAACACTTATGATGTCACAATGCCCCCTTAGGCCAATCATAGACAATTGTCTGTCACCATGGTGACCAGTGCAGACTTATGATGTCACAATGCCCCCTTAGGCAGATCACAGACAAGGGCCTGTCACCTGGGTGACCAGTGCAGATTTATGATGACACAACGCCCCATTAGGCAGATCACAGACAATGGCGTCTCACCTTGGTGACCAATGCAGTTAAGATGTCACAATGCCGCATTAGGCAGATCACAGACAAGTGTCTGTCAACTGTGTGACCAGTGCAGACTTATGATGTCACAGTGCTCCCTTAGGCAGATCACAGAAAATGCTCTTTCACCAGGGTTACCAGTGCACACTTATGATGAAGCAATGCCGCCTCAGGCAGATCACAGACAAGGGTCTGTCTCCTGGGTGACCAGTGCAGAGTTAAGATGTCACAATGACCCCATAGGCAGATCACATTCAAGGGCCTGTCACATGGGTAACAGAGCAGTGTTATGATGTCACAATGCCCCCTTAGGCAGATAACAGACAAGGGTCTGTGACCTAGGTGACCAGTGCACATTTATGATGTCACAATGCCCCCTGAGGCAGATCACAGACATGGGTCTGTCACCACAGTGACCAGTGAAGAGTTATGATGTGACAATCCCCCCTTAGGCAGATCACAAACAAGGGTGTGTCACCTGGGTGACCAGTGTAGAGTGATGATGTCGCAAAGCACCCTTAGGCAGATCACAGACAACGATCTGTCACCTGGGTGACCAGTGCTGAGTTATGATGTCACAATGACCCTTCGGCAGATTACGGACAAGGGTCTGTCACCATGGTGACCTGTGCAGGGTTGTGATGTCACAATGCTCTCTTAGGCAGATCACAGACAGGGGCCTGTCACCTGGGTGAGCAGTGCAGAATTATGACATCACAATGCCACCTTAGGCAGATCACAGACAAGGTATTGTGACCTCGGTGCCCAGTGCAGAGTTATGATGTCACAATTCCCCCTTAGGCAGATCACAGACAAGGGCCTGTCACCTGGGTGACCAGTGGAGAGTTATGATGTCAAAATGCCTCCTTAGACAGATCACAGACAAGAGTCTGTCAACTGGGTGACACGTGCAGATTTATGATGTCACAATGTCCCCTTAGGCAGATGGAAGACAAGGGTCTGTCACCACAGTGACCCGTGCAGTGTTATGATGACAAAATGCCCCCTTAGGGAGATCAAGGAGAAGAGTCTGTCACCTGGTTGACACGTGCAGAGTTATGATGTCACAATGCCTCCTTAGGCAGATCACAGACAGTGATCTGTCACCTTGGTGACATGTACAGAGTTATGATGTCACAATGCCCCCTTAGGGAGATCACAGACAAGGTCCTGTCACCTCGGTGCCCAGTGCAGAGTTGTGATGTCACAATGCCACCTTAGGCAGATCACAGACAAGGGTCGATCACCTGGGTGACCAGTGCAGAGTTATTATGTCAGAATGCTGCCTTAGGCTGATCACAGACAAGGGTCTCTCACCTGGGTGACCAGTGCAGAGTTATGATGTCACTTTGTCCACTTAGGCAGATCAAAGTCAAGGGTCTCTCCCTCTGGTGACCAGTGCAGATTTATGATGTCACAATGCGCCCTTAGGCAGATCACAGACAAGAGTCTGTCACCTGGGTGACCAGGGCAGTGTTATGAAGTCACAATGCCCCCTTAGGCAGATCACAGACAAGGGTCTGTCGCCTGGGTGACAGGTGCAGAGTTGAGGTGTCACAATGCCCCCTTAGGCAGATCACAGACAAGGGTATGCTACCTGGATGACCAATGTACAGTTATGATGTCACAATGCCCCCTTAGGCAGATAACGGACAAGGGTAGGTCACCAGGGTGTCCACTGAAGAGTTATGATGTCACAATGCCCCATTAGGCAGTTCACAGTCAAGGGTCTGCCACCTGGGTGACCAGTGGAGAGTTATGATGTCACAATGCCCCCTTAAGCAGATCACAGACAAGGGCATGTCACCTGGGTGCGCAGCACAGAGTTATAATATCACAATGACCCCTTAAGCACATCATAGACTAGGGCCTGTTACCTGGGTGACCAGTGCTGAATTATAATGTCACAATGCCCCCTTAGGCAGATCACAGACAATGGCCTGTCTCCTGGGTGCCCAGTGCAGAGTTATGATTTCACAATGCCCACTTAGGCAGATCACAGGTAAAGGCATGTCACCTGGGTGCCCAGTGCAGAGTTATAATGTCAAAATGTACCCTTACGCACATCAGAGACTAGGGCCTGTCACCTGGGTGCCCAGTGCAGAGTAATGATGTCACAATTCCCCCTAATGCAGATCAAAGACAAGGGGCTGTCACCTCAGTGACCATTGCATAGTTATGATGACAAAATGCCCCCTTAGGCAGATCAAAGACAAGGTTCTGTCACCTGGGTGACACTTGCAGATTTATGATGTCACAATGCTCCCTTAGGCAGATGAAAGACAAGGGTCTGTCCCCTGGGTGACCAGTGCAGGGTTATGATGTCACGATGCCCCATTGGGCAGTTCAAAGACAATGGTCTGTCACCTGAGTGACCAGTGCAGGGTTATGATGTCACAATGTCCCCTTACACAGATCACAGACAAGGGTCTGTCACCTGGGTGACCAGTGAACACTTATGATGTCACAATGCTCCTTTAGGCAGACCGCTGACAAGGGTCTTTCACCAGGGTGACCAGTGCAGAGTTATGATGTCACAATGCCCCCTTAGGCAGATCAGAGGCAAGAGTCCGTGACCTGGGTGACCAGTGGAGAATTATGATGTCACAATGACCACTTAGGCAGATCACAGACAAGGGTCTGTTACCTTTTTGAGCAGTGCAGAGTTATGATGTCACAATGACCCCTTAGGCAGATCACAAAGGTTCTGTCACCTCAGTGATCAGTGCAGTGTTATAATCTCACAATGCCTCCTTAGGCATATAACAGACAAGGGTCGGCCTCCTGTGTGACCATTGCAGAGTTATGATGTCACAATAACCCCTTAGGCAGATCACAGACAACGGTCTGTCACCTGGGTGACCAGTGCAGAGTTATGATGTCACAATGACCCATTAGGCAGATCACAGACAAGGGTCTGTCACCTGGGTGACCAGTGGAAAATTATGATGTCACACTGCCCCGTTAGGCAGATCACAGTCAAGCGTCTGACACCTGGGAGACCAGTGCAGTGTTATGATGTCACAACGGCCCTTACGCAGTTCACAGACAAGGGTCTGTCAACTGGGTGACCAGTGCAGAGTTATGATGTCACAATGCCTCCTTAGGCAGATCACAGACAAGGGTCTGACACCTGGGTGACCAGTGCAGAGTTATGATGGCACATTGACCCCTTAGACAGATCACAGACAAGGGTTTGTCACTTGGGTGACCAGTGCAGAGTTATGATGTCACAATGACCCCTTAGGCAGATCACAGAGCTTCTGTCACCTCTGTGACCAGTGCAGAGTTATGGTGTCACAATGCCCCTTTAGGCAGATCAAAGACAAGGGTGTGTCACCTGGGTTACCAGTGCAGAGTTGGGATGTCACAATGCAAACTTAAGCAGATCAAAAGCAATGGTCCGTCACCAGGCTGACCTGTGCAGTGTTATGAGGTCACAATGCACCCCTAGGCAGATCACAGACAAGGGTCTGTCACTTGGGTGACCAGTGCAGAGTTATGAGGTCACAATGCCCCCTTAGGCAGATCACAGACCAGGGTCTGTCACCTGGGTGACCTGTGCAGGGTTATGATATCACAGTGCCCCCTTAAGCAAATCACAGACAAGGCTCTTTCACCTGGGGGACCAGTGCAGAGTAATGATGTCACAATGTCCCCTTAGGCAGATCACAGACAAGGGTCGGTCACCTGGGTGACCCTTTCAGAGTTATGATGTCACTATGCCCCTTAGGCATATCAAAGACAAGGGCCAGTCACCTGGGTGAACAGTGCAGAGTTATGATGTCACAATGCCGCCTTAGACAGGTCAGAGACAAGGACCTGTCACCTGTGTTAGCAGTGCAGTGTTTTGATGTCACAATGCCCCCTTAGGCGGATCACAGACAAGGGACTGTCACCTGGGTGAACAGTGCTGAATTATGCTGTCACAATGCCCCCTTAGGCAGATCACAGACCAGGGTCTGTCACCAGGGTGACCAGAGCGGAGTTAAGATGTCACAATGCCCCCTTAGGCAGATCGCAGACAAGGGCCTCTCACCTTGGTGACAAGTGCGGAGTTATGATGTCACAACGCCCCCTTAGGGAGATCACAGACAAGGGTCTGTCACCTAGGTGGCCCGTGCAGTGTTATGATGTCACAATGCCCCCGTTAGGAAGATCACAGACAAGGGTCTGTCACCTGGGTTACCAGTGCAGTGTTATGATGTCACAATGCCCGCTTAGGCAGATCACATACAAAGACCTGACACCTGGGTGCCTAGTGCAGAGTTCTGATGTCACAATGCCCCCTTAGGCAGATCACAGACAGGGGCCTGTCACCTGGGTGAGCAGTGCAGAGTTATGATGTCACAATGCCCCCTTAGGGAGATCACAGACAAGGCCCTGTCACCAGGGTTCCCAGTGCAGAGTTATGAAATCACAATGCCCCCTTAGGCAGATCACAGACAAGGGCCTGTCACCTGGCTGCCCAGTGCAGAGTTATGATGTCACAATGACCCCTTAGGCTGATCAGAGACAACGGCCTCACACCTGGGTGAACAGTGCAGGGTTATGATGTCACAATACCACCTTAGGCAGATCATAGACAAGGGCCTGTCTCCAGGGTGACCAGTGCGGAGTTATGATGTCACAATGCCCCCTTAGGAAGATCACAGACATGGGTCTATCACCTGGGTGGCCCGTGCAGAATTATGATGTCACAATGCCCCCTTAGGCTGATCACTGACAAGGGTCTGTCACCTGAGTGATCCGTTCAGAGTTATGATGTCACAATGCCCCCTTAAGGCAGATCACAGACAAGGGTCTGTCACCTAGGTGACCCTTGCAGGGTTGTGATGTCACAATGCCCCTTAGGCAGACGACAGACAAGGGCCTGTCACCAAGGTGCCCAATACTGATTTATGATGTCACAATGCCCCCTTAGGCATATCGCAGACAACGGCCTATCACCTGGGTGTCCAGGGCAGAGTTATGATGTCACAATGTCTCCTTAGGCAGATCAGACACAAAGACCTGTCACCTGGGTGCCTAGTGCAGAGTTATGATGTCACCATGTCCCCTTAGGCAGATCACAGACAAGGGTCTGTCACCTGGGTGAGCAGTGCAGAGTTATGATGTCACAATGCCCCCTTAGGCAGATCACAGACAAGGCCCTGTCAGCTGGGTGACCAGTGTAGGTTTATGATGTCTCAATGCCCCTTTAGGCAGATCACACAAAAGGGTCTGTCCTCTGGGTGACCAGTGCAGTGTTATGGTGTCACAATGAACACTTAGGCAGATCACAGCCAAGGGACTGTCAGGTGGGTGCCCAGTGCGGAGTTATGATATCACAATGCCCCCTTAGGGAGATCACAGACAAAGGACTGTCAGCTGGGTGTCCAGTTCGGAGTTATGATGTCACAATGCCCCTTTAGGGAGATCACAGACAACGCCCTGTCACCTGCGAGACCTTGGAAGGGTTATGATATCACAATGCCCCCTTAGGCAGATCACAGACAGGGGCCTGTCACCTGGGTGAGCAGTGCAGAATTATGACATCACAATGCCCCCTTAGGCAGATCACAGACAAGGTATTGTGACCTCGGTGCCCAGTGCAGAGTTATGATGTCACAATTCCCCCTTAGGCAGATCACAGACAAGGGCCTGTCACCTGGGTGACCAGTGGAGAGTTATGATGTCAAAATGCCTCCTTAGACAGATCACAGACAAGAGTCTGTCAACTGGGTGACACGTGCAGATTTATGATGTCACAATGTCTCCTTAGGCAGATGGAAGACAAGGGTCTGTCACCACAGTGACCCGTGCAGTGTTATGATGACAAAATGCCCCCTTAGGGAGATCAAGGAGAAGAGTCTGTCACCTGGGTGACACGTGCAGATTTATGATGTCACAATGCCTCCTTAGGCAGATGAAAGACAAGGGTCTGTCACTGGGGGGACCAGTGCGAGGTTATGATGTCACAATGACCCGATAGGCAGTTCACAGACAAGTGTCTGTCACCTGGGTGACCAGTGCCGAGTTATGATGCCACAATGCACCCTTGGGCAGATTAAAGACAAGGGTCTTTCACCTGGGTGACAAGTGCAGAGTTATGATGTCACAATGCCCCCTTAGTCAGATCACAGACAAGGTTCTTTCACCTGGGTCACCAGTGAAGAGTTATGATGTCACAATGCCACCTTAGGCAGACCACAGACAATGGTCTCTCAGTGAGGGGACCTGTGCAGAGTTATAGTGTCACAATGCACCCTTAGGCATGTCACAGACAATCGTCTGTCACCTGGGTGATCAGTGCAGGGTTATGATGTCACAATGCCCCCTTAGGCAGATCACAGACCAGGGTCTGTCACCTGCGTGTCCAGTGCAGAGTTATGATGTCACAATGACCCATTAGGCAGATCACAGACAAGGGTCTGTCACCTGGGTGACCCGTGCAGAGTTATGATGTCACAATGCCCCCGTAGGCAGATCACAGACAACGGTCTATCACCTGGGTGGCCACTGCAGAGTTATGATGTCACAATGAGCCATTAGGCAGATCACAGACAATGGCACGTCACCTGGGTGCCCAGTGCAGACTTATTATGACACAATGCCCCCTTATGCCCATCACAGACTATGAGCTGTCATCTGGGTGACCAGTGCACAGTTATGATGTCACAATGCCCCCTTAGGCAGATCACAGACAAGCGTCTGTCACCGGGGTGACCAGTGCTGAGTTATGATGTCACAGTGCCCCCTTAGGCAGATCACAGACAAAGCTGTGTCACCTGGGTGACCAGTGGAGGGTTTTGATGTCACAATGCCACCTTAGGGAGAACACAGACAAGGGTCTGTCACCTGAGTGACCAATGCAGACTTATGATGTCACAATGCCCTCTTTAGCAGTTCACACACAGGGGTCTGTCCCCTGGGTGACCACTGCAGAGTTATGATGTCACAATGCCTCCTTAGGCAGATCACAGACAGTGATGTGTCACCTTGGTGACATGTACAGAGTTATGATGTCACAATGCCCCCTTAGGGAGATCACAGACAAGGTCCTGTCACCTCGGTGCCCAGTGCAGAGTTGTGATGTCACAATGCCACCTTAGGCAGATCACAGACAAGGGCCTGTCACCTGGGTGACCAGTGCAGAGTTATGATGTCACAATGCCCCCTTAGGAAGATCACAGAAAAAGGTCTGCCACCTGGGTGACCAGTGCAGAGTTATGATGTGGCATTGCCCCCTAAAGCAGATCACAGAAAAGGGTCTGTCTCCTGGGTGACCCTTGCAGAAGAATGATGTCACAATGCCCCGTTAGGCAGGTCACAGGCAAAGGTCTGTCATCTGGTTGACCAGTGCAGAGTTATGATGTCACAATGCCCACTTAGGCAGATCGAAGACAAGGATGTGTCACGTGAGTGACCCGTGCAGAGTTATGATGTCACAATGCCCCCTTACGCAGATCACATAGAATGGTCTGACACTTTTGTGACGTGTGCAGAGTTATGGTGTCACAACGGCCCCTTAGGCACATCACTGACCACGGTGTGTCACCTGGGTGACCAGTGCAGAGTTATGATGCCACAATGCCCACTTAGGCAGATCAGAGTCAAGGGTCTGTCACCTGGGTGACCAGTGCACAGTTATGATGTCACAATGCACCCTTAGGCAGATGATAGACAAGGGTTTGTCACCTGGGTGACCCTTGCAGAGTTAAGATGTCACAATGCCCCCTTATGGAGATCACAGACAAAGGTCTGTCACCCGGGTGACCAGTGCAGAGTTATGAAGTCACAAGGCCCATTAGGCATATCACAGACAAGGGTCTGTAACCTGGGTGACCAGTGGAGAGTTATGATTTCAAAATGCCCCTTTAGACAGATCACAGACAAGGGTCTGTCACCATGGTGACAAGTGTAGAGTTATGACATCACAAAACCCCCTAATTCACATCAAAGACAAGGGGCTGTCACCTCGGTGACCTGTGAAGAGTTATGATGTCACAGTGCACCCTAAGGCAGATCAAAGACAAGGGTCTGCCACCACGGTGACCAGTGCAGAATTATGATGTCACAATGTCCAATACGCAGATCACAGACAAGGGTCAGTCACCTGGGTGACCAGTGAACACTTATGATGTCACAATGCCCCCTTAGGCCGATCACAGACAATTGTCTGTCACCATGGTGACCAGTGCAGACTTATGATGTCACAATGCCCCCTTAGGCAGATCACAGACAAGGGCCTGTCACCTGGGTGACCAGTGCAGATTTATGATGACACAACGCCCCATTAGGCAGATCACAGACAATGGCGTCTCACCTTGGTGACCAATGCAGTTAAGATGTCACAATGCCGCATTAGGCAGATCACAGACAAGTGTCTGTCAACTGTGTGACCAGTGCAGACTTATGATGTCACAGTGCTCCCTTAGGCAGATCACAGAAAATGCTCTTTCACCAGGGTTACCAGTGCACACTTATGATGAAGCAATGCCGCCTCAGGCAGATCACAGACAAGGGTCTGTCTCCTGGGTGACCAGTGCAGAGTTAAGATGTCACAATGACCCCATAGGCAGATCACATTCAAGGGCCTGTCACATGGGTGACAGAGCTGTGTTATGATGTCACAATGCCCCCTTAGGCAGATAACAGAAAAGGGTCTGTGACCTAGGTGACCAGTGCACACTTATGATGTCACAATGCCCCCTGAGGCAGATCACAGACATGGGTCTGTCACCACAGTGACCAGTGAAGAGTTATGATGTGACAATCCCCCCTTAGGCAGATCACAAACAAGGGTGTGTCACCTGGGTGACCAGTGTAGAGTGATGATGTCACAAAGCACCCTTAGGCAGATCACAGACAACGATCTGTCACCTGCGTGACCAGTGCTGAGTTATGATGTCACAATGACCCTTCGGCAGATTACGGACAAGGGTCTGTCACCATGGTGACCTCTGCAGGGTTGTGATGTCACAATGCTCTCTTAGGCAGATCACAGACAGGGGCCTGTCACCTGGGTGAGCAGTGCAGAATTATGACATCACAATGCCCCCTTAGGCAGATAACAGAAAAGGGTCTTTCACCTGGATGCCCAGTGCAGACTTATGATGTCACAATGCCCCCTTTGGCAGATCACAGTCACTGGTCTGACACCTGGGTGACCAGTGCACTGTTATGATGTCACAATGCCCCTTAGGCAGATCACAGACAAGGGTCTGTCACCTAGGTGACCAGTCCAGAGATATGATGTCACAATGCCCCCTTAAGCAGATCACAGACAAGGGTGTGTCACCTGGGTGACCAGTGCAGATTTATGATGTCACAATGCCCCCTTAGGCAGATCACAGACAATGGTTTCTCACCTTGGTGACCAATGCAGAGTTATGATGCCACAATGCCCCTTTAGGCAGATCACAGACAAGGGTCTGTCACCTGGGTGACCAGTGCAGAATTAGGATGTCACAATGCCCCCTTAGGCAGATAACAGACAAGGATCTGTCACCAGGGTGACCAGTGAAGAGTTATGAAGTCACAATGCCCACTTAGGCAGTTCACAGTCAAGTGTCTGTCACCTGGGTGACCAGTG
The DNA here is from genome assembly GCF_029281585.2 of Gorilla gorilla gorilla. Lineage (NCBI taxonomy): Eukaryota > Metazoa > Chordata > Mammalia > Primates > Hominidae > Gorilla > Gorilla gorilla. The sequence continues at coordinate 1,194,937 of NC_073238.2, forward strand.
CAGAGTCATTATGTCAGAATGCTGCCTTAGGCTGATCACAGACAAGGGTCTGTCACCTGGGTGACCAGTGCAGAGTTATGATGTCACTTTGTCCACTTAGGCGGATCAAAGTCAAGGGTCTTTCACTTGGGTGACCAGTGCAGAATTATGATGTCACAATGCCCTCTTAGGCAGAACGCAGGCAAGTGTCTGTCACCTGGGTGACCAGTGCAGAGTCATTATGTCAGAATGCTGCCTTAGGCTGATCACAGACAAGGGTCTGTCACCTGGGTGACCAGTGCAGAGTTATGATGTCACTTTGTCCACTTAGGCGGATCAAAGTCAAGGGTCTGTCACTTGGGTGACCAGTGCAGAATTATGATGTCACAATGCCCTCTTAGGCAGAACGCAGGCAAGGGTCTGTCACCTGGGTGACCAGTGCAGAGTTATGAAGTGACAATGCCCCCTTAGGCAGATAACGGACAAGGGTCGGTCACCAGGGTGACCAGTGAAGAGTTATGATGTCACTGTACCCCGTTAGGCAGTTCACAGTCAAGGGTCTGTCACCTGGGTGACCAGTGGAGAGTTATGATGTCGCAATGCCCCCTTAAGCAGATCACAGACAAGGGTGTGTCACCTGGGGGACCAGTGCAGGTTTATGATGTCAGAATGCCCCCTTAGGCAGATCGCAGACAACGGTCTCTCACCTTGGTGACCAATGCAGGGTTATGTTGTCAAAATGCAGCTTTAGGCAGATCACAGACAAGGGTCGGTCACCTGGGTGACCAGTGCAGAGTTATTATGTCAGAATGCCGCCTTAGGCTGATCACAGACAAGGGTCTCTCACCTGGGTGACCAGTGCAGAGTTATGATGTCACTTTGTCCACTTAGGCAGATCAAAGTCAAGGGTCTCTCCCTCTGGTGACCAGTGCAGATTTATGATGTCACAATGCGCCCTTAGGCAGATCACAGACAAGAGTCTGTCACCTGGGTGACCAGGGCAGTATTATGAAGTCACAATGCCCCCTTAGGCAGATCACAGACAAGGGTCTGTCGCCTGGGTGACAGGTGCAGAGTTAAGGTGTCACAATGCCCCCTTAGGCAGATCACAGACAAGGGTATGTTAGCTGGATGACCAATGTACAGTTATGATGTCACAAAGCCCCCTTAGGCAGATAACGGACAAGGGTAGGACACCAGGGTGTCCACTGAAGAGTTATGATGTCACAATGCCCCAATAGGCAGGTCACAGTCAAGGGTCTGTCACCTGGGTGACCAGTGGAGAGTTATGATGTCACAATGCCCCCTTAAGCAGATCACAGACAAGGGTCTGTCACCTGGGGGACAAGTGCAGAGTTATGATGTCACAATGCCCCATTAGGCAGATCACAGACAAGGGTCTGTCACCTGCGTGACCAGTGCAGGGTTATGATGTCACAATGCCCCCTTAGGCAGATCGCCGACAAGGGTCTGTCACCTGGGTGACCTGTGCAGTGTTATGATGTCACAGTGCCCACTTAGACAGATAACAGCCTAGGGTCTGTCACCTTGGAGACCAGTGCAGGGTTATGATGTCACAATGCCCCATTAGGCAGACCACAGACAAGGGTCTGTCTCCTGTGTAACTAGTGCAGATTTATGATGTCCCAACGCCCCTTTAGGCAGATCACAGACAAGGGTCCATCACCTGGGTTACCAGTGCACTGTTATGATGTCACAATGACCCATTAGGCAGACCACAGACAGGGGTCTGTCACCACGGTGACCAGTGCAAGGTTAAGATGCAACATCGCCCCCATAGGCAGATTACAGACAAGGGCCTGTCACCTGGGTGACCCGTGCAGTGTTATGCTGTCACAATGCCAGCTGAGGCAGATCACAGACAAGGGTCTGTCACCTGGGTGACCAGTGCAGAGTTATTATGTCACAATAACCACTTAGGCAGATCAAAGACAAGGGCCTGTCACCTGGGTGCGCAGTGCAGAGTTATGATGTCACAATGCCCCCTTAGGCAGATCACAGACATTGGCCTGTCTCCTGGGTGCCCAGTGCAGAGTTATGACTTCACAATGCCCACTTAGGCAGATCACAGGTAAAGGCATGTCACCTGGGTGCCCAGTGCAGAGTTATAATGTCAAAATGTACCCTTATGCACATCAGAGACTAGGGCCTGTCACCTGGGTGCCCAGTGCAGAGTTATGATGTCACAATTCCCCCTAATGCAGATCAAAGACAAGGGGCTGTCACCTCAGTGACCATTGCATAGTTATGATGACAAAATGCCCCCTTAGGCAGATCAAAGACAAGGTTCTGTCACCTGGGTGACACTTGCAGATTTATGATGTCACAATGCTCCCTTAGGCAGATGAAAGAAAAGGGTCTGTCACCTGGGTGACCAGTGCAGGGTTATGGTGTCACGATGCCCCATTAGGCAGTTCAAAGACAATGGTCTGTCACCTGGGTGACCAGTGCAGAGTTATTATGTCACAATAACCACTTAGGCAGATCACAGACACGGGCCTGTCTCCTGGGTGACCCGTGCAGTGTTATGATGTCACAATGCCCCCTGAGGCAGATCACAGACAAGGGTCTGTCACCTGGCTGACCAGTGCAGAGTTATTATGTCACAATAACCACTTAGGCAGATCAAAGACAAGGGCCTGTCACCTGGGTGCCCAGTGCAGAGTTATGATGTCACAATGCCCCCTTAGGCCGATGACAGACAAGGGCATGTCACCTGGGTGCGCAGCACAGAGTTATAATATCACAATGACCCCTTATGCACATCATAGACTACGGCCTGTTACCTGGGTGACCAGTGCTGAATTATGATGTCACAATGCCCCCTTAGGCAGATCACAGACAATGGCCTGTCTCCTGGGTGCCCAGTGCAGAGTTATGATTTCACAATGCCCACTTAGGCAGATCACAGGTAAAGGCATGTCACCTGGGTGCCCAGTGCAGAGTTATAATGTCAAAATGTACCCTTATGCACATCAGAGACTAGGGCCTGTCACCTGGGTGCCCAGTGCAGAGTTATGATGTCACAATTCCCCTAATGCAGATCAAAGACAAGGGGCTGTCACCTCAGTGACCATTGCATAGTTATGATGACAAAATGCCCCCTTAGGCAGATCAAAGACAAGGTTCTGTCACCTGGGTGACACTTGCAGATTTATGATGTCACAATGCTCCCTTAGGCAGATAAAAGACAAGGGTCTGTCACCTGGGTGACCAGTGCAGGGTTATGATGTCACGATGTCCCATTAGGCAGTTCAAAGACAATGGTCTGTCACCTGGGTGACCAGTGCAGGGTTATGATGTCACGATGCCCCATTAGGCAGTTCAAAGACAATGGTCTGTCACTTGGGTGACCAGTGCAGGGTTATGATGTCACAATGTCCCCTTACGCAGATCACAGACAAGGGTCCGTCACCTGGGTGACCAGTGAACACTTATGATGTCACAATGCTCCTTTAGGCAGACCGCTGACAAGGGTCTTTCACCAGGGTGACCAGTGCAGAGTTATGATGTCACAATGCCCCCTTAGGCAGATCAGAGGCAAGAGTCCGTGACCTGGGTGACCAGTGGAGAATTATGATGTCACAATGACCACTTAGGCAGATCACAGACAATGGTCTGTTACCTTTTTGAGCAGTGCAGAGTTATGATGTCACAATGACCCCTTAGGCAGATCACAAAGCTCTGTCACCTCAGTGACCAGTGCAGTGTTATAATCACACAATGCCTACTTAGGCATATAACAGACAAGGGTCGGCCTCCTGTGTGACCATTGCAGAGTTATGATGTCACAATAACCCCTTAGGCAGATCACAGACAACGGTCTGTCACCTGGGTGACCAGTGCAGAGTTGTGATGTCACAATGACCCGTTAGGCAGATCACAGACAAGGGTCTGTCACCTGGGTGACCAGTGGAGAATTATGATGTCACACTGCCCCGTTAGGCAGATCACAGTCAAGCGTCTGACACCTGGGAGACCAGTGAAGTGTTATGTTGTCACAACGCCCATTAAGCAGTTCAAAGACAAGGGTCTGTCACCTGGGTGACCAGTGCAGAGTTATGATGTCACAATGCCTCCTTAGGCAGATCATAGACAAGGGTCTGACACCTGGGTGACTAGTGCAGAGTTATGATGTCACATTGACCCCTTTGACAGATCACAGACAAGGGTTTGTCACTTGGGTGACCAGTGCAGAGTTATGATGTCACAATGACCCCTAAGGCAGATCACAGAGCTTCTGTCACCTCTGTGACCAGTGCAGAGTTATGGTGTCACAATGCCCCTTTAGGCAGATCAAAGACAAGGGTGTGTCACCTGGGTTACCAGTGCAGAGTTGGGATGTCACAATGCAAACTTAAGCAGATCAAAAGCAATGGTCCGTCACCAGGGTGACCTGTGCAGTGTTATGAGGTCACAATGCACCCCTAGGCAGATCACAGACAAGGGTCTGTCACTTGGGTGACCAGTGCAGAGTTATGATGTCACAATGCCCCCTTAGGCAGATCACAGACCAGGGTCTGTCACCTGGGTGACCAGTGCAGGGATATGATATCACAGTGCCCCCTTAAGCAAATCACAGACAAGGCTCTTTCACCTGGGGGACCAGTGCAGAGTAATGATGTCACAATGTCCCCTTAGGCAGATCACAGACAAGGGTCGGTCACCTGGGTGACCCTTTCAGAGTTATGATGTCACTATGCCCCCTTAGGCATATCAAAGACAAGGGCCAGTCACCTGGGTGAACAGTGCAGAGTTATGATGTCACAATGCCGCCTTAGACAGGTAAGAGACAAGGACCTGTCACCTGTGTTAGCAGTGCAGTGTTTTGATGTCACAATGCCCCCTTAGGCGGATCACAGACAAGGGACCGTCACCTGGGTGACCAGTGCTGAATTATGCGGTTACAATGCCCCCTTAGGCAGATCACAGACAACGATCTGTCACCAGGGTGACCAGAGCGGAGTTAAGATGTCACAATGCCCGCTTAGGCAGATCACATACAAAGACCTGTCACCTGGGTGCCTAGTGCAGAGTTATGATGTCACAATGCCCCCTTAGGCAGATCACAGACAGGGGCCTGTCACCTGGGTGAGCAGTGCAGAGTTATGATGTCACTATGCCCCCTTAGGTAGATCACAGACAAGGCCCTGTCACCAGGGTTCCCAGTGCAGAGTTATGATATCACAATGCCCCCTTAGGCAGATCACAGACAAGGGCCTGTCTCCTGGCTGCCCAGTGCAGAGTTATGATGTCACAATGCCCCCTTAGGCTGATCAGAGACAACGGCCTCACACCTGGGTTACTAATGCAGGGTTATGATGTCACAATGCCCCCTTAGGCAGATCACAGACAAAGGCCTGTCACCTGGGTGAACAGTGCAGGGTTATGATGTCACAATACCACCTTAGGCAGATCATAGACAAGGGCCTGTCTCCAGGGTGACCAGTGCGGAGTTATGATGTCACAATGCCCCCTTAGGGAGATCACAGACAAGGGTCTATCACCTGGGTGGCCCGTGCAGAATTATGATGTCACAATGCCCCCTTAGGCTGATCACTGACAAGGGTCTGTCACCTGGGTGATCCGTTCAGTGTCATGATGTCACAATGCCCCCTTAAGGCAGATCACAGACAAGGGTCTGTCACCAGTGTGACCCTTGCAGAGTTGTGATATCACAATGCCCGTTAGGCAGATCACAGACAAGGGCCTGTCACCAAGGTGCCCAATACTGATTTATGATGTCACAATGCCCCCTTAGGCATATCGCAGACAACGGCCTGTCACCTGGGTGACCAGGGCGGAGTTATGATGTCACAATGTCTCCTTAGGCAGATCTGACACAAAGACCTGTCACCTGGGTGCCTAGTGCAGAGTTATGTTGTCACCATGTCCCCTTAGGCAGATCACAGACAAGGGTCTGTCACCTGGGTGAGCAGTGCAGAGTTATGATGTCACAATGCCCCCTTAGGCAGATCACAGACAAGGCCCTGTCAGCTGGGTGACCAGTGCAGGTTTATGATGTCACAATGCCCCTTTAGGCAGATCACACAAAAGGGTCGGTCCTCTGGGTGACCAGTGCAGTGTTATGATGTCACAATGAACACTTAGGCAGATCACAGCCAAGGGACTGTCAGGTGGGTGCCCAGTGCGGAGTTATGATATCACAATGCCCCCTTAGGGAGATCACAGACAAAGGACTGTCAGCTGGGTGTCCAGTGCGGAGTTATGATGTCACAATGCCCCTTTAGGGAGATCACAGACAACGCCCTGTCACCTGCGAGACCTTGGAAGGTTTATGATATCACAATGCCCCCTTAGGCAGATCACAGACAGGGGCCTGTCACCTGGGTGAGCAGTGCAGAATTATGACATCACAATGCCCCCTTAGGCAGATCACAGACAAGGTATTGTGACCTCGGTGCCCAGTGCAGAGTTATGATGTCACAATTCCCCCTTAGGCAGATCACAGACAAGGGCCTGTCACCTGGGTGACCAGTGGAGAGTTATGATGTCAAAATGCCTCCTTAGACAGATCACAGACAAGAGTCTGTCAACTGGGTGACACGTGCAGATTTATGATGTCACAATGTCCCCTTAGGCAGATGGAAGACAAGGGTCTGTCACCACAGTGACCCGTGCAGTGTTATGATGACAAAATGCCCCCATAGGGAGATCAAGGAGAAGAGTCTGTCACCTGGGTGACACGTGCAGATTTATGATGTCACAATGCCTCCTTAGGCAGATGAAAGACAAGGGTCTGTCACTGGGGGGACCAGTGCGAGGTTATGATGTCACAATGACCCGATAGGCAGTTCACAGACAAGTGTCTGTCACCTGGGTGACCAGTGTCGAGTTATGATGTCACAATGCACCCTTGGGCAGATTAAAGACAAGGGTCTTTCACCTGGGTGACAAGGGCAGAGTTATGATGTCACAATGCCCCCTTACTCAGATCACAGACAAGGTTCTTTCACCTGGGTCACCAGTGAAGAGTTATGATGTCACAATGCCCCCTTAGGCAGATCACAGACCAGGGTCTGTCACCTGGGTGACCAGTGCAGGGTTATGATATCACAGTGCCCCCTTAAGCAAATCACAGACAAGGCTCTTTCACCTGGGGGCCCAGTGCAGAGTAATGATGTCACAATATCCCCTTAGGCAGATCACAGACAAGGGTCTGTTACCTGGGTGACCCATTCCGAGTGATGATGTCACTATGCCCCCTTAGGCAGACCACAGAAAAGGGTCTGTCACCACCATAACCAGTGCAGAGTTATGATGTCACAATGCCTCCTTAGGCAGATCAAAGACAAGGGTCTGTCACCTCGGTGAGAAATGCAGAGTTATGATATCACAATGCCCCCATAGGCAGATCACAGACACGGGTCTGTCACCTGGGTGACCCGTGCAGAGTTACGATGTCGCAATGCCCCATTTGGCAGATCACAGACAAGGGTCTTTCACCAGGGTGACGAGTGCAGAGTTAAGAGGTCACAATGTCCCTTAGGAAGATCACAGACAAGGGTCTGTCACCTGGGTTACCAGTACACTGTTATGATGTCCCGATGCCCCCTTAGGCATATTAAAGACAGGGAACTGTCACCTGGGTGTCCATTGCCGAGTTATGATGTCACAATGCCCCCTTAGGCAGATCAAAGACAAGGGTCTGTCACCTCGGTGACCAGTGCAGGGTTATGATGTCAAAATGCCAACTTAGGCATATCACAGACTAGGGCCTGTCACCTGGGTGACACGAACAGTGTTATGATGTCACAATGCCCCTTAGGCAGGTAACGGACAAGGGTCTTTCACCAGGGTGACCCGTGCAGAGTTATGATGTCACAATGCCCCCTTAGGCGGAACACGGCAAGGGTCTGACACCTGGGTCGAAAGTGGTGAATTATGATGTCACAATGCCCCCTTAGGCAGATCACAGTCAAGGGTCAGACAACTGGGTGACGAGTGCAGAGTTATGATGTCACAATGCCCCCTTAAGTAGTTCACAGTCCAGGGTCTGTCAAGTGGGTGACCAGTGCAGAGTTATGATGTCACAATGCCTCCTTAGGCAGATCACAGACAAAGGTCTGTCACCTTGGTGACCAGTGCAGAGTTATGATGTCGCAATGCACCCTTGGGCAGATCACAGACAAGGGTCTGTCACCTGGATGCCCAGTGTAGATTTATGATGTTTCAATGCCCCATACAGCAGATCACACACAAGGGTCTGCCACCTGGGTGACCATTGCAGAGTTATGATGTCACAATTACCCCTTAGGCAGATCACAGACAGTGGTCCGTCACCTTTGTGACCAGTGAAGAGTTATGAAGTCACAATGACCCTTTAGGCAGATCACAGACAAAGTTTCTGTCACCTCTGTGACCAGTGCAGAGTTGTTATGTCACAATGCCCCTTTAGGCAGATCAAAGACAAGGGTCTGTCACCTGGGTTACCAGTGCAGAGTTATGGAGTCACAATGCCCACTTAAGCAGATCAAAGACAATGGTCTGTCACCAGGGTGAACCATGCAGAGTTATGATGTCACAATGCACCCTTAGGCAGATCACAGACAAGGGTCTGTCGCCAGGGTGACCAGTGCAGAGTTATATGTCACAATGCCCCGTTAGGCAGTTCGCAGTCAAGGGTCTGTCAACTGTGTGACCAGTGGAGAGTTATGATGTCACAATGCCCCCTTAAGAAGATCACAGACAAGTGTCTGTCACCTGGGGGAAAAGTGCAGAGTTATAATGCCACAATTAACCCTTAGGCAGTTCACAGACAATGGTCTGTCACCTGGGTGGCCAGTGCAGATTTTTGATGTCACAACGCCCCTTTAGGCAGAAGACAGTCAATGGTCTCTCACCTTGGTGACCAATGCAGAGTTAGGATGTCACAATGCGCCCTTAGGCATATCACAGACAAGAGTTTGTTTCCTGCGTGACCAGTGCAGAGTTATGATGTCACATTGCCCCCTTAGGCAGGTCAAAGACAAGGGTCTGTCACCTGGGTCCCCAGTGCAGACTTATGATATCACAATGCCCCCTTAGGCACAACACAGACAAGGGTCTGTCTCCTGGGTGACCAGAGCAGAGTTAAGATGTCACAATGCCGCCTTAGGCAGATCAAAGACCAGGGTCTGTCACGTGGGTGACCAGTGCAGAGTTATGATGTCACAATGCCCCCTTAGGCAGATCACAGACAAGGGTCTGTCACCTGGGTGACCCGTGCAGAGTTATGATGTCACAATGCCCCCTTTGGCAGATCACTGACAAGGGTCTTTCAAGAGGATGACCAGTGCAGAGTTATGATGTCACAATGCCCCCTTAGGCAGATCACAGACAAGGGTCTGTCACCTGGGTTACTAGTGCACTGCTATGATGTCACAATGCCCCCTTAGGCAGATCAAAGACGGGGTCTGTCACCACGGGGACCAGTGCAGAGTTAAGATGCAACAATGCCCGCATAGACAGATCACAGACAAGGGTCTGTCACCTGGGTGACCAATGCAGAGTTATGATGTCACAATGCCCCCTTAGGCAGTTCAAAGACAAGGGTCTGTCACCCTTGTGACCAGTGCAGAGTTATGATGACACAAGGCACCCTTAGTCAGATAACGGACAAGGGTCTGTCACCAGGGTGACCAATGCAGAGTTATGATGTCACATTACCCACTTAGGCAGATCACAGACAAGGGTCTCTCGCCTGGGTGACCAGTGCAGAATTATGATGTCACAATGCCCCCTTTGAAATATCACAGACAAGGGTCTGTCACTTGGTGACCAGCGCAGAGTTATGATGTCACAATGTCCCTTTATGCAGATGACAGACAAGTGTCTGTCACCATGGTAACCAGTCCAGAGTTATGATGACACCATGCCCCTTAGGCAGATCACAAACAAGGGTCTGTCACCTGGGTGACCCGAGCCTTGTTATGATGTCACAAGTCCCCCTAAGACAGATCACAGACAAGGGCCTCTCACCTGTGTGTCCCGTGCAGAATTATGATGTCACAATGCCCCCTTATGCAGATCACGGAGAAGGTCCTGTCACCTGGGTGACCAGTGCAGAGTGATAATGTCACAAAGCCCCCTTATGCACATCACAGACAAGGGCCTATCACCTGGGTGCCCAGTGCAGAGTTATGATGTCACAATGCCCCCTTAGGCAGATCACAGACAGGGGCCTGTCACCTGGGGTCTCAGCACAGATTTATGATGTCACAATGCTCACTTAAGCAGATCAAAGACAAGGGTCTGTCACCAGGGTGACCCGTGCATAGTTATGATTTCACAATGCCCCCTTATGCAGAACACAGACAAGAGTCTGTCACCTGGGTGATCCGTGCGGAGTTATGATGTTACAATGCCCCCTTAGGCAGATCACAGACAAGGGTCTGTCACCTGGGTGACCAGTGCAGAGTTATGATGTCACAATGCCCTCTTAGGCAGATCACAGACAAGGGCATGTCACCTGGGTGCACAGCACAGAGTTATAATATCATAATGACCCCTTATGCACATCATAGACTACGGCCTGTTACCTGGGTGACCAGTACTGAATTATGATGTCACAATGCCCCCTTAGGCAGATCACAGACAATGGCCTGTCTCCTGGGTGCCCAGTGCAGAGTTATGATTTCACAATGCCCACTTAGGCAGATCACAGGTAAAGGCATGTCACCTGGGTGCCCAGTGCAGAGATATAAGGTCAAAATGTACCCTTATACACATCAGAGACTAGGGCCTGTCACCTGGGTGCCCAGTGCAGAGTTATGATGTCACAATTCCCCTTAATGCAGATCAAAGACAAGGGGCTGTCACCTCAGTGACCATTGCATAGTTATGATGACAAAATGCCCCCTTAGGCAGATCAAAGACAAGGTTCTGTCACCTGGGTGACCAGTGCAGATTTATGATGTTACAATGCTCCCTTAGGCAGATGAAAGACAGGGGTCTGTCACCTGGGTGACCAGTGAACACTTATGATGTCACAATGCTCCTTTAGGCAGACCGCTGACAAGGGTCTTTCACCAGGGTGACCAGTGCAGGGTTATGATGTCACAATGTCCCCTTACGCAGATCACTGACAAGGGTCCGTGACCTGGGTGACCAGTGGAGAATTATGATGTCACAATGACCACTTAGGCAGATCACAGACAAGGGTCTGTTACCTTTTTGAGCAGTGCAGAGTTATGATGTCACAATGACCCCTTAGGCAGATCACAAAGGTTCTGTCACCTCAGTGACCAGTGCAGTGTTATAATCTCACAATGCCTCCTTAGGCATATAACAGACAAGGGTCGGCCTCCTGTGTTACCATTGCAGAGTTATGATGTCACAATAACCCCTTAGGCAGATCACAGACAACGGTCTGTCACCTGGGTGACCAGTGCAGATTTATGATGTCACAATGACCCCTTAGGCAGATCACAGACAAGGGTCTGTCACCTGGGTGACCAGTGGAGAATTATGATGTCACAATGCCCCGTTAGGCAGATCACAGTCAAGCGTCTGACACCTGGGAGACCAGTGCAGTGTTATGATGTCACAACGAACCTTAAGCAGTTCACAGACAAGGGTCTGTCACCTGGGTGACCAGTGCAGAGTTATGATGTCACAATGCCTCCTTAGGCAGATCACAGACAAGGGTCTGACACCTGGGTGACCAGTGCAGAGTTATGATGGCACATTGACCCCTTAGATCACAGACAAGGGTTTGTCACTTGGGTGACCAGTGCAGAGTTATGATGTCACAATGACCCCTTAGGCAGATCACAGAGCTTCTGTCACCTCTGTGACCAGTGTAGAGTTATGGTGTCACAATGCCCCTTTAGGCAGATCAAAGACAAGGGTCTGTCACCTGGGTTACCAGTGCAGAGTTGGGATGTCACAATGCAAACTTAAGCAGATCAAAGGCAATGGTCCGTCACCAGGGTGACCTGTGCAGTGTTATGAGGTCACAATGCACCCCTAGGCAGATCACAGACAAGGGTCTGTCACTTGGGTGACCAGTGCAGAGTTATGATGTCACAATGCCCCCTTAGGCAGATCACAGACCAGGGTCTGTCACCTGGGTGACCAGTGCAGGGTTATGATATCACAGTGCCCCCTTAAGCAAATCACAGACAAGGCTCTTTCACCTGGGGGCCCAGTGCAGAGTAATGATGTCACAATATCCCCTTAGGCAGATCACAGACAAGGGTCTGTCACCTGGGTGACCCATTCAGAGTTATGATGTCACTATGCCCCCTTAGGCAGACCACAGAAAAGGGTCTGTCACCACCATAACCAGTGCAGAGTTATGATGTCACAATGCCTCTTTAGGCAGATCAAAGACAAGGGTCTGTCACCTCGGTGAGAAATGCAGAGTTATGATATCACAATGCCCCTTAGGCAGATCACAGACAAGGGTCTGTCACCTGGGTGACCCGTGCAGAGTTACGATGTCGCAATGCCCCATTTGGCAGATCACAGACAAGGGTCTTTCACCAGGGTGACGAGTGCAGAGTTAAGAGGTCACAATGTCCCTTAGGAAGATCACAGACAAGGGTCTGTCACCTGGGTTACCAGTACACTGTTATGATGTCCCGATGCCCCCTTAGACATATTAAAGACAGGGAACTGTCACCAGGGTGTCCATTGCCGAGTTATGATGTCACAATGCTCCCTTAGGCAGATCAAAGACAAGGGTCTGTCACCTCGGTGACCAGTGCAGGGTTATGATGTCAAAATGCCAACTTAGGCATATCACAGACTAGGGCCTGTCACCTGGGTGACACAAGCAGTGTTATGATGTCACAATGCCCCTTAGGCAGGTAACGGACAAGGGTCTTTCACCAGGGTGACCCGTGCAGAGTTATGATGTCACAATGCCCCCTTAGGCGGAACACGGACAAGGGTCTGACACCTGGGTCAAAAGTGGTGAATTATGATGTCACAATGCCCCCTTAGGCAGATCACAGTCTAGGGTCTGACAACTGGGTGACGAGTGCAGAGTTATGATGTCACAATGCCCCCTTAAGTAGTTCACAGACCATGGTCTGTCAAGTGGGTGACCAGTGCAGAGTTATGATGTCACAATGCCTCCTTAGGCAGATCACAGACAAAGGTCTGTCACCTTGGTGACCAGTGCAGAGTTATGATGTTGCTATGCACCCTTGGGCAGATCACAGACAAGGGTCTGTCACCTGGATGCCCAGTGTAGAGTTATGATGTTACAATGCCCCATACAGCAGATCACACACAAGGGTCTGCCACCTGGGTGACCATTGCAGAGTTATGATGTCACAATTACCCCTTAGGCAGATCACAGACAGTGGTCTGTCACCTTTGTGACCAGTGAAGAGTTATGAAGTCACAATGACCCCTTAGGCAGATCACAGACAAAGTTTCTGTCACCTCTGTGACCAGTGCAGAGTTGTTATGTCACAATGCCCCTTTAGGCAGATCAAAGACAAGGGTCTGTCACCTGGGTTACCAGTGCAGAGTTATGGAGTCACAATGCCCACTTAAGCAGATCAAAGACAATGGTCTGTCACCAGGGTGAACCATGCAGAGTTATGATGTCACAATGCACCCTTAGGCAGATCACAGACAAGGGTCTGTCGCCAGGGTGACCAGTGCAGAGCTATATGTCACAATGCCCCATTAGGCAGTTCGCAGTCAAGGGTCTGTCAACTGTGTGACCAGTGGAGAGTTATGATGTCACAATGCCCCCTTAAGAAGATCACAGACAAGTGTCTGTCACCTGGGGGAAAAGTGCAGAGTTATAATGCCACAATTAACCCTTAGGCAGTTCACAGACAATGGTCTGTCACCTGGGTGGCCAGTGCAGATTTTTGATGTCACAACGCCCCTTTAGGCAGAAGACAGTCAATGGTCTCTCACCTTGGTGACCAATGCAGAGTTAGGATGTCACAATGCGCCCTTAGGCATATCACAGACAAGAGTTTGTTTCCTGCGTGACCAGTGCAGAGTTATGATGTCACATTGCCCCCTTAGACAGGTCAAAGACAAGGGTCTGTCACCTGGGTTCCCAGTGCAGACTTATGATATCACAATGCCCCCTTAGGCACAACACAGACAAGGGTCTGTCTCCTGGGTGACCAGAGCAGAGTTAAGATGTCACAATGCCCCCTTAGGCAGATCAAAGACCAGGGTCTGTCACGTGGGTGACCAGTGCAGAGTTATGATGTCACAATGCCCCCTTTGGCAGATCACTGACAAGGGTCTTTCAAGAGGATGACCAGTGCAGAGTTATGATGTCACAATGCCCCCGTAGGCAGATCACAGACAAGGGTCTGTCACCTGGGTTACTAGTGCACTGCTATGATGTCACAATGCCCCCTTAGGCAGATCAAAGACGGGGTCTGTCACCACGGGGACCAGTGCAGAGTTAAGATGCAACAATGCCCGCATAGACAGATCACAGACAAGGGTCTGTCACCTGGGTGACCCGAGCCTTGTTATGATGTCACAAGGCCCCCTAAGACAGATCACAGACAAGGGCCTCTCACCTGTGTGTCCCGTGCAGAATTAGGATGTCACAATGCCCCCTTATGCAGATCACGGAGAAGGTCCTGTCACCTGGGTGACCAGTGCAGAGTTATAATGTCACAAAGCCCCCTTATGCACATCACAGACAAGGGCCTGTCACCTGGGTGCCCAGTGCAGAGTTATGATGTCACAATGCCCCCTTAGGCAGATCACAGACAGGGGCCTGTCACCTGGGGTCTCAGCACAGATTTATGATGTCACAATGCTCACTTAAGCAGATCAAAGACAAGGGTCTGTCACCAGGGTGACCCGTGCATAGTTATGATTTCACAATGCCCCCTTATGCAGAACACAGCCAAGAGTCTGTCACCTGGGTGACCCGTGCGGAGTTATGATGTTACAATGCCCCCTTAGGCAGATCACAGACAAGGGTCTGTCACCTGGGTGACCAGTGCAGAGTTATGATGTCACAATGCCCTCTTAGGCAGATCACAGACAAGGGCATGTCACCTGGGTGCACAGCACAGAGTTATAATATCATAATGACCCCTTATGCACATCATAGACTACGGCCTGTTACCTGGGTGACCAGTGCTGAATTATGATGTCACAATGCCCCCTTAGGCAGATCACAGACAATGGCCTGTCTCCTGGGTGCCCAGTGCAGAGTTATGATTTCACAATGCCCACTTAGGCAGATCACAGGTAAAGGCATGTCACCTGGGTGCCCAGTGCAGAGATATAATGTCAAAATGTACCCTTATGCACATCAGAGACTAGGGCCTGTCACCTGGGTGCCCAGTGCAGAGTTATGATGTCACAATTCCCCTTAATGCAGATCAAAGACAAGGGGCTGTCACCTCAGTGACCGTTGCATAGTTATGATGACAAAATGCCCCCTTAGGCAGATCAAAGACAAGGTTCTGTCACCTGGGTGACACTTGCAGATTTATGATGTCACAATGCTCCCTTAGGCAGATGAAAGACAAGGGTCTGTCACCTGGGTGACCAGTGCAGGGTTATGATGTCACAATGTCCCCTTACGCAGATCACAGACAAGGGTATGTCACCTGGGTGACCAGTGAACACTTATGATGTCACAATGCTCCTTTAGGCAGACCGCTGACAGGGGTCTTTCACCAGGGTGACCAGTGCTGAGTTATGATGTCACAATGCCCCCTTAGGCAGATCAGAGGCAAGAGTCCGTGACCTGGGTGACCAGTGGAGAATTATGATGTCACAATGACCACTTAGGCAGATCACAGACAAGGGTCTGTTACCTTTTTGAGCAGTGCAGAGTTATGATGTCACAATGACCCCTTAGGCAGATCACAAAGGTTCTGTCACCTCAGTGACCAGTGCAGTGTTATAATCTCACAATGCCTCCTTAGGCATATAACAGACAAGGGTCGGCCTCCTGTGTTACCATTGCAGAGTTATGATGTCACAATAACCCCTTAGGCAGATCACAGACAACGGTCTGTCACCTGGGTGACCAGTGCAGATTTATGATGTCACAATGACCCCTTAGGCAGATCACAGACAAGGGTCTGTCACCTGGGTGACCAGTGGAGAATTATGATGTCACAATGCCCCGTTAGGCAGATCACAGTCAAGCGTCTGACACCTGGGAGACCAGTGCAGTGTTATGATGTCACAACGAACCTTAAGCAGTTCACAGACAAGGGTCTGTCACCTGGGTGACCAGTGCAGAGTTATGATGTCACAATGCCTCCTTAGGCAGATCACAGACAAGGGTCTGACACCAGGGTGACCAGTGCAGAGTTATGATGGCACATTGACCCCTTAGATCACAGACAAGGGTTTGTCACTTGGGTGACCAGTGCAGAGTTATGATGTCACAATGACCCCTTAGGCAGATCACAGAGCTTCTGTCACCTTTGTGACCAGTGCAGAGTTATGGTGTCACAATGCCCCTTTAGGCAGATCAAAGACAAGGGTCTGTCACCTGGGTTACCAGTGCAGAGTTGGGATGTCACAATGCAAACTTAAGCAGATCAAAGGCAATGGTCCGTCACCAGGGTGACCTGTGCAGTGTTATGAGGTCACAATGCACCCCTAGGCAGATCACAGACAAGGGTCTGTCACTTGGGTGACCAGTGCAGAGTTATGATGTCACAATGCCCCCTTAGGCAGATCACAGACCAGGGTCTGTCACCTGGGTGACCAGTGCAGGGTTATGATATCACAGTGCCCCCTTAAGCAAATCACAGACAAGGCTCTTTCACCTGGGGGCCCAGTGCAGAGTAATGATGTCACAATATCCCCTTAGGCAGATCACAGACAAGGGTCTGTCACCTGGGTGACCCATTCAGAGTTATGATGTCACTATGCCCCCTTAGGCAGACCACAGAAAAGGGTCTGTCACCACCATAACCAGTGCAGAGTTATGATGTCACAATGCCTCTTTAGGCAGATCAAAGACAAGGGTCTGTCACCTCGGTGAGAAATGCAGAGTTATGATATCACAATGCCCCCTTAGGCAGATCACAGACAAGGGTCTGTCACCTGGGTGACCCGTGCAGAGTTACGATGTCGCAATGCCCCATTTGGCAGATCACAGACAATGGTCTTTCACCAGGGTGACGAGTGCAGAGTTAAGAGGTCACAATGTCCCTTAGGAAGATCACAGACAAGGGTCTGTCACCTGGGTTACCAGTACACTGTTATGATATCCCGATGCCCCCTTAGACATATTAAAGACAGGGAACTGTCACCTGGGTGTCCATTGCCGAGTTATGATGTCACAATGCTCCCTTAGGCAGATCAAAGACAAGGGTCTGTCACCTCGGTGACCAGTGCAGGGTTATGATGTCAAAATGCCAACTTAGGCATATCACAGACTAGGGCCTGTCACCTGGGTGACACGAGCAGTGTTATGATGTCACAATGCCCCTTAGGCAGGTAACGGACAAGGGTCTTTCACCAGGGTGACCCGTGCAGAGTTATGATGTCACAATGCCCCCTTAGGCGGAACACGGACAAGGGTCTGACACCTGGGTCAAAAGTGGTGAATTATGATGTCACAATGCCCCCTTAGGCAGATCACAGTCTAGGGTCTGACAACTGGGTGACGAGTGCAGAGTTATGATGTCACAATGCCCCCTTAAGTAGTTCACAGACCATGGTCTGTCAAGTGGGTGACCAGTGCAGAGTTATGATGCCACAATGCCTCCTTAGGCAGATCACAGTCAAACGTCTGTCACCTTGGTGACCAGTGCAGAGTTATGATGTTGCTATGCACCCTTGGGCAGATCACAGACAAGGGTCTGTCACCTAGATGCCCAGTGTAGAGTTATGATGTTACAATGCCCCATACAGCAGATCACACACAAGGGTCTGCCACCTGGGTGACCATTGCAGAGTTATGATGTCACAATTACCCCTTAGGCAGATCACAGACAGTGGTCTGTCACCTTTGTGACCAGTGAAGAGTTATGAAGTCACAATGACCCCTTAGGCAGATCACAGACAAAGTTTCTGTCACCTCTGTGACCAGTGCAGAGTTGTTATGTCACAATGCCCCTTTAGGCAGATCAAAGACAAGGGTCTGTCACCTGGGTTACCAGTGCAGACTTATGGAGTCACAATGCCCACTTAAGCAGATCAAAGACAATGGTCTGTCACCAGGGTGAACCATGCAGAGTTATGATGTCACAATGCACCCTTAGGCAGATCACAGACAACGGTCTGTCGCCAGGGTGACCAGTGCAGAGTTATATGTCACAATGCCCCATTAGGCAGTTCGCAGTCAAGGGTCTGTCAACTGTGTGACCAGTGGAGAGTTATGATGTCACAATGCCCCCTTAAGAAGATCACAGACAAGTGTCTGTCACCTGGGGGAAAAGTGCAGAGTTATAATGCCACAATTAACCCTTAGGCAGTTCACAGACAATGGTCTGTCACCTGGGTGGCCAGCGCAGATTTTTGATGTCACAACGCCCCTTTAGGCAGAAGACAGTCAATGGTCTCTCACCTTGGTGACCAATGCAGAGTTAGGATGTCACAATGCGCCCTTAGGCATATCACAGACAAGAGTTTGTTTCCTGCGTGACCAGTGCAGAGTTATGATGTCACATTGCCCCCTTAGGCAGGTCAAAGACAAGGGTCTGTCACCTGGGTTCCCAGTGCAGACTTATGATATCACAATGCCCCCTTAGGCACAACACAGACAAGGGTCTGTCTCCTGGGTGACCAGAGCAGAGTTAAGATGTCACAATGCCCCCTTAGGCAGATCAAAGACCAGGGTCTGTCACGTGGGTGACCAGTGCAGAGTTATGATGTCACAATGCCCCCTTTGGCAGATCACTGACAAGGGTCTTTCAAGAGGATGACCAGTGCAGAGTTATGATGTCACAATACCCCCGTAGGCAGATCACAGACAAGGGTCTGTCACCTGGGTTACTAGTGCACTGCTATGATGTCACAATGCCCCCTTAGGCAGATCAAAGACGGGGTCTGTCACCACGGGGACCAGTGCAGAGTTAAGATGCAACAATGCCCGCATAGACAGATCACAGACAAGGGTCTGTCACCTGGGTGACCCGAGCCTTGTTATGATGTCACAAGGCCCCCTAAGACAGATCACAGACAAGGGCCTCTCACCTGTGTGTCCCGTGCAGAATTAGGATGTCACAATGCCCCCTTATGCAGATCACGGAGAAGGTCCTGTCACCTGGGTGACCAGTGCAGAGTTATAATGTCACAAAGCCCCCTTATGCACATCACAGACAAGGGCCTGTCACCTGGGTGCCCAGTGCAGAGTTATGATGTCACAATGCCCCCTTAGGCAGATCACAGACAGGGGCCTGTCACCTGGGGTCTCAGCACAGATTTATGATGTCACAATGCTCACTTAAGCAGATCAAAGACAAGGGTCTGTCACCAGGGTGACCCGTGCATAGTTATGATTTCACAATGCCCCCTTATGCAGAACACAGACAAGAGTCTGTCACCTGGGTGACCCGTGCGGAGTTATGATGTTACAATGCCCCCTTAGGCAGATCACAGACAAGGGTCTGTCACCTGGGTGACCAGTGCAGAGTTATGATGTCACAATGCCCTCTTATGCAGATCACAGGCAAGGGCATGTCACCTGGGTGCACAGCACAGAGTTATAATATCATAATGACCCCTTATGCACATCATAGACTACGGCCTGTTACCTGGGTGACCAGTGCTGAATTATGATGTCACAATGCCCCCTTAGGCAGATCACAGACAATGGCCTGTCTCCTGGGTGCCCAGTGCAGTTATGATTTCACAATGCCCACTTAGGCAGATCACAGGTAAAGGCATGTCACCTGGGTGCCCAGTGCAGAGATATAATGTCAAAATGTACCCTTATGCACATCAGAGACTAGGGCCTGTCACCTGGGTGCCCAGTGCAGAGTTATGATGTCACAATTCCCCTTAATGCAGATCAAAGACAAGGGGCTGTCACCTCAGTGACCGTTGCATAGTTATGATGACAAAATGCCCCCTTAGGCAGATCAAAGACAAGGTTCTGTCACCTGGGTGACACTTGCAGATTTATGATGTCACAATGCTCCCTTAGGCAGATGAAAGACAAGGGTCTGTCACCTGGGTGACCAGTGCAGGGTTATGATGTCACAATGTCCCCTTACGCAGATCACAGACAAGGGTATGTCACCTGGGTGACCAGTGAACACTTATGATGTCACAATGCTCCTTTAGGCAGACCGCTGACAGGGGTCTTTCACCAGGGTGACCAGTGCTGAGTTATGATGTCACAATGCCCCCTTAGGCAGATCAGAGGCAAGAGTCCGTGACCTGGGTGACCAGTGGAGAATTATGATGTCACAATGACCACTTAGGCAGATCACAGACAAGGGTCTGTTACCTTTTTGAGCAGTGCAGAGTTATGATGTCACAATGACCCCTTAGGCAGATCACAAAGGTTCTGTCACCTCAGTGACCAGTGCAGTGTTATAATCTCACAATGCCTCCTTAGGCATATAACAGACAAGGGTCGGCCTCCTGTGTTACCATTGCAGAGTTATGATGTCACAATAACCCCTTAGGCAGATCACTGACAACGGTCTGTCACCTGGGTGACCAGTGCAGATTTATGATGTCACAATGACCCCTTAGGCAGATCACAGACAAGGGTCTGTCACCAGGGTGACCAGTGGAGAATTATGATGTCACAATGCCCCGTTAGGCAGATCACAGTCAAGCGTCTGACACCTGGGAGACCAGTGCAGTGTTATGATGTCACAATGCCTCCTTAGGCAGATCACAGACAAGGGTCTGACACCTGGGTGACCAGTGCAGAGTTATGATGGCACATTGACCCCTTAGATCACAGACAAGGGTTTGTCACTTGGGTGACCAGTGCAGAGTTATGATGTCACAATGACCCCTTAGGCAGATCACAGAGCTTCTGTCACCTCTGTGACCAGTGCAGAGTTATGGTGTCACAATGCCCCTTTAGGCAGATCAAAGACAAGGGTCTGTCACCTGGGTTACCAGTGCAGAGTTGGGATGTCACAATGCAAACTTAAGCAGATCAAAGGCAATGGTCCGTCACCAGGGTGACCTGTGCAGTGTTATGAGGTCACAATGCACCCCTAGGCAGATTACAGACAAGGGTCTGTCACTTGGGTGACCAGTGCAGAGTTATGATGTCACAATGCCCCCTTAGGCAGATCACAGACCATGGTCTGTCACCTGGGTGACCAGTGCAGGGTTATGATATCACAGTGCCCCCTTAAGCAAATCACAGACAAGGCTCTTTCACCTGGGGGCCCAGTGCAGAGTAATGATGTCACAATATCCACTTAGGCAGATCACAGACAAGGGTCTGTCACCTGGGTGACCCATTCAGAGTTATGATGTCACTATGCCCCGTTAGGCAGACCACAGAAAAGGGTCTGTCACCACCATAACCAGTGCAGAGTTATGATGTCACATTGCCACTTTAGGCAGAACAAAGACAAGGGTCTGTCACCTCGGTGAGAAATGCAGAGTTATGATATCACAATGCCCCCTTAGGCAGATCACAGACAAGGGTCTGTCACCTCGGTGACCATTGCAGTGTTATGATGTCACAATGCCCCCTTAGGCAGATCACAGACAAGGGTCTGTCACCTGGGTGACCCGTGCAGTGTTATGAGGTCACAATGTCCCTTAGGAAGATCACAGACAAGGGTCTGTCACCTGGGTTACCAGTACACTGTTATGATGTCCCGATGCCCCCTTAGACATATTAAAGACAGGGAACTGTCACCTGGGTGTCCATTGCCGAGTTATGATGTCACAATGCCCCCTTAGGCAGATCAAAGACAAGGGTCTGTCACCTCGGTGACCAGTGCAGGGTTATGATGTCAAAATGCCAACTTAGGCATATCACAGACTAGGGCCTGTCACCTGGGTGACACGAGCAGTGTTATGATGTCACAATGCCCCTTAGGCAGGTAACGGACAAGGGTCTTTCACCAGGGTGACCCATGCAGAGTTATGATGTCACAATGCCCCCTTAGGCGGAACACGGACAAGGGTCTGACACCTGGGTCAAAAGTGGTGAATTATGATGTCACAATGCCCCCTTAGGCAGATCACAGTCTAGGGTCTGACAACTGGGTGACGAGTGCAGAGTTATGATGTCACAATGCCCCCTTAAGTAGTTCACAGACCATGGTCTGTCAAGTGGGTGACCAGTGCAGAGTTATGATGTCACCATGCCTCCTTAGGCAGATCACAGACAAAGGTCTGTCACCTTGGTGACCAGTGCAGAGTTATGATGTTGCTATGCACCCTTGGGCAGATCACAGACAAGGGTCTGTCACCTGGATGCCCAGTGTAGAGTTATGATGTTACAATGCCCCATACAGCAGATCACACACAAGGGTCTGCCACCTGGGTGACCATTGCAGAGTTATGATGTCACAATTACCCCTTAGGCAGATCACAGACAGTGGTCTGTCACCTTTGTGACCAGTGAAGAGTTATGAAGTCACAATGACCCCTTAGGCAGATAACAGACAAAGTTTCTGTCACCTCTGTGACCAGTGCAGAGTTGTTATGTCACAATGCCCCTTTAGGCAGATCAAAGACAAGGGTCTGTCACCTGGGTTACCAGTGCAGAGTTATGGAGTCACAATGCCCACTTAAGCAGATCAAAGACAATGGTCTGTCACCAGGGTGAACCATGCAGAGTTATGATGTCACAATGCACCCTTAGGCAGATCACAGACAAGGGTCTGTCGCCAGGGTGACCAGTGCAGAGTTATATGTCACAATGCCCCATTAGGCAGTTCGCAGTCAAGGGTCTGTCAACTGTGTGACCAGTGGAGAGTTATGATGTCACAATGCCCCCTTAAGAAGATCACAGACAAGTGTCTGTCACCTGGGGAAAAAGTGCAGAGTTATAATGCCACAATTAACCCTTAGGCAGTTCACAGACAATGGTCTGTCACCTGGGTGGCCAGCGCAGATTTTTGATGTCACAACGCCCCTTTAGGCAGAAGACAGTCAATGGTCTCTCACCTTGGTGACCAATGCAGAGTTAGGATGTCACAATGCGCCCTTAGGCATATCACAGACAAGAGTTTGTTTCCTGCGTGACCAGTGCAGAGTTATGATGTCACATTGCCCCCTTAGGCAGGTCAATGACAAGGGTCTGTCACCTGGGTTCCCAGTGCAGACTTATGATATCACAATGCCCCCTTAGGCACAACACAGACAAGGGTCTGTCTCCTGGGTGACCAGAGCAGAGTTAAGATGTCACAATGCCCCCTTAGGCAGATCAAAGACCAGGGTCTGTCACGTGGGTGACCAGTGCAGAGTTATGATGTCACAATGCCCCCTTTGGCAGATCACTGACAAGGGTCTTTCAAGAGGATGACCAGTGCAGAGTTATGATGTCACAATGCCCCCTTAGGCAGATCACAGACAAGGGTCTGTCACCTGGGTTACTAGTGCACTGCTATGATGTCACAATGCCCCCTTAGGCAGATCAAAGACGGGGTCTGTCACCACGGGGACCAGTGCAGAGTTAAGATGCAACAATGCCCGCATAGACAGATCACAGACAAGGGTCTGTCACCTGGGTGACCAATGCAGAGTTATGATGTCACAATGCCCCCTTAGGCAGTTCAAAGACAAGGGTCTGTCGCCCTTGTGACCAGTGCAGAGTTATGATGACACAAGGCACCCTTAGTCAGATAACAGACAAGGGTCTGTCACCAGGGTGACCAGTGCAGAGTTATGATGTCACATTACCCACTTAGGCAGATCACAGACAAGGGTCTCTCGCCTGGGTGACCAGTGCAGAATTATGATGTCACAATGCCCCCTTTGAAATATCACAGACAAGGGTCTGTTACTTGCTGACCAGCGCAGAGTTATGATGTCACAATGTCCCCTTATGCAGATGACAGACAAGTGTCTGTCACCATGGTAACCAGTCCAGAGTTATGATGACACCATGCCCCTTAGGCAGATCACAAACAAGGGTCTGTCACCTGGGTGACCCGAGCCTTGTTATGATGTCACAAGGCCCCCTAAGACAGATCACAGACAAGGGCCTCTCACCTGTGTGTCCCGTGCAGAATTAGGATGTCACAATGCCCCCTTACGCAGATCACGGAGAAGGTCCTGTCACCTGGGTGACCAGTGCAGAGTTATAATGTCACAAAGCCCCCTTATGCACATCACAGACAAGGGCCTGTCACCTGGGTGCCCAGTGCAGAGTTATGATGTCACAATGCCCCCTTAGGCAGATCACAGACAGGGGCCTGTCACCTGGGGTCTCAGCACAGATTTATGATGTCACAATGCTCACTTAAGCAGATCAAAGACAAGGGTCTGTCACCAGGGTGACCCGTGCATAGTTATGATTTCACAATGCCCCCTTATGCAGAACACAGACAAGAGTCTGTCACCTGGGTGACCCGTGCGGAGTTATGATGTTACAATGCCCCCTTAGGCAGATCACAGACAAGGGTCTGTCACCTGGGTGACCAGTGCAGAGTTATGATGTCACAATGCCCTCTTAGGCAGATCACAGACAAGGGCATGTCACCTGGGTGCACAGCACAGAGTTACAATATCATAATGACCCCTTATGCACATCATAGACTACGGCCTATTACCTGGGTGACCAGTGCTGAATTATGATGTCACAATGCCCCCTTAGGCAGATCACAGACAATGGCCTGTCTCCTGGGTGCCCAGTGCAGAGTTATGATTTCACAATGCCCACTTAGGCAGATCACAGGTAAAGGCATGTCACCTGGGTGCCCAGTGCAGAGATATAATGTCAAAATGTACCCTTATGCACATAAGAGACTAGGGCCTGTCACCTGGGTGCCCAGTGCAGAGTTATGATGTCACAATTCCCGTTAATGCAGATCAAAGACAAGGGGCTGTCACCTCAGTGACCGTTGCATAGTTATGATGACAAAATGCCCCCTTAGGCAGATCAAAGACAAGGTTCTGTCACCTGGGTGACACTTGCAGATTTATGATGTCACAATGCTCCCTTAGGCAGATGAAAGACAAGGGTCTGTCACCTGGGTGACCAGTGCAGGGTTATGATGTCACGATGCCCCATTAGGCAGTTCAAAGACAATGGTCTGTCACCTGGGTGACCAGTGCAGGGTTATGATGTCACAATGTCCCCTTACGCAGATCACAGACAAGGGTATGCCACCTGGGTGACCAGTGAACACTTATGATGTCACAATGCTCCTTTAGGCAGACCGCTGACAGGGGTCTTTCACCAGGGTGACCAGTGCAGAGTTATGATGTCACAATGCCCCCTTAGGCAGATCAGAGGCAAGAGTCCGTGACCTGGGTGACCAGTGGAGAATTATGATGTCACAATGACCACTTAGGCAGATCACAGACAAGGGTCTGTTACCTTTTTGAGCAGTGCAGAGTTATGATGTCACAATGACCCCTTAGGCAGATCACAAAGGTTCTGTCACCTCAGTGACCAGTGCAGTGTTATAATCTCACAATGCCTCCTTAGGCATATAACAGACAAGGGTCGGCCTCCTGTGTTACCATTGCAGAGTTATGATGTCACAATAACCCCTTAGGCAGATCACGGACAACGGTCTGTCACCTGGGTGACCAGTGCAGATTTATGATGTCACAATGACCCCTTAGGCAGATCACAGACAAGGGTCTGTCACCTGGGTGACCAGTGGAGAATTATGATGTCACAATGCCCCGTTAGGCAGATCACAGTCAAGCGTCTGACACCTGGGAGACCAGTGCAGTGTTATGATGTCACAACGAACCTTAAGCAGTTCACAGACAAGGGTCTGTCACCTGGGTGACCAGTGCAGAGTTATGATGTCACAATGCCTCCTTAGGCAGATCACAGACAAGGGTCTGACACCTGGGTGACCAGTGCAGAGTTATGATGGCACATTGACCCCTTAGATCACAGACAAGGGTTTGTCACTTGGGTGACCAGTGCAGAGTTATGATGTCACAATGACCCCTTAGGCAGATCACAGAGCTTCTGTCACCTCTGTGACCAGTGCAGAGTTATGGTGTCACAATGCCCCTTTAGGCAGATCAAAGACAAGGGTCTGTCACCTGGGTTACCAGTGCAGAGTTGGGATGTCACAATGCAAACTTAAGCAGATCAAAGGCAATGGTCCGTCACCAGGGTGACCTGTGCAGTGTTATGAGGTCACAATGCACCCCTAGGCAGATCACAGACAAGGGTCTGTCACTTGGGTGACCAGTGCAGAGTTATGATGTCACAATGCCCCCTTAGGCAGATCACAGACCAGGGTCTGTCACCTGGGTGACCAGTGCAGGGTTATGATATCACAGTGCCCCCTTAAGCAAATCACAGACAAGGCTCTTTCACCCGGGGGCCCAGTGCAGAGTAATGATGTCACAATATCCCCTTAGGCAGATCACAGACAAGGGTCTGTCACCTGGGTGACCCATTCAGAGTTATGATGTCACTATGCCCCCTTAGGCAGACCACAGAAAAGGGTCTGTCACCACCATAACCAGTGCAGAGTTATGATGTCACAATGCCTCTTTAGGCAGATCGAAGACAAGGGTCTGTCACCTCGGTGAGAAATGCAGAGTTATGATATCACAATGCCCCCTTAGGCAGATCACAGACAAGGGTCTGTCACCTGGGTGACCCGTGCAGAGTTACGATGTCGCAATGCCCCATTTGGCAGATCACAGACAAGGGTCTTTCACCAGGGTGACGAGTGCAGAGTTAAGAGGTCACAATGTCCCTTAGGAAGATCACAGACAAGGGTCTGTCACCTGGGTTACCAGTACACTGTTATGATGTCCCGATGCCCCCTTAGACATATTAAAGACAGGGAACTGTCACCTGGGTGTCCATTGCCGAGTTATGATGTCACAATGCCCCCTTAGGCAGATCAAAGACAAGGGTCTGTCACCTCGGTGACCAGTGCAGGGTTATGATGTCAAAATGCCAACTTAGGCATATCACAGACTAGGGCCTGTCACCTGGGTGACACGAGCAGTGTTATGATGTCACAATGCCCCTTAGGCAGGTAACGGACAAGGGTCTTTCACCAGGGTGACCCGTGCAGAGTTATGATGTCACAATGCCCCCTTAGGCGGAACACGGACAAGGGTCTGACACCTGGGTCAAAAGTGGTGAATTATGATGTCACAATGCCCCCTTAGGCAGATCACAGTCTAGGATCTGACAACTGGGTGACGAGTGCAGAGTTATGATGTCACAATGCCCCCTTAAGTAGTTCACAGACCATGGTCTGTCAAGTGGGTGACCAGTGCAGAGTTATGATGTCACAATCCCTCCTTAGGCAGATCACAGACAAAGGTCTGTCACCTTGGTGAGCAGTGCAGAGTTATGATGTTGCTATGCACCCTTGGGCAGATCACAGACAAGGGTCTGTCACCTGGATGCCCAGTGTAGAGTTATGATGTTACAATGCCCCATACAGCAGATCACACACAAGGGTCTGCCACCTGGGTGACCATTGCAGAGTTATGATGTCACAATTACCTCTTAGGCAGATCACAGACAGTGGTCTGTCACCTTTGTGACCAGTGAAGAGTTATGAAGTCACAATGACCCCTTAGGCAGATCACAGACAAAGTTTCTGTGACCTCTGTGACCAGTGCAGAGTTGTTATGTCACAATGCCCCTTTAGGCAGATCAAAGACAAGGGTCTGTCACCTGGGTTACCAGTGCAGAGTTATGGAGTCACAATGCCCACTTAAGCAGATCAAAGACAATGGTCTGTCACCAGGGTGAACCATGCAGAGTTATGATGTCACAATGCACCCTTAGGCAGATCACAGACAAGGGTCTGTCGCCAGGGTGACCAGTGCAGAGTTATATGTCACAATGCCCCGTTAGGCAGTTCGCAGTCAAGGGTCTGTCAACTGTGTGACCAGTGGAGAGTTATGATGTCACAATGCCCCCTTAAGAAGATCACAGACAAGTGTCTGTCACCTGGGGGAAAAGTGCAGAGTTATAATGCCACAATTAACCCTTAGGCAGTTCACAGACAATGGTCTGTCACCTGGGTGGCCAGTGCAGATTTTTGATGTCACAACGCCCCTTTAGGCAGAAGACAGTCAATGGTCTCTCACCTTGGTGACCAATGCAGAGTTAGGATGTCACAATGCGCCCTTAGGCATATCACAGACAAGAGTTTGTTTCCTGCGTGACCAGTGCAGAGTTATGATGTCACATTGCCCCCTTAGGCAGGTCAAAGACAAGGGTCTGTCACCTGGGTTCCCAGTGCAGACTTATGATATCACAATGCCCCCTTAGGCACAACACAGACAAGGGTCTGTCTCCTGGGTGACCAGAGCAGAGTTAAGATGTCACAATGCCCCCTTAGGCAGATCAAAGACCAGGGTCTGTCACGTGGGTGACCAGTGCAGAGTTATGATGTCACAATGCCCCCTTAGGCAGATCACAGACAAGGGTCTGTCACCTGGGTGACCCGTGCAGAGTTATGATGTCACAATGCCCCCTTTGGCAGATCACTGACAAGGGTCTTTCAAGAGGATGACCAGTGCAGAGTTATGATGTCACAATGCCCCCTTAGGCAGATCACAGACAAGGGTCTGTCACCTGGGTTACTAGTGCACTGCTATGATGTCACAATGCCCCCTTAGGCAGATCAAAGACGGGGTCTGTCACCACGGGGACCAGTGCAGAGTTAAGATGCAACAATGCCCGCATAGACAGATCACAGACAAGGGTCTGTCACCTGGGTGACCAATGCAGAGTTATGATGTCACAATGCCCCCTTAGGCAGTTCAAAGACAAGGGTCTGTCACCCTTGTGACCAGTGCAGAGTTATGATGACACAAGGCACCCTTAGTCAGATAACGGACAAGGGTCTGTCACCAGGGTGACCAGTGCAGAGTTATGATGTCACATTACCCACTTAGGCAGATCACAGACAAGGGTCTCTCGCCTGGGTGACCAGTGCAGAATTATGATGTCACAATGCCCCCTTTGAAATATCACAGACAAGGGTCTGTTACTTGCTGACCAGCGCAGAGTTATGATGTCACAATGTCCCCTTATGCAGATGACAGACAAGTGTCTGTCACCATGGTAACCAGTCCAGAGTTATGATGACACCATGCCCCTTAGGCAGATCACAAACAAGGGTCTGTCACCTGGGTGACCCGAGCCTTGTTATGATGTCACAAGGCCCCCTAAGACAGATCACAGACAAGGGCCTCTCACCTGTGTGTCCCGTGCAGAATTAGGATGTCACAATGCCCCCTTACGCAGATCACGGAGAAGGTCCTGTCACCTGGGTGACCAGTGCAGAGTTATAATGTCACAAAGCCCCCTTATGCACATCACAGACAAGGGCCTGTCACCTGGGTGCCCAGTGCAGAGTTATGATGTCACAATGCCCCCTTAGGCAGATCACAGACAGGGGCCTGTCACCTGGGGTCTCAGCACAGATTTATGATGTCACAATGCTCACTTAAGCAGATCAAAGACAAGGGTCTGTCACCAGGGTGACCCGTGCATAGTTATGATTTCACAATGCCCCCTTATGCAGAACACAGACAAGAGTCTGTCACCTGGGTGACCCGTGCGGAGTTATGATGTTACAATGCCCCCTTAGGCAGATCACAGACAAGGGTCTGTCACCTGGGTGACCAGTGCAGAGTTATGATGTCACAATGCCCTCTTAGGCAGATCACAGACAAGGGCATGTCACCTGGGTGCACAGCACAGAGTTATAATATCATAATGACCCCTTATGCACATCATAGACTACGGCCTGTTACCTGGGTGACCAGTGCTGAATTATGATGTCACAATGCCCCCTTAGGCAGATCACAGACAATGGCCTGTCTCCTGGGTGCCCAGTGCAGAGTTATGATTTCACAATGCCCACTTAGGCAGATCACAGGTAAAGGCATGTCACCTGGGTGCCCAGTGCAGAGATATAATGTCAAAATGTACCCGTATGCACATCAGAGACTAGGGCCTGTCACCTGGGTGCCCAGTGCAGAGTTATGATGTCACAATTCCCCTTAATGCAGATCAAAGACAAGGGGCTGTCACCTCAGTGACCATTGCATAGTTATGATGACAAAATGCCCCCTTAGGCAGATCAAAGACAAGGTTCTGTCACCTGGGTGACACTTTCAGATTTATGATGTCACAATGCTCCCTTAGGCAGATGAAAGACAAGGGTCTGTCACCTGGGTGACCAGTGCAGGGTTATGATGTCACAATGCCCCATTAGGCAGTTCAAAGACAATGGTCTGTCACCTGGGTGACCAGTGCAGGGTTATGATGTCACAATGTCCCCTTACGCAGATCACAGACAAGGGTCTGTCACCTGGGTGACCAGTGAACACTTATGATGTCACAATGCTCCTTTAGGCAGACCGCTGACAAGGGTCTTTCACCAGGGTGACCAGTGCAGAGTTATGATGTCACAATGCCCCCTTAGGCAGATCAGAGGCAAGAGTCCGTGACCTGGGTGACCAGTGGAGAATTATGATGTCACAATGACCACTTAGGCAGATCACAGACAAGGGTCTGTGACCTTTTTGAGCAGTGCAGAGTTATGATGTCACAATGACCCCTTAGGCAGATCACAAAGGTTCTGTCACCTCAGTGACCAGTGCAGTGTTATAATCTCACAATGCCTCCTTAGGCATATAACAGACAAGGGTCGGCCTCCTGTGTGACCATTGCAGAGTTATGATGTCACAATAACCCCTTAGGCAGATCACAGACAACGGTCTGTCACCTGGGTGACCAGTGCAGAGTTATGATGTCACAATGACCCCTTAGGCAGATCACAGACAAGGGTCTGTCACCTGGGTGACCAGTGGAGAATTATGATGTCACAATGCCCCGTTAGGCAGATCACAGTCAAGCGTCTGACACCTGGGAGACCAGTGCAGTGTTATGATGTCACAACGAACCTTAAGCAGTTCACAGACAAGGGTCTGTCACCTGGGTGACCAGTGCAGAGTTATGATGTCACAATGCCTCCTTAGGCAGATCACAGACAAGGGTCTGACACCTGGGTGACCAGTGCAGAGTTATGATGGCACATTGACCCCTTAGATCACAGACAAGGGTTTGTCACTTGGGTGACCAGTGCAGAGTTATGATGTCACAATGACCCCTTAGGCAGATCACAGAGCTTCTGTCACCTCTGTGACCAGTGAAGAGTTATGGTGTCACAGTGCCCCTTTAGGCAGATCAAAGACAAGGGTCTGTCACCTGGGTTACCAGTGCAGAGTTGGGATGTCACAATGCAAACTTAAGCAGATCAAAGGCAATGGTCCGTCACCAGGGTGACCTGTGCAGTGTTATGAGGTCACAATGCACCCCTAGGCAGATCACAGACAAGGGTCTGTCACTTGGGTGACCAGTGCAGAGTTATGATGTCACAATGCCCCCTTAGGCAGATCACAGACCAGGGTCTGTCACCTGGGTGACCAGTGCAGGGTTATGATATCACAGTGCCCCCTTAAGCAAATCACAGACAAGGCTCTTTCACCTGGGGGCCCAGTGCAGAGTAATGATGTCACAATATCCCCTTAGGCAGATCACAGACAAGGGTCTGTCACCTGGGTGACCCATTCAGAGTTATGATGTCACTATGCCCCCTTAGGCAGACCACAGAAAAGGGTCTGTCACCACCATAACCAGTGCAGAGTTATGATGTCACAATGCCTCTTTAGGCAGATCAAAGACAAGGGTCTGTCACCTCGGTGAGAAATGCAGAGTTATGATATCACAATGCCCCCTTAGGCAGATCACAGACAAGGGTCTGTCACCTGGGTGACCCGTGCAGAGTTACGATGTCGCAATGCCCCATTTGGAAGATCACAGACAAGGGTCTTTCACCAGGGTGACGAGTGCAGAGTTAAGAGGTCACAATGTCCCTTAGGAAGATCACAGACAAGGGTCTGTCACCTGGGTTACCAGTACACTGTTATGATGTCCCGATGCCCCCTTAGGCATATTAAAGACAGGGAACTGTCACCTGGGTGTCCATTGCCGAGTTATGATGTCACAATGCCCCCTTAGGCAGATCAAAGACAAGGGTCTGTCACCTCGGTGACCAGTGCAGGGTTATGATGTCAAAATGCCAACTTAGGCATATCACAGACTAGGGCCTGTCACCTGGGTGACACGAGCAGTGTTATGATGTCACAATGCCCCTTAGGCAGGTAACGGACAAGGGTCTTTCACCAGGGTGACCCGTGCAGAGTTATGATGTCACAATGCCCCCTTAGGCGGAACACGGACAAGGGTCTGACACCTGGGTCAAAAGTGGTGAATTATGATGTCACAATGCCCCCTTAGGCAGATCACAGTCTAGGATCTGACAACTGGGTGACGAGTGCAGAGTTATGATGTCACAATGCCCCCTTAAGTAGTTCACAGACCATGGTCTGTCAAGTGGGTGACCAGTGCAGAGTTATGATGTCACAATCCCTCCTTAGGCAGATCACAGACAAAGGTCTGTCACCTTGGTGAGCAGTGCAGAGTTATGATGTTGCTATGCACCCTTGGGCAGATCACAGACAAGGGTCTGTCACCTGGATGCCCAGTGTAGAGTTATGATGTTACAATGCCCCATACAGCAGATCACACACAAGGGTCTGCCACCTGGGTGACCATTGCAGAGTTATGATGTCACAATTACCTCTTAGGCAGATCACAGACAGTGGTCTGTCACCTTTGTGACCAGTGAAGAGTTATGAAGTCACAATGACCCCTTAGGCAGATCACAGACAAAGTTTCTGTCACCTCTGTGACCAGTGCAGAGTTGTTATGTCACAATGCCCCTTTAGGCAGATCAAAGACAAGGGTCTGTCACCTGGGTTACCAGTGCAGAGTTATGGAGTCACAATGCCCACTTAAGCAGATCAAAGACAATGGTCTGTCACCAGGGTGAACCATGCAGAGTTATGATGTCACAATGCACCCTTAGGCAGATCACAGACAAGGGTCTGTCGCCAGGGTGACCAGTGCAGAGTTATATGTCACAATGCCCCGTTAGGCAGTTCGCAGTCAAGGGTCTGTCAACTGTGTGACCAGTGGAGAGTTATGATGTCACAATGCCCCCTTAAGAAGATCACAGACAAGTGTCTGTCACCTGGGGGAAAAGTGCAGAGTTATAATGCCACAATTAACCCTTAGGCAGTTCACAGACAATGGTCTGTCACCTGGGTGGCCAGTGCAGATTTTTGATGTCACAACGCCCCTTTAGGCAGAAGACAGTCAATGGTCTCTCACCTTGGTGACCAATGCAGAGTTAGGATGTCACAATGCGCCCTTAGGCATATCACAGACAAGAGTTTGTTTCCTGCGTGACCAGTGCAGAGTTATGATGTCACATTGCCCCCTTAGGCAGGTCAAAGACAAGGGTCTGTCACCTGGGTTCCCAGTGCAGACTTATGATATCACAATGCCCCCTTAGGCACAACACAGACAAGGGTCTGTCTCCTGGGTGACCAGAGCAGAGTTAAGATGTCACAATGCCCCCTTAGGCAGATCAAAGACCAGGGTCTGTCACGTGGGTGACCAGTGCAGAGTTATGATGTCACAATGCCCCCTTAGGCAGATCACAGACAAGGGTCTGTCACCTGGGTGACCCGTGCAGAGTTATGATGTCACAATGCCCCCTTTGGCAGATCACTGACAAGGGTCTTTCAAGAGGATGACCAGTGCAGAGTTATGATGTCACAATGCCCCCTTAGGCAGATCACAGACAAGGCTCTGTCACCTGGGTTACTAGTGCACTGCTATGATGTCACAATGCCCCCTTAGGCAGATCAAAGACGGGGTCTGTCACCACGGGGACCAGTGCAGAGTTAAGATGCAACAATGCCCGCATAGACAGATCACAGACAAGGGTCTGTCACCTGGGTGACCAATGCAGAGTTATGATGTCACAATGCCCCCTTAGGCAGTTCAAAGACAAGGGTCTGTCACCCTTGTGACCAGTGCAGAGTTATGATGACACAAGGCACCCTTAGTCAGATAACGGACAAGGGTCTGTCACCAGGGTGACCAGTGCAGAGTTATGATGTCACATTACCCACTTAGGCAGATCACAGACAAGGGTCTCTCGCCTGGGTGACCAGTGCAGAATTATGATGTCACAATGCCCCCTTTGAAATATCACAGACAAGGGTCTGTTACTTGCTGACCAGCGCAGAGTTATGATGTCACAATGTCCCCTTATGCAGATGACAGACAAGTGTCTGTCACCATGGTAACCAGTCCAGAGTTATGATGACACCATGCCCCTTAGGCAGATCACAAACAAGGGTCTGTCACCTGGGTGACCCGAGCCTTGTTATGATGTCACAAGGCCCCCTAAGACAGATCACAGACAAGGGCCTCTCACCTGTGTGTCCCGTGCAGAATTAGGATGTCACAATGCCCCCTTACGCAGATCACGGAGAAGGTCCTGTCACCTGGGTGACCAGTGCAGAGTTATAATGTCACAAAGCCCCCTTATGCACATCACAGACAAGGGCCTGTCACCTGGGTGCCCAGTGCAGAGTTATGATGTCACAATGCCCCCTTAGGCAGATCACAGACAGGGGCCTGTCACCTGGGGTCTCAGCACAGATTTATGATGTCACAATGCTCACTTAAGCAGATCAAAGACAAGGGTCTGTCACCAGGGTGACCCGTGCATAGTTATGATTTCACAATGCCCCCTTATGCAGAACACAGAAAAGAGTCTGTCACCTGGGTGACCCGTGCGGAGTTATGATGTTACAATGCCCCCTTAGGCAGATCACAGACAAGGGTCTGTCACCTGGGTGACCAGTGCAGAGTTATGATGTCACAATGCCCTCTTAGGCAGATCACAGACAAGGGCATGTCACCTGGGTGCACAGCACAGAGTTATAATATCATAATGACCCCTTATGCACATCATAGACTACGGCCTGTTACCTGGGTGACCAGTGCTGAATTATGATGTCACAATGCCCCCTTAGGCAGATCACAGACAATGGCCTGTCTCCTGGGTGCCCAGTGCAGAGTTATGATTTCACAATGCCCACTTAGGCAGATCACAGGTAAAGGCATGTCACCTGGGTGCCCAGTGCAGAGATATAATGTCAAAATGTACCCGTATGCACATCAGAGACTAGGGCCTGTCACCTGGGTGCCCAGTGCAGAGTTATGATGTCACAATTCCCCTTAATGCAGATCAAAGACAAGGGGCTGTCACCTCAGTGACCATTGCATAGTTATGATGACAAAATGCCCCCTTAGGCAGATCAAAGACAAGGTTCTGTCACCTGGGTGACACTTGCAGATTTATGATGTCACAATGCTCCCTTAGGCAGATGAAAGACAAGGGTCTGTCACCTGGGTGACCAGTGCAGGGTTATGATGTCACGATGCCCCATTAGGCAGTTCAAAGACAATGGTCTGTCACCTGGGTGACCAGTGCAGGGTTATGATGTCACAATGTCCCCTTACGCAGATCACAGACAAGGGTCTGTCACCTGGGTGACCAGTGAACACTTATGATGTCACAATGCTCCTTTAGGCAGACCGCTGACAAGGGTCTTTCACCAGGGTGACCAGTGCAGAGTTATGATGTCACAATGCCCCCTTAGGCAGATCAGAGGCAAGAGTCCGTGACCTGGGTGACCAGTGGAGAATTATGATGTCACAATGACCACTTAGGCAGATCACAGACAAGGGTCTGTTACCTTTTTGAGCAGTGCAGAGTTATGATGTCACAATGACCCCTTAGGCAGATCACAAAGGTTCTGTCACCTCAGTGACCAGTGCAGTGTTATAATCTCACAATGCCTCCTTAGGCATATAACAGACAAGGGTCGGCCTCCTGTGTGACCATTGCAGAGTTATGATGTCACAATAACCCCTTAGGCAGATCACAGACAACGGTCTGTCACCTGGGTGACCAGTGCAGAGTTATGATGTCACAATGACCCCTTAGGCAGATCACAGACAAGGGTCTGTCACCTGGGTGACCAGTGGAGAATTATGATGTCACAATGCCCCGTTAGGCAGATCACAGTCAAGCGTCTGACACCTGGGAGACCAGTGCAGTGTTATGATGTCACAACGAACCTTAAGCAGTTCACAGACAAGGGTCTGTCACCTGGGTGACCAGTGCAGAGTTATGATGTCACAATGCCTCCTTAGGCAGATCACAGACAAGGGTCTGACACCTGGGTGACCAGTGCAGAGTTATGATGGCACATTGACCCCTTAGATCACAGACAAGGGTTTGTCACTTGGGTGACCAGTGCAGAGTTATGATGTCACAATGACCCCTTAGGCAGATCACAGAGCTTCTGTCACCTCTGTGACCAGTGAAGAGTTATGGTGTCACAGTGCCCCTTTAGGCAGATCAAAGACAAGGGTCTGTCACCTGGGTTACCAGTGCAGAGTTGGGATGTCACAATGCAAACTTAAGCAGATCAAAGGCAATGGTCCGTCACCAGGGTGACCTGTGCAGTGTTATGAGGTCACAATGCACCCCTAGGCAGATCACAGACAAGGGTCTGTCACTTGGGTGACCAGTGCAGAGTTATGATGTCACAATGCCCCCTTAGGCAGATCACAGACCAGGGTCTGTCACCTGGGTGACCAGTGCAGGGTTATGATATCACAGTGCCCCCTTAAGCAAATCACAGACAAGGCTCTTTCACCTGGGGGCCCAGTGCAGAGTAATGATGTCACTATATCCCCTTAGGCAGATCACAGACAAGGGTCTGTCACCTGGGTGACCCATTCAGAGTTATGATGTCACTATGCCCCCTTAGGCAGACCACAGAAAAGGGTCTGTCACCACCATAACCAGTGCAGAGTTATGATGTCACAATGCCTCTTTAGGCAGATCAAAGACAAGGGTCTGTCACCTCGGTGAGAAATGCAGAGTTATGATATCACAATGCCCCCTTAGGCAGATCACAGACAAGGGTCTGTCACCTGGGTGACCCGTGCAGAGTTACGATGTCGCAATGCCCCATTTGGCAGATCACAGACAAGGGTCTTTCACCAGGGTGACGAGTGCAGAGTTAAGAGGTCACAATGTCCCTTAGGAAGATCACAGACAAGGGTCTGTCACCTGGGTTACCAGTACACTGTTATGATGTCCCGATGCCCCCTTAGGCATATTAAAGACAGGGAACTGTCACCTGGGTGTCCATTGCCGAGTTATGATGTCACAATGCCCCCTTAGGCAGATCAAAGACAAGGGTCTGTCACCTCGGTGACCAGTGCAGGGTTATGATGTCAAAATGCCAACTTAGGCATATCACAGACTAGGGCCTGTCACCTGGGTGACACGAGCAGTGTTATGATGTCACAATGCCCCTTAGGCAGGTAACGGACAAGGGTCTTTCACCAGGGTGACCCGTGCAGAGTTATGATGTCACAATGCCCCCTTAGGCGGAACACGGACAAGGGTCTGACACCTGGGTCAAAAGTGGTGAATTATGATGTCACAATGCCCCCTTAGGCAGATCACAGTCTAGGATCTGACAACTGGGTGACGAGTGCAGAGTTATGATGTCACAATGCCCCCTTAAGTAGTTCACAGACCATGGTCTGTCAAGTGGGTGACCAGTGCAGAGTTATGATGTCACAATCCCTCCTTAGGCAGATCACAGACAAAGGTCTGTCACCTTGGTGAGCAGTGCAGAGTTATGATGTTGCTATGCACCCTTGGGCAGATCACAGACAAGGGTCTGTCACCTGGATGCCCAGTGTAGAGTTATGATGTTACAATGCCCCATACAGCAGATCACACACAAGGGTCTGCCACCTGGGTGACCATTGCAGAGTTATGACGTCACAATTACCCCTTAGGCAGATCACAGACAGTGGTCTGTCACCTTTGTGACCAGTGAAGAGTTATGAAGTCACAATGACCCCTTAGGCAGATCACAGACAAAGTTTCTGTCACCTCTGTGACCAGTGCAGAGTTGTTATGTCACAATGCCCCTTTAGGCAGATCAAAGACAAGGGTCTGTCACCTGGGTTACCAGTGCAGACTTATGGAGTCACAATGCCCACTTAAGCAGATCAAAGACAATGGTCTGTCACCAGGGTGAACCATGCAGAGTTATGATGTCACAATGCACCCTTAGGCAGATCACAGACAAGGGTCTGTCGCCAGGGTGACCAGTGCAGAGTTATATGTCACAATGCCCCGTTAGGCAGTTCGCAGTCAAGGGTCTGTCAACTGTGTGACCAGTGGAGAGTTATGATGTCACAATGCCCCCTTAAGAAGATCACAGACAAGTGTCTGTCACCTGGGGGAAAAGTGCAGAGTTATAATGCCACAATTAACCCTTAGGCAGTTCACAGACAATGGTCTGTCACCTGGGTGGCCAGTGCAGATTTTTGATGTCACAACGCCCCTTTAGGCAGAAGACAGTCAATGGTCTCTCACCTTGGTGACCAATGCAGAGTTAGGATGTCACAATGCGCCCTTAGGCATATCACAGACAAGAGTTTGTTTCCTGCGTGACCAGTGCAGAGTTATGATGTCACATTGCCCCCTTAGGCAGGTCAAAGACAAGGGTCTGTCACCTGGGTTCCCAGTGCAGACTTATGATATCACAATGCCCCCTTAGGCACAACACAGACAAGGGTCTGTCTCCTGGGTGACCAGAGCAGAGTTAAGATGTCACAATGCCCCCTTAGGCAGATCAAAGACCAGGGTCTGTCACGTGGGTGACCAGTGCAGAGTTATGATGTCACAATGCCCCCTTAGGCAGATCACAGACAAGGGTCTGTCACCTGGGTGACCCGTGCAGAGTTATGATGTCACAATGCCCCCTTTGGCAGATCACTGACAAGGGTCTTTCAAGAGGATGACCAGTGCAGAGTTATGATGTCACAATGCCCCCTTAGGCAGATCACAGACAAGGGTCTGTCACCTGGGTTACTAGTGCACTGCTATGATGTCACAATGCCCCCTTAGGCAGATCAAAGACGGGGTCTGTCACCACGGGGACCAGTGCAGAGTTAAGATGCAACAATGCCCGCATAGACAGATCACAGACAAGGGTCTGTCACCTGGGTGACCAATGCAGAGTTATGATGTCACAATGCCCCCTTAGGCAGTTCAAAGACAAGGGTCTGTCACCCTTGTGACCAGTGCAGAGTTATGATGACACAAGGCACCCTTAGTCAGATAACGGACAAGGGTCTGTCACCAGGGTGACCAGTGCAGAGTTATGATGTCACATTACCCACTTAGGCAGATCACAGACAAGGGTCTCTCGCCTGGGTGACCAGTGCAGAATTATGATGTCACAATGCCCCCTTTGAAATATCACAGACAAGGGTCTGTTACTTGCTGACCAGCGCAGAGTTATGATGTCACAATGTCCCCTTATGCAGATGACAGACAAGTGTCTGTCACCATGGTAACCAGTCCAGAGTTATGATGACACCATGCCCCTTAGGCAGATCACAAACAAGGGTCTGTCACCTGGGTGACCCGAGCCTTGTTATGATGTCACAAGGCCCCCTAAGACAGATCACAGACAAGGGCCTCTCACCTGTGTGTCCCGTGCAGAATTAGGATGTCACAATGCCCCCTTACGCAGATCACGGAGAAGGTCCTGTCACCTGGGTGACCAGTGCAGAGTTATAATGTCACAAAGCCCCCTTATGCACATCACAGACAAGGGCCTGTCACCTGGGTGCCCAGTGCAGAGTTATGATGTCACAATGCCCCCTTAGGCAGATCACAGACAGGGGCCTGTCACCTGGGGTCTCAGCACAGATTTATGATGTCACAATGCTCACTTAAGCAGATCAAAGACAAGGGTCTGTCACCAGGGTGACCCGTGCATAGTTATGATTTCACAATGCCCCCTTATGCAGAACACAGACAAGAGTCTGTCACCTGGGTGACCCGTGCGGAGTTATGATGTTACAATGCCCCCTTAGGCAGATCACAGACAAGGGTCTGTCACCTGGGTGACCAGTGCAGAGTTATGATGTCACAATGCCCTCTTAGGCAGATCACAGACAAGGGCATGTCACCTGGGTGCACAGCACAGAGTTATAATATCATAATGACCCCTTATGCACATCATAGACTACGGCCTGTTACCTGGGTGACCAGTGCTGAATTATGATGTCACAATGCCCCCTTAGGCAGATCACAGACAATGGCCTGTCTCCTGGGTGCCCAGTGCAGAGTTATGATTTCACAATGCCCACTTAGGCAGATCACAGGTAAAGGCATGTCACCTGGGTGCCCAGTGCAGAGATATAATGTCAAAATGTACCCGTATGCACATCAGAGACTAGGGCCTGTCACCTGGGTGCCCAGTGCAGAGTTATGATGTCACAATTCCCCTTAATGCAGATCAAAGACAAGGGGCTGTCACCTCAGTGACCATTGCATAGTTATGATGACAAAATGCCCCCTTAGGCAGATCAAAGACAAGGTTCTGTCACCTGGGTGACACTTGCAGATTTATGATGTCACAATGCTCCCTTAGGCAGATGAAAGACAAGGGTCTGTCACCTGGGTGACCAGTGCAGGGTTATGATGTCACGATGCCCCATTAGGCAGTTCAAAGACAATGGTCTGTCACCTGGGTGACCAGTGCAGGGTTATGATGTCACAATGTCCCCTTACGCAGATCACAGACAAGGGTCTGTCACCTGGGTGACCAGTGAACACTTATGATGTCACAATGCTCCTTTAGGCAGACCGCTGACAAGGGTCTTTCACCAGGGTGACCAGTGCAGAGTTATGATGTCACAATGCCCCCTTAGGCAGATCAGAGGCAAGAGTCCGTGACCTGGGTGACCAGTGGAGAATTATGATGTCACAATGACCACTTAGGCAGATCACAGACAAGGGTCTGTGACCTTTTTGAGCAGTGCAGAGTTAGGATGTCACAATGACCCCTTAGGCAGATCACAAAGGTTCTGTGACCTCAGTGACCAGTGCAGTGTTATAATCTCACAATGCCTCCTTAGGCATATAACAGACAAGGGTCGGCCTCCTGTGTGACCATTGCAGAGTTATGATGTCACAATAACCCCTTAGGCAGATCACAGACAACGGTCTGTCACCTGGGTGACCAGTGCAGAGTTATGATGTCACAATGACCCCTTAGGCAGATCACAGACAAGGGTCTGTCACCTGGGTGACCAGTGGAGAATTATGATGTCACAATGCCCCGTTAGGCAGATCACAGTCAAGCGTCTGACACCTGGGAGACCAGTGCACTGTTATGATGTCACAACGAACCTTAAGCAGTTCACAGACAAGGGTCTGTCACCTGGGTGACCAGTGCAGAGTTATGATGTCACAATGCCTCCTTAGGCAGATCACAGACAAGGGTCTGACACCTGGGTGACCAGTGCAGAGTTATGATGGCACATTGACCCCTTAGATCACAGACAAGGGTTTGTCACTTGGGTGACCAGTGCAGAGTTATGATGTCACAATGACCCCTTAGGCAGATCACAGAGCTTCTGTCACCTCTGTGACCAGTGAAGAGTTATGGTGTCACAGTGCCCCTTTAGGCAGATCAAAGACAAGGGTCTGTCACCTGGGTTACCAGTGCAGAGTTGGGATGTCACAATGCAAACTTAAGCAGATCAAAGGCAATGGTCCGTCACCAGGGTGACCTGTGCAGTGTTATGAGGTCACAATGCACCCCTAGGCAGATCACAGACAAGGGTCTGTCACTTGGGTGACCAGTGCAGAGTTATGATGTCACAATGCCCCCTTAGGCAGATCACAGACCAGGGTCTGTCACCTGGGTGACCAGTGCAGGGTTATGATATCACAGTGCCCCCTTAAGCAAATCACAGACAAGGCTCTTTCACCTGGGGGCCCAGTGCAGAGTAATGATGTCACAATATCCCCTTAGGCAGATCACAGACAAGGGTCTGTCACCTGGGTGACCCATTCAGAGTTATGATGTCACTATGCCCCCTTAGGCAGACCACAGAAAAGGGTCTGTCACCACCATAACCAGTGCAGAGTTATGATGTCACAATGCCTCTTTAGGCAGATCAAAGACAAGGGTCTGTCACCTCGGTGAGAAATGCAGAGTTATGATATCACAATGCCCCCTTAGGCAGATCACAGACAAGGGTCTGTCACCTGGGTGACCCGTGCAGAGTTACGATGTCGCAATGCCCCATTTGGCAGATCACAGACAAGGGTCTTTCACCAGGGTGACGAGTGCAGAGTTAAGAGGTCACAATGTCCCTTAGGAAGATCACAGACAAGGGTCTGTCACCTGGGTTACCAGTACACTGTTATGATGTCCCGATGCCCCCTTAGGCATATTAAAGACAGGGAACTGTCACCTGGGTGTCCATTGCCGAGTTATGATGTCACAATGCCCCCTTAGGCAGATCAAAGACAAGGGTCTGTCACCTCGGTGACCAGTGCAGGGTTATGATGTCAAAATGCCAACTTAGGCATATCACAGACTAGGGCCTGTCACCTGGGTGACACGAGCAGTGTTATGATGTCACAATGCCCCTTAGGCAGGTAACGGACAAGGGTCTTTCACCAGGGTGACCCGTGCAGAGTTATGATGTCACAATGCCCCCTTAGGCGGAACACGGACAAGGGTCTGACACCTGGGTCAAAAGTGGTGAATTATGATGTCACAATGCCCCCTTAGGCAGATCACAGTCTAGGATCTGACAACTGGGTGACGAGTGCAGAGTTATGATGTCACAATGCCCCCTTAAGTAGTTCACAGACCATGGTCTGTCAAGTGGGTGACCAGTGCAGAGTTATGATGTCACAATGCCTCCTTAGGCAGATCACAGACAAAGGTCTGTCACCTTGGTGAGCAGTGCAGAGTTATGATGTTGCTATGCACCCTTGGGCAGATCACAGACAAGGGTCTGTCACCTGGATGCCCAGTGTAGAGTTATGATGTTACAATGCCCCATACAGCAGATCACACACAAGGGTCTGCCACCTGGGTGACCATTGCAGAGTTATGACGTCACAATTACCC
Organism: Gorilla gorilla gorilla; assembly: GCF_029281585.2. Lineage (NCBI taxonomy): Eukaryota > Metazoa > Chordata > Mammalia > Primates > Hominidae > Gorilla > Gorilla gorilla. The sequence goes on from NC_073238.2 coordinate 1,237,960, forward strand.
CTTAGGCAGATCACAGACAGTGGTCTGTCACCTTTGTGACCAGTGAAGAGTTATGAAGTCACAATGACCCCTTAGGCAGATCACAGACAAAGTTTCTGTCACCTCTGTGACCAGTGCAGAGTTGTTATGTCACAATGCCCCTTTAGGCAGATCAAAGACAAGGGTCTGTCACCTGGGTTACCAGTGCAGAGTTATGGAGTCACAATGCCCACTTAAGCAGATCAAAGACAATGGTCTGTCACCAGGGTGAACCATGCAGAGTTATGATGTCACAATGCACCGTTAGGCAGATCACAGACAAGGGTCTGTCGCCAGGGTGACCAGTGCAGAGTTATATGTCACAATGCCCCGTTAGGCAGTTCGCAGTCAAGGGTCTGTCAACTGTGTGACCAGTGGAGAGTTATGATGTCACAATGCCCCCTTAAGAAGATCACAGACAAGTGTCTGTCACCTGGGGGAAAAGTGCAGAGTTATAATGCCACAATTAACCCTTAGGCAGTTCACAGACAATGGTCTGTCACCTGGGTGGCCAGTGCAGATTTTTGATGTCACAACGCCCCTTTAGGCAGAAGACAGTCAATGGTCTCTCACCTTGGTGACCAATGCAGAGTTAGGATGTCACAATGCGCCCTTAGGCATATCACAGACAAGAGTTTGTTTCCTGCGTGACCAGTGCAGAGTTATGATGTCACATTGCCCCCTTAGGCAGGTCAAAGACAAGGGTCTGTCACCTGGGTTCCCAGTGCAGACTTATGATATCACAATGCCCCCTTAGGCACAACACAGACAAGGGTCTGTCTCCTGGGTGACCAGAGCAGAGTTAAGATGTCACAATGCCCCCTTAGGCAGATCAAAGACCAGGGTCTGTCACGTGGGTGACCAGTGCAGAGTTATGATGTCACAATGCCCCCTTAGGCAGATCACAGACAAGGGTCTGTCACCTGGGTGACCCGTGCAGAGTTATGATGTCACAATGCCCCCTTTGGCAGATCACTGACAAGGGTCTTTCAAGAGGATGACCAGTGCAGAGTTATGATGTCACAATGCCCCCTTAGGCAGATCACAGACAAGGCTCTGTCACCTGGGTTACTAGTGCACTGCTATGATGTCACAATGCCCCCTTAGGCAGATCAAAGACGGGGTCTGTCACCACGGGGACCAGTGCAGAGTTAAGATGCAACAATGCCCGCATAGACAGATCACAGACAAGGGTCTGTCACCTGGGTGACCAATGCAGAGTTATGATGTCACAATGCCCCCTTAGGCAGTTCAAAGACAAGGGTCTGTCACCCTTGTGACCAGTGCAGAGTTATGATGACACAAGGCACCCTTAGTCAGATAACGGACAAGGGTCTGTCACCAGGGTGACCAGTGCAGAGTTATGATGTCACATTACCCACTTAGGCAGATCACAGACAAGGGTCTCTCGCCTGGGTGACCAGTGCAGAATTATGATGTCACAATGCCCCCTTTGAAATATCACAGACAAGGGTCTGTTACTTGCTGACCAGCGCAGAGTTATGATGTCACAATGTCCCCTTATGCAGATGACAGACAAGTGTCTGTCACCATGGTAACCAGTCCAGAGTTATGATGACACCATGCCCCTTAGGCAGATCACAAACAAGGGTCTGTCACCTGGGTGACCCGAGCCTTGTTATGATGTCACAAGGCCCCCTAAGACAGATCACAGACAAGGGCCTCTCACCTGTGTGTCCCGTGCAGAATTAGGATGTCACAATGCCCCCTTACGCAGATCACGGAGAAGGTCCTGTCACCTGGGTGACCAGTGCAGAGTTATAATGTCACAAAGCCCCCTTATGCACATCACAGACAAGGGCCTGTCACCTGGGTGCCCAGTGCAGAGTTATGATGTCACAATGCCCCCTTAGGCAGATCACAGACAGGGGCCTGTCACCTGGGGTCTCAGCACAGATTTATGATGTCACAATGCTCACTTAAGCAGATCAAAGACAAGGGTCTGTCACCAGGGTGACCCGTGCATAGTTATGATTTCACAATGCCCCCTTATGCAGAACACAGACAAGAGTCTGTCACCTGGGTGACCCGTGCGGAGTTATGATGTTACAATGCCCCCTTAGGCAGATCACAGACAAGGGTCTGTCACCTGGGTGACCAGTGCAGAGTTATGATGTCACAATGCCCTCTTAGGCAGATCACAGACAAGGGCATGTCACCTGGGTGCACAGCACAGAGTTATAATATCATAATGACCCCTTATGCACATCATAGACTACGGCCTGTTACCTGGGTGACCAGTGCTGAATTATGATGTCACAATGCCCCCTTAGGCAGATCACAGACAATGGCCTGTCTCCTGGGTGCCCAGTGCAGAGTTATGATTTCACAATGCCCACTTAGGCAGATCACAGGTAAAGGCATGTCACCTGGGTGCCCAGTGCAGAGATATAATGTCAAAATGTACCCGTATGCACATCAGAGACTAGGGCCTGTCACCTGGGTGCCCAGTGCAGAGTTATGATGTCACAATTCCCCTTAATGCAGATCAAAGACAAGGGGCTGTCACCTCAGTGACCATTGCATAGTTATGATGACAAAATGCCCCCTTAGGCAGATCAAAGACAAGGTTCTGTCACCTGGGTGACACTTGCAGATTTATGATGTCACAATGCTCCCTTAGGCAGATGAAAGACAAGGGTCTGTCACCTGGGTGACCAGTGCAGGGTTATGATGTCACGATGCCCCATTAGGCAGTTCAAAGACAATGGTCTGTCACCTGGGTGACCAGTGCAGGGTTATGATGTCACAATGTCCCCTTACGCAGATCACAGACAAGGGTCTGTCACCTGGGTGACCAGTGAACACTTATGATGTCACAATGCTCCTTTAGGCAGACCGCTGACAAGGGTCTTTCACCAGGGTGACCAGTGCAGAGTTATGATGTCACAATGCCCCCTTAGGCAGATCAGAGGCAAGAGTCCGTGACCTGGGTGACCAGTGGAGAATTATGATGTCACAATGACCACTTAGGCAGATCACAGACAAGGGTCTGTGACCTTTTTGAGCAGTGCAGAGTTAGGATGTCACAATGACCCCTTAGGCAGATCACAAAGGTTCTGTCACCTCAGTGACCAGTGCAGTGTTATAATCTCACAATGCCTCCTTAGGCATATAACAGACAAGGGTCGGCCTCCTGTGTGACCATTGCAGAGTTATGATGTCACAATAACCCCTTAGGCAGATCACAGACAACGGTCTGTCACCTGGGTGACCAGTGCAGAGTTATGATGTCACAATGACCCCTTAGGCAGATCACAGACAAGGGTCTGTCACCTGGGTGACCAGTGGAGAATTATGATGTCACAATGCCCAGTTAGGCAGATCACAGTCAAGCGTCTGACACCTGGGAGACCAGTGCACTGTTATGATGTCACAACGAACCTTAAGCAGTTCACAGACAAGGGTCTGTCACCTGGGTGACCAGTGCAGAGTTATGATGTCACAATGCCTCCTTAGGCAGATCACAGACAAGGGTCTGACACCTGGGTGACCAGTGCAGAGTTATGATGGCACATTGACCCCTTAGATCACAGACAAGGGTTTGTCACTTGGGTGACCAGTGCAGAGTTATGATGTCACAATGACCCCTTAGGCAGATCACAGAGCTTCTGTCACCTCTGTGACCAGTGAAGAGTTATGGTGTCACAGTGCCCCTTTAGGCAGATCAAAGACAAGGGTCTGTCACCTGGGTTACCAGTGCAGAGTTGGGATGTCACAATGCAAACTTAAGCAGATCAAAGGCAATGGTCCGTCACCAGGGTGACCTGTGCAGTGTTATGAGGTCACAATGCACCCCTAGGCAGATCACAGACAAGGGTCTGTCACTTGGGTGACCAGTGCAGAGTTATGATGTCACAATGCCCCCTTAGGCAGATCACAGACCAGGGTCTGTCACCTGGGTGACCAGTGCAGGGTTATGATATCACAGTGCCCCCTTAAGCAAATCACAGACAAGGCTCTTTCACCTGGGGGCCCAGTGCAGAGTAATGATGTCACAATATCCCCTTAGGCAGATCACAGACAAGGGTCTGTCACCTGGGTGACCCATTCAGAGTTATGATGTCACTATGCCCCCTTAGGCAGACCACAGAAAAGGGTCTGTCACCACCATAACCAGTGCAGAGTTATGATGTCACAATGCCTCTTTAGGCAGATCAAAGACAAGGGTCTGTCACCTCGGTGAGAAATGCAGAGTTATGATATCACAATGCCCCCTTAGGCAGATCACAGACAAGGGTCTGTCACCTGGGTGACCCGTGCAGAGTTACGATGTCGCAATGCCCCATTTGGCAGATCACAGACAAGGGTCTTTCACCAGGGTGACGAGTGCAGAGTTAAGAGGTCACAATGTCCCTTAGGAAGATCACAGACAAGGGTCTGTCACCTGGGTTACCAGTACACTGTTATGATGTCCCGATGCCCCCTTAGGCATATTAAAGACAGGGAACTGTCACCTGGGTGTCCATTGCCGAGTTATGATGTCACAATGCCCCCTTAGGCAGATCAAAGACAAGGGTCTGTCACCTCGGTGACCAGTGCAGGGTTATGATGTCAAAATGCCAACTTAGGCATATCACAGACTAGGGCCTGTCACCTGGGTGACACGAGCAGTGTTATGATGTCACAATGCCCCTTAGGCAGGTAACGGACAAGGGTCTTTCACCAGGGTGACCCGTGCAGAGTTATGATGTCACAATGCCCCCTTAGGCGGAACACGGACAAGGGTCTGACACCTGGGTCAAAAGTGGTGAATTATGATGTCACAATGCCCCCTTAGGCAGATCACAGTCTAGGATCTGACAACTGGGTGACGAGTGCAGAGTTATGATGTCACAATGCCCCCTTAAGTAGTTCACAGACCATGGTCTGTCAAGTGGGTGACCAGTGCAGAGTTATGATGTCACAATGCCTCCTTAGGCAGATCACAGACAAAGGTCTGTCACCTTGGTGAGCAGTGCAGAGTTATGATGTTGCTATGCACCCTTGGGCAGATCACAGACAAGGGTCTGTCACCTGGATGCCCAGTGTAGAGTTATGATGTTACAATGCCCCATACAGCAGATCACACACAAGGGTCTGCCACCTGGGTGACCATTGCAGAGTTATGACGTCACAATTACCCCTTAGGCAGATCACAGACAGTGGTCTGTCACCTTTGTGACCAGTGAAGAGTTATGAAGTCACAATGACCCCTTAGGCAGATCACAGACAAAGTTTCTGTCACCTCTGTGACCAGTGCAGAGTTGTTATGTCACAATGCCCCTTTAGGCAGATCAAAGACAAGGGTCTGTCACCTGGGTTACCAGTGCAGAGTTATGGAGTCACAATGCCCACTTAAGCAGATCAAAGACAATGGTCTGTCACCAGGGTGAACCATGCAGAGTTATGATGTCACAATGCACCCTTAGGCAGATCACAGACAAGGGTCTGTCGCCAGGGTGACCAGTGCAGAGTTATATGTCACAATGCCCCGTTAGGCAGTTCGCAGTCAAGGGTCTGTCAACTGTGTGACCAGTGGAGAGTTATGATGTCACAATGCCCCCTTAAGAAGATCACAGACAAGTGTCTGTCACCTGGGGGAAAAGTGCAGAGTTATAATGCCACAATTAACCCTTAGGCAGTTCACAGACAATGGTCTGTCACCTGGGTGGCCAGTGCAGATTTTTGATGTCACAACGCCCCTTTAGGCAGAAGACAGTCAATGGTCTCTCACCTTGGTGACCAATGCAGAGTTAGGATGTCACAATGCGCCCTTAGGCATATCACAGACAAGAGTTTGTTTCCTGCGTGACCAGTGCAGAGTTATGATGTCACATTGCCCCCTTAGGCAGGTCAAAGACAAGGGTCTGTCACCTGGGTTCCCAGTGCAGACTTATGATATCACAATGCCCCCTTAGGCACAACACAGACAAGGGTCTGTCTCCTGGGTGACCAGAGCAGAGTTAAGATGTCACAATGCCCCCTTAGGCAGATCAAAGACCAGGGTCTGTCACGTGGGTGACCAGTGCAGAGTTATGATGTCACAATGCCCCCTTAGGCAGATCACAGACAAGGGTCTGTCACCTGGGTGACCCGTGCAGAGTTATGATGTCACAATGCCCCCTTTGGCAGATCACTGACAAGGGTCTTTCAAGAGGATGACCAGTGCAGAGTTATGATGTCACAATGCCCCCTTAGGCAGATCACAGACAAGGCTCTGTCACCTGGGTTACTAGTGCACTGCTATGATGTCACAATGCCCCCTTAGGCAGATCAAAGACGGGGTCTGTCACCACGGGGACCAGTGCAGAGTTAAGATGCAACAATGCCCGCATAGACAGATCACAGACAAGGGTCTGTCACCTGGGTGACCAATGCAGAGTTATGATGTCACAATGCCCCCTTAGGCAGTTCAAAGACAAGGGTCTGTCACCCTTGTGACCAGTGCAGAGTTATGATGACACAAGGCACCCTTAGTCAGATAACGGACAAGGGTCTGTCACCAGGGTGACCAGTGCAGAGTTATGATGTCACATTACCCACTTAGGCAGATCACAGACAAGGGTCTCTCGCCTGGGTGACCAGTGCAGAATTATGATGTCACAATGCCCCCTTTGAAATATCACAGACAAGGGTCTGTTACTTGCTGACCAGCGCAGAGTTATGATGTCACAATGTCCCCTTATGCAGATGACAGACAAGTGTCTGTCACCATGGTAACCAGTCCAGAGTTATGATGACACCATGCCCCTTAGGCAGATCACAAACAAGGGTCTGTCACCTGGGTGACCCGAGCCTTGTTATGATGTCACAAGGCCCCCTAAGACAGATCACAGACAAGGGCCTCTCACCTGTGTGTCCCGTGCAGAATTAGGATGTCACAATGCCCCCTTACGCAGATCACGGAGAAGGTCCTGTCACCTGGGTGACCAGTGCAGAGTTATAATGTCACAAAGCCCCCTTATGCACATCACAGACAAGGGCCTGTCACCTGGGTGCCCAGTGCAGAGTTATGATGTCACAATGCCCCCTTAGGCAGATCACAGACAGGGGCCTGTCACCTGGGGTCTCAGCACAGATTTATGATGTCACAATGCTCACTTAAGCAGATCAAAGACAAGGGTCTGTCACCAGGGTGACCCGTGCATAGTTATGATTTCACAATGCCCCCTTATGCAGAACACAGACAAGAGTCTGTCACCTGGGTGACCCGTGCGGAGTTATGATGTTACAATGCCCCCTTAGGCAGATCACAGACAAGGGTCTGTCACCTGGGTGACCAGTGCAGAGTTATGATGTCACAATGCCCTCTTAGGCAGATCACAGACAAGGGCATGTCACCTGGGTGCACAGCACAGAGTTATAATATCATAATGACCCCTTATGCACATCATAGACTACGGCCTGTTACCTGGGTGACCAGTGCTGAATTATGATGTCACAATGCCCCCTTAGGCAGATCACAGACAATGGCCTGTCTCCTGGGTGCCCAGTGCAGAGTTATGATTTCACAATGCCCACTTAGGCAGATCACAGGTAAAGGCATGTCACCTGGGTGCCCAGTGCAGAGATATAATGTCAAAATGTACCCGTATGCACATCAGAGACTAGGGCCTGTCACCTGGGTGCCCAGTGCAGAGTTATGATGTCACAATTCCCCTTAATGCAGATCAAAGACAAGGGGCTGTCACCTCAGTGACCATTGCATAGTTATGATGACAAAATGCCCCCTTAGGCAGATCAAAGACAAGGTTCTGTCACCTGGGTGACACTTGCAGATTTATGATGTCACAATGCTCCCTTAGGCAGATGAAAGACAAGGGTCTGTCACCTGGGTGACCAGTGCAGGGTTATGATGTCACGATGCCCCATTAGGCAGTTCAAAGACAATGGTCTGTCACCTGGGTGACCAGTGCAGGGTTATGATGTCCCAATGTCCCCTTACGCAGATCACAGACAAGGGTCTGTCACCTGGGTGACCAGTGAACACTTATGATGTCACAATGCTCCTTTAGGCAGACCGCTGACAAGGGTCTTTCACCAGGGTGACCAGTGCAGAGTTATGATGTCACAATGCCCCCTTAGGCAGATCAGAGGCAAGAGTCCGTGACCTGGGTGACCAGTGGAGAATTATGATGTCACAATGACCACTTAGGCAGATCACAGACAAGGGTCTGTTACCTTTTTGAGCAGTGCAGAGTTATGATGTCACAATGACCCCTTAGGCAGATCACAAAGGTTCTGTCACCTCAGTGACCAGTGCAGTGTTATAATCTCACAATGCCTCCTTAGGCATATAACAGACAAGGGTCGGCCTCCTGTGTGACCATTGCAGAGTTATGATGTCACAATAACCCCTTAGGCAGATCACAGACAACGGTCTGTCACCTGGGTGACCAGTGCAGAGTTATGATGTCACAATGACCCCTTAGGCAGATCACAGACAAGGGTCTGTCACCTGGGTGACCAGTGGAGAATTATGATGTCACAATGCCCCGTTAGGCAGATCACAGTCAAGCGTCTGACACCTGGGAGACCAGTGCAGTGTTATGATGTCACAACGAACCTTAAGCAGTTCACAGACAAGGGTCTGTCACCTGGGTGACCAGTGCAGAGTTATGATGTCACAATGCCTCCTTAGGCAGATCACAGACAAGGGTCTGACACCTGGGTGACCAGTGCAGAGTTATGATGGCACATTGACCCCTTAGATCACAGACAAGGGTTTGTCACTTGGGTGACCAGTGCAGAGTTATGATGTCACAATGACCCCTTAGGCAGATCACAGAGCTTCTGTCACCTCTGTGACCAGTGAAGAGTTATGGTGTCACAGTGCCCCTTTAGGCAGATCAAAGACAAGGGTCTGTCACCTGGGTTACCAGTGCAGAGTTGGGATGTCACAATGCAAACTTAAGCAGATCAAAGGCAATGGTCCGTCACCAGGGTGACCTGTGCAGTGTTATGAGGTCACAATGCACCCCTAGGCAGATCACAGACAAGGGTCTGTCACTTGGGTGACCAGTGCAGAGTTATGATGTCACAATGCCCCCTTAGGCAGATCACAGACCAGGGTCTGTCACCTGGGTGACCAGTGCAGGGTTATGATATCACAGTGCCCCCTTAAGCAAATCACAGACAAGGCTCTTTCAACTGGGGGCCCAGTGCAGAGTAATGATGTCACAATATCCCCTTAGGCAGATCACAGACAAGGGTCTGTCACCTGGGTGACCCATTCAGAGTTATGATGTCACTATGCCCCCTTAGGCAGACCACAGAAAAGGGTCTGTCACCACCATAACCAGTGCAGAGTTATGATGTCACAATGCCTCTTTAGGCAGATCAAAGACAAGGGTCTGTCACCTCGGTGAGAAATGCAGAGTTATGATATCACAATGCCCCCTTAGGCAGATCACAGACAAGGGTCTGTCACCTGGGTGACCCGTGCAGAGTTACGATGTCGCAATGCCCCATTTGGCAGATCACAGACAAGGGTCTTTCACCAGGGTGACGAGTGCAGAGTTAAGAGGTCACAATGTCCCTTAGGAAGATCACAGACAAGGGTCTGTCACCTGGGTTACCAGTACACTGTTATGATGTCCCGATGCCCCCTTAGGCATATTAAAGACAGGGAACTGTCACCTGGGTGTCCATTGCCGAGTTATGATGTCACAATGCCCCCTTAGGCAGATCAAAGACAAGGGTCTGTCACCTCGGTGACCAGTGCAGGGTTATGATGTCAAAATGCCAACTTAGGCATATCACAGACTAGGGCCTGTCACCTGGGTGACACGAGCAGTGTTATGATGTCACAATGCCCCTTAGGCAGGTAACGGACAAGGGTCTTTCACCAGGGTGACCCGTGCAGAGTTATGATGTCACAATGCCCCCTTAGGCGGAACACGGACAAGGGTCTGACACCTGGGTCAAAAGTGGTGAATTATGATGTCACAATGCCCCCTTAGGCAGATCACAGTCTAGGATCTGACAACTGGGTGACGAGTGCAGAGTTATGATGTCACAATGCCCCCTTAAGTAGTTCACAGACCATGGTCTGTCAAGTGGGTGACCAGTGCAGAGTTATGATGTCACAATCCCTCCTTAGGCAGATCACAGACAAAGGTCTGTCACCTTGGTGAGCAGTGCAGAGTTATGATGTTGCTATGCACCCTTGGGCAGATCACAGACAAGGGTCTGTCACCTGGATGCCCAGTGTAGAGTTATGATGTTACAATGCCCCATACAGCAGATCACACACAAGGGTCTGCCACCTGGGTGACCATTGCAGAGTTATGACGTCACAATTACCCCTTAGGCAGATCACAGACAGTGGTCTGTCACCTTTGTGACCAGTGAAGAGTTATGAAGTCACAATGACCCCTTAGGCAGATCACAGACAAAGTTTCTGTCACCTCTGTGACCAGTGCAGAGTTGTTATGTCACAATGCCCCTTTAGGCAGATCAAAGACAAGGGTCTGTCACCTGGGTTACCAGTGCAGAGTTATGGAGTCACAATGCCCACTTAAGCAGATCAAAGACAATGGTCTGTCACCAGGGTGAACCATGCAGAGTTATGATGTCACAATGCACCCTTAGGCAGATCACAGACAAGGGTCTGTCGCCAGGGTGACCAGTGCAGAGTTATATGTCACAATGCCCCGTTAGGCAGTTCGCAGTCAAGGGTCTGTCAACTGTGTGACCAGTGGAGAGTTATGATGTCACAATGCCCCCTTAAGAAGATCACAGACAAGTGTCTGTCACCTGGGGGAAAAGTGCAGAGTTATAATGCCACAATTAACCCTTAGGCAGTTCACAGACAATGGTCTGTCACCTGGGTGGCCAGTGCAGATTTTTGATGTCACAACGCCCCTTTAGGCAGAAGACAGTCAATGGTCTCTCACCTTGGTGACCAATGCAGAGTTAGGATGTCACAATGCGCCCTTAGGCATATCACAGACAAGAGTTTGTTTCCTGCGTGACCAGTGCAGAGTTATGATGTCACATTGCCCCCTTAGGCAGGTCAAAGACAAGGGTCTGTCACCTGGGTTCCCAGTGCAGACTTATGATATCACAATGCCCCCTTAGGCACAACACAGACAAGGGTCTGTCTCCTGGGTGACCAGAGCAGAGTTAAGATGTCACAATGCCCCCTTAGGCAGATCAAAGACCAGGGTCTGTCACGTGGGTGACCAGTGCAGAGTTATGATGTCACAATGCCCCCTTAGGCAGATCACAGACAAGGGTCTGTCACCTGGGTGACCCGTGCAGAGTTATGATGTCACAATGCCCCCTTTGGCAGATCACTGACAAGGGTCTTTCAAGAGGATGACCAGTGCAGAGTTATGATGTCACAATGCCCCCTTAGGCAGATCACAGACAAGGGTCTGTCACCTGGGTTACTAGTGCACTGCTATGATGTCACAATGCCCCCTTAGGCAGATCAAAGACGGGGTCTGTCACCACGGGGACCAGTGCAGAGTTAAGATGCAACAATGCCCGCATAGACAGATCACAGACAAGGGTCTGTCACCTGGGTGACCAATGCAGAGTTATGATGTCACAATGCCCCCTTAGGCAGTTCAAAGACAAGGGTCTGTCACCCTTGTGACCAGTGCAGAGTTATGATGACACAAGGCACCCTTAGTCAGATAACGGACAAGGGTCTGTCACCAGGGTGACCAGTGCAGAGTTATGATGTCACATTACCCACTTAGGCAGATCACAGACAAGGGTCTCTCGCCTGGGTGACCAGTGCAGAATTATGATGTCACAATGCCCCCTTTGAAATATCACAGACAAGGGTCTGTTACTTGCTGACCAGCGCAGAGTTATGATGTCACAATGTCCCCTTATGCAGATGACAGACAAGTGTCTGTCACCATGGTAACCAGTCCAGAGTTATGATGACACCATGCCCCTTAGGCAGATCACAAACAAGGGTCTGTCACCTGGGTGACCCGAGCCTTGTTATGATGTCACAAGGCCCCCTAAGACAGATCACAGACAAGGGCCTCTCACCTGTGTGTCCCGTGCAGAATTAGGATGTCACAATGCCCCCTTACGCAGATCACGGAGAAGGTCCTGTCACCTGGGTGACCAGTGCAGAGTTATAATGTCACAAAGCCCCCTTATGCACATCACAGACAAGGGCCTGTCACCTGGGTGCCCAGTGCAGAGTTATGATGTCACAATGCCCCCTTAGGCAGATCACAGACAGGGGCCTGTCACCTGGGGTCTCAGCACAGATTTATGATGTCACAATGCTCACTTAAGCAGATCAAAGACAAGGGTCTGTCACCAGGGTGACCCGTGCATAGTTATGATTTCACAATGCCCCCTTATGCAGAACACAGACAAGAGTCTGTCACCTGGGTGACCCGTGCGGAGTTATGATGTTACAATGCCCCCTTAGGCAGATCACAGACAAGGGTCTGTCACCTGGGTGACCAGTGCAGAGTTATGATGTCACAATGCCCTCTTAGGCAGATCACAGACAAGGGCATGTCACCTGGGTGCACAGCACAGAGTTATAATATCATAATGACCCCTTATGCACATCATAGACTACGGCCTGTTACCTGGGTGACCAGTGCTGAATTATGATGTCACAATGCCCCCTTAGGCAGATCACAGACAATGGCCTGTCTCCTGGGTGCCCAGTGCAGAGTTATGATTTCACAATGCCCACTTAGGCAGATCACAGGTAAAGGCATGTCACCTGGGTGCCCAGTGCAGAGATATAATGTCAAAATGTACCCGTATGCACATCAGAGACTAGGGCCTGTCACCTGGGTGCCCAGTGCAGAGTTATGATGTCACAATTCCCCTTAATGCAGATCAAAGACAAGGGGCTGTCACCTCAGTGACCATTGCATAGTTATGATGACAAAATGCCCCCTTAGGCAGATCAAAGACAAGGTTCTGTCACCTGGGTGACACTTGCAGATTTATGATGTCACAATGCTCCCTTAGGCAGATGAAAGACAAGGGTCTGTCACCTGGGTGACCAGTGCAGGGTTATGATGTCACGATGCCCCATTAGGCAGTTCAAAGACAATGGTCTGTCACCTGGGTGACCAGTGCAGGGTTATGATGTCCCAATGTCCCCTTACGCAGATCACAGACAAGGGTCTGTCACCTGGGTGACCAGTGAACACTTATGATGTCACAATGCTCCTTTAGGCAGACCGCTGACAAGGGTCTTTCACCAGGGTGACCAGTGCAGAGTTATGATGTCACAATGCCCCCTTAGGCAGATCAGAGGCAAGAGTCCGTGACCTGGGTGACCAGTGGAGAATTATGATGTCACAATGACCACTTAGGCAGATCACAGACAAGGGTCTGTTACCTTTTTGAGCAGTGCAGAGTTATGATGTCACAATGACCCCTTAGGCAGATCACAAAGGTTCTGTCACCTCAGTGACCAGTGCAGTGTTATAATCTCACAATGCCTCCTTAGGCATATAACAGACAAGGGTCGGCCTCCTGTGTGACCATTGCAGAGTTATGATGTCACAATAACCCCTTAGGCAGATCACAGACAACGGTCTGTCACCTGGGTGACCAGTGCAGAGTTATGATGTCACAATGACCCCTTAGGCAGATCACAGACAAGGGTCTGTCACCTGGGTGACCAGTGGAGAATTATGATGTCACAATGCCCCGTTAGGCAGATCACAGTCAAGCGTCTGACACCTGGGAGACCAGTGCAGTGTTATGATGTCACAACGAACCTTAAGCAGTTCACAGACAAGGGTCTGTCACCTGGGTGACCAGTGCAGAGTTATGATGTCACAATGCCTCCTTAGGCAGATCACAGACAAGGGTCTGACACCTGGGTGACCAGTGCAGAGTTATGATGGCACATTGACCCCTTAGATCACAGACAAGGGTTTGTCACTTGGGTGACCAGTGCAGAGTTATGATGTCACAATGACCCCTTAGGCAGATCACAGAGCTTCTGTCACCTCTGTGACCAGTGAAGAGTTATGGTGTCACAGTGCCCCTTTAGGCAGATCAAAGACAAGGGTCTGTCACCTGGGTTACCAGTGCAGAGTTGGGATGTCACAATGCAAACTTAAGCAGATCAAAGGCAATGGTCCGTCACCAGGGTGACCTGTGCAGTGTTATGAGGTCACAATGCACCCCTAGGCAGATCACAGACAAGGGTCTGTCACTTGGGTGACCAGTGCAGAGTTATGATGTCACAATGCCCCCTTAGGCAGATCACAGACCAGGGTCTGTCACCTGGGTGACCAGTGCAGGGTTATGATATCACAGTGCCCCCTTAAGCAAATCACAGACAAGGCTCTTTCAACTGGGGGCCCAGTGCAGAGTAATGATGTCACAATATCCCCTTAGGCAGATCACAGACAAGGGTCTGTCACCTGGGTGACCCATTCAGAGTTATGATGTCACTATGCCCCCTTAGGCAGACCACAGAAAAGGGTCTGTCACCACCATAACCAGTGCAGAGTTATGATGTCACAATGCCTCTTTAGGCAGATCAAAGACAAGGGTCTGTCACCTCGGTGAGAAATGCAGAGTTATGATATCACAATGCCCCCTTAGGCAGATCACAGACAAGGGTCTGTCACCTGGGTGACCCGTGCAGAGTTACGATGTCGCAATGCCCCATTTGGCAGATCACAGACAAGGGTCTTTCACCAGGGTGACGAGTGCAGAGTTAAGAGGTCACAATGTCCCTTAGGAAGATCACAGACAAGGGTCTGTCACCTGGGTTACCAGTACACTGTTATGATGTCCCGATGCCCCCTTAGGCATATTAAAGACAGGGAACTGTCACCTGGGTGTCCATTGCCGAGTTATGATGTCACAATGCCCCCTTAGGCAGATCAAAGACAAGGGTCTGTCACCTCGGTGACCAGTGCAGGGTTATGATGTCAAAATGCCAACTTAGGCATATCACAGACTAGGGCCTGTCACCTGGGTGACACGAGCAGTGTTATGATGTCACAATGCCCCTTAGGCAGGTAACGGACAAGGGTCTTTCACCAGGGTGACCCGTGCAGAGTTATGATGTCACAATGCCCCCTTAGGCGGAACACGGACAAGGGTCTGACACCTGGGTCAAAAGTGGTGAATTATGATGTCACAATGCCCCCTTAGGCAGATCACAGTCTAGGATCTGACAACTGGGTGACGAGTGCAGAGTTATGATGTCACAATGCCCCCTTAAGTAGTTCACAGACCATGGTCTGTCAAGTGGGTGACCAGTGCAGAGTTATGATGTCACAATGCCTCCTTAGGCAGATCACAGACAAAGGTCTGTCACCTTGGTGAGCAGTGCAGAGTTATGATGTTGCTATGCACCCTTGGGCAGATCACAGACAAGGGTCTGTCACCTGGATGCCCAGTGTAGAGTTATGATGTTACAATGCCCCATACAGCAGATCACACACAAGGGTCTGCCACCTGGGTGACCATTGCAGAGTTATGACGTCACAATTACCCCTTAGGCAGATCACAGACAGTGGTCTGTCACCTTTGTGACCAGTGAAGAGTTATGAAGTCACAATGACCCCTTAGGCAGATCACAGACAAAGTTTCTGTCACCTCTGTGACCAGTGCAGAGTTGTTATGTCACAATGCCCCTTTAGGCAGATCAAAGACAAGGGTCTGTCACCTGGGTTACCAGTGCAGAGTTATGGAGTCACAATGCCCACTTAAGCAGATCAAAGACAATGGTCTGTCACCAGGGTGAACCATGCAGAGTTATGATGTCACAATGCACCCTTAGGCAGATCACAGACAAGGGTCTGTCGCCAGGGTGACCAGTGCAGAGTTATATGTCACAATGCCCCGTTAGGCAGTTCGCAGTCAAGGGTCTGTCAACTGTGTGACCAGTGGAGAGTTATGATGTCACAATGCCCCCTTAAGAAGATCACAGACAAGTGTCTGTCACCTGGGGGAAAAGTGCAGAGTTATAATGCCACAATTAACCCTTAGGCAGTTCACAGACAATGGTCTGTCACCTGGGTGGCCAGTGCAGATTTTTGATGTCACAACGCCCCTTTAGGCAGAAGACAGTCAATGGTCTCTCACCTTGGTGACCAATGCAGAGTTAGGATGTCACAATGCGCCCTTAGGCATATCACAGACAAGAGTTTGTTTCCTGCGTGACCAGTGCAGAGTTATGATGTCACATTGCCCCCTTAGGCAGGTCAAAGACAAGGGTCTGTCACCTGGGTTCCCAGTGCAGACTTATGATATCACAATGCCCCCTTAGGCACAACACAGACAAGGGTCTGTCTCCTGGGTGACCAGAGCAGAGTTAAGATGTCACAATGCCCCCTTAGGCAGATCAAAGACCAGGGTCTGTCACGTGGGTGACCAGTGCAGAGTTATGATGTCACAATGCCCCCTTAGGCAGATCACAGACAAGGGTCTGTCACCTGGGTGACCAGTGCAGAGTTATGATGTCACAATGCCCCCTTTGGCAGATCACTGACAAGGGTCTTTCAAGAGGATGACCAGTGCAGAGTTATGATGTCACAATGCCCCCTTAGGCAGATCACAGACAAGGGTCTGTCACCTGGGTTACTAGTGCACTGCTATGATGTCACAATGCCCCCTTAGGCAGATCAAAGACGGGGTCTGTCACCACGGGGACCAGTGCAGAGTTAAGATGCAACAATGCCCGCATAGACAGATCACAGACAAGGGTCTGTCACCTGGGTGACCAATGCAGAGTTATGATGTCACAATGCCCCCTTAGGCAGTTCAAAGACAAGGGTCTGTCACCCTTGTGACCAGTGCAGAGTTATGATGACACAAGGCACCCTTAGTCAGATAACGGACAAGGGTCTGTCACCAGGGTGACCAGTGCAGAGTTATGATGTCACATTACCCACTTAGGCAGATCACAGACAAGGGTCTCTCGCCTGGGTGACCAGTGCAGAATTATGATGTCACAATGCCCCCTTTGAAATATCACAGACAAGGGTCTGTTACTTGCTGACCAGCGCAGAGTTATGATGTCACAATGTCCCCTTATGCAGATGACAGACAAGTGTCTGTCACCATGGTAACCAGTCCAGAGTTATGATGACACCATGCCCCTTAGGCAGATCACAAACAAGGGTCTGTCACCTGGGTGACCCGAGCCTTGTTATGATGTCACAAGGCCCCCTAAGACAGATCACAGACAAGGGCCTCTCACCTGTGTGTCCCGTGCAGAATTAGGATGTCACAATGCCCCCTTACGCAGATCACGGAGAAGGTCCTGTCACCTGGGTGACCAGTGCAGAGTTATAATGTCACAAAGCCCCCTTATGCACATCACAGACAAGGGCCTGTCACCTGGGTGCCCAGTGCAGAGTTATGATGTCACAATGCCCCCTTAGGCAGATCACAGACAGGGGCCTGTCACCTGGGGTCTCAGCACAGATTTATGATGTCACAATGCTCACTTAAGCAGATCAAAGACAAGGGTCTGTCACCAGGGTGACCCGTGCATAGTTATGATTTCACAATGCCCCCTTATGCAGAACACAGACAAGAGTCTGTCACCTGGGTGACCCGTGCGGAGTTATGATGTTACAATGCCCCCTTAGGCAGATCACAGACAAGGGTCTGTCACCTGGGTGACCAGTGCAGAGTTATGATGTCACAATGCCCTCTTAGGCAGATCACAGACAAGGGCATGTCACCTGGGTGCACAGCACAGAGTTATAATATCATAATGACCCCTTATGCACATCATAGACTACGGCCTGTTACCTGGGTGACCAGTGCTGAATTATGATGTCACAATGCCCCCTTAGGCAGATCACAGACAATGGCCTGTCTCCTGGGTGCCCAGTGCAGAGTTATGATTTCACAATGCCCACTTAGGCAGATCACAGGTAAAGGCATGTCACCTGGGTGCCCAGTGCAGAGATATAATGTCAAAATGTACCCGTATGCACATCAGAGACTAGGGCCTGTCACCTGGGTGCCCAGTGCAGAGTTATGATGTCACAATTCCCCTTAATGCAGATCAAAGACAAGGGGCTGTCACCTCAGTGACCATTGCATAGTTATGATGACAAAATGCCCCCTTAGGCAGATCAAAGACAAGGTTCTGTCACCTGGGTGACACTTGCAGATTTATGATGTCACAATGCTCCCTTAGGCAGATGAAAGACAAGGGTCTGTCACCTGGGTGACCAGTGCAGGGTTATGATGTCACGATGCCCCATTAGGCAGTTCAAAGACAATGGTCTGTCACCTGGGTGACCAGTGCAGGGTTATGATGTCCCAATGTCCCCTTACGCAGATCACAGACAAGGGTCTGTCACCTGGGTGACCAGTGAACACTTATGATGTCACAATGCTCCTTTAGGCAGACCGCTGACAAGGGTCTTTCACCAGGGTGACCAGTGCAGAGTTATGATGTCACAATGCCCCCTTAGGCAGATCAGAGGCAAGAGTCCGTGACCTGGGTGACCAGTGGAGAATTATGATGTCACAATGACCACTTAGGCAGATCACAGACAAGGGTCTGTTACCTTTTTGAGCAGTGCAGAGTTATGATGTCACAATGACCCCTTAGGCAGATCACAAAGGTTCTGTCACCTCAGTGACCAGTGCAGTGTTATAATCTCACAATGCCTCCTTAGGCATATAACAGACAAGGGTCGGCCTCCTGTGTGACCATTGCAGAGTTATGATGTCACAATAACCCCTTAGGCAGATCACAGACAACGGTCTGTCACCTGGGTGACCAGTGCAGAGTTATGATGTCACAATGACCCCTTAGGCAGATCACAGACAAGGGTCTGTCACCTGGGTGACCAGTGGAGAATTATGATGTCACAATGCCCCGTTAGGCAGATCACAGTCAAGCGTCTGACACCTGGGAGACCAGTGCAGTGTTATGATGTCACAACGAACCTTAAGCAGTTCACAGACAAGGGTCTGTCACCTGGGTGACCAGTGCAGAGTTATGATGTCACAATGCCTCCTTAGGCAGATCACAGACAAGGGTCTGACACCTGGGTGACCAGTGCAGAGTTATGATGGCACATTGACCCCTTAGATCACAGACAAGGGTTTGTCACTTGGGTGACCAGTGCAGAGTTATGATGTCACAATGACCCCTTAGGCAGATCACAGAGCTTCTGTCACCTCTGTGACCAGTGAAGAGTTATGGTGTCACAGTGCCCCTTTAGGCAGATCAAAGACAAGGGTCTGTCACCTGGGTTACCAGTGCAGAGTTGGGATGTCACAATGCAAACTTAAGCAGATCAAAGGCAATGGTCCGTCACCAGGGTGACCTGTGCAGTGTTATGAGGTCACAATGCACCCCTAGGCAGATCACAGACAAGGGTCTGTCACTTGGGTGACCAGTGCAGAGTTATGATGTCACAATGCCCCCTTAGGCAGATCACAGACCAGGGTCTGTCACCTGGGTGACCAGTGCAGGGTTATGATATCACAGTGCCCCCTTAAGCAAATCACAGACAAGGCTCTTTCACCTGGGGGCCCAGTGCAGAGTAATGATGTCACAATATCCCCTTAGGCAGATCACAGACAAGGGTCTGTCACCTGGGTGACCCATTCAGAGTTATGATGTCACTATGCCCCCTTAGGCAGACCACAGAAAAGGGTCTGTCACCACCATAACCAGTGCAGAGTTATGATGTCACAATGCCTCTTTAGGCAGATCAAAGACAAGGGTCTGTCACCTCGGTGAGAAATGCAGAGTTATGATATCACAATGCCCCCTTAGGCAGATCACAGACAAGGGTCTGTCACCTGGGTGACCCGTGCAGAGTTACGATGTCGCAATGCCCCATTTGGAAGATCACAGACAAGGGTCTTTCACCAGGGTGACGAGTGCAGAGTTAAGAGGTCACAATGTCCCTTAGGAAGATCACAGACAAGGGTCTGTCACCTGGGTTACCAGTACACTGTTATGATGTCCCGATGCCCCCTTAGGCATATTAAAGACAGGGAACTGTCACCTGGGTGTCCATTGCCGAGTTATGATGTCACAATGCCCCCTTAGGCAGATCAAAGACAAGGGTCTGTCACCTCGGTGACCAGTGCAGGGTTATGATGTCAAAATGCCAACTTAGGCATATCACAGACTAGGGCCTGTCACCTGGGTGACACGAGCAGTGTTATGATGTCACAATGCCCCTTAGGCAGGTAACGGACAAGGGTCTTTCACCAGGGTGACCCGTGCAGAGTTATGATGTCACAATGCCCCCTTAGGCGGAACACGGACAAGGGTCTGACACCTGGGTCAAAAGTGGTGAATTATGATGTCACAATGCCCCCTTAGGCAGATCACAGTCTAGGATCTGACAACTGGGTGACGAGTGCAGAGTTATGATGTCACAATGCCCCCTTAAGTAGTTCACAGACCATGGTCTGTCAAGTGGGTGACCAGTGCAGAGTTATGATGTCACAATCCCTCCTTAGGCAGATCACAGACAAAGGTCTGTCACCTTGGTGAGCAGTGCAGAGTTATGATGTTGCTATGCACCCTTGGGCAGATCACAGACAAGGGTCTGTCACCTGGATGCCCAGTGTAGAGTTATGATGTTACAATGCCCCATACAGCAGATCACACACAAGGGTCTGCCACCTGGGTGACCATTGCAGAGTTATGATGTCACAATTACCCCTTAGGCAGATCACAGACAGTGGTCTGTCACCTTTGTGACCAGTGAAGAGTTATGAAGTCACAATGACCCCTTAGGCAGATCACAGACAAAGTTTCTGTCACCTCTGTGACCAGTGCAGAGTTGTTATGTCACAATGCCCCTTTAGGCAGATCAAAGACAAGGGTCTGTCACCTGGGTTACCAGTGCAGAGTTATGGAGTCACAATGCCCACTTAAGCAGATCAAAGACAATGGTCTGTCACCAGGGTGAACCATGCAGAGTTATGATGTCACAATGCACCCTTAGGCAGATCACAGACAAGGGTCTGTCGCCAGGGTGACCAGTGCAGAGTTATATGTCACAATGCCCCGTTAGGCAGTTCGCAGTCAAGGGTCTGTCAACTGTGTGACCAGTGGAGAGTTATGATGTCACAATGCCCCCTTAAGAAGATCACAGACAAGTGTCTGTCACCTGGGGGAAAAGTGCAGAGTTATAATGCCACAATTAACCCTTAGGCAGTTCACAGACAATGGTCTGTCACCTGGGTGGCCAGTGCAGATTTTTGATGTCACAACGCCCCTTTAGGCAGAAGACAGTCAATGGTCTCTCACCTTGGTGACCAATGCAGAGTTAGGATGTCACAATGCGCCCTTAGGCATATCACAGACAAGAGTTTGTTTCCTGCGTGACCAGTGCAGAGTTATGATGTCACATTGCCCCCTTAGGCAGGTCAAAGACAAGGGTCTGTCACCTGGGTTCCCAGTGCAGACTTATGATATCACAATGCCCCCTTAGGCACAACACAGACAAGGGTCTGTCTCCTGGGTGACCAGAGCAGAGTTAAGATGTCACAATGCCCCCTTAGGCAGATCAAAGACCAGGGTCTGTCACGTGGGTGACCAGTGCAGAGTTATGATGTCACAATGCCCCCTTAGGCAGATCACAGACAAGGGTCTGTCACCTGGGTGACCCGTGCAGAGTTATGATGTCACAATGCCCCCTTTGGCAGATCACTGACAAGGGTCTTTCAAGAGGATGACCAGTGCAGAGTTATGATGTCACAATGCCCCCTTAGGCAGATCACAGACAAGGGTCTGTCACCTGGGTTACTAGTGCACTGCTATGATGTCACAATGCCCCCTTAGGCAGATCAAAGACGGGGTCTGTCACCACGGGGACCAGTGCAGAGTTAAGATGCAACAATGCCCGCATAGACAGATCACAGACAAGGGTCTGTCACCTGGGTGACCAATGCAGAGTTATGATGTCACAATGCCCCCTTAGGCAGTTCAAAGACAAGGGTCTGTCACCCTTGTGACCAGTGCAGAGTTATGATGACACAAGGCACCCTTAGTCAGATAACGGACAAGGGTCTGTCACCAGGGTGACCAGTGCAGAGTTATGATGTCACATTACCCACTTAGGCAGATCACAGACAAGGGTCTCTCGCCTGGGTGACCAGTGCAGAATTATGATGTCACAATGCCCCCTTTGAAATATCACAGACAAGGGTCTGTTACTTGCTGACCAGCGCAGAGTTATGATGTCACAATGTCCCCTTATGCAGATGACAGACAAGTGTCTGTCACCATGGTAACCAGTCCAGAGTTATGATGACACCATGCCCCTTAGGCAGATCACAAACAAGGGTCTGTCACCTGGGTGACCCGAGCCTTGTTATGATGTCACAAGGCCCCCTAAGACAGATCACAGACAAGGGCCTCTCACCTGTGTGTCCCGTGCAGAATTAGGATGTCACAATGCCCCCTTACGCAGATCACGGAGAAGGTCCTGTCACCTGGGTGACCAGTGCAGAGTTATAATGTCACAAAGCCCCCTTATGCACATCACAGACAAGGGCCTGTCACCTGGGTGCCCAGTGCAGAGTTATGATGTCACAATGCCCCCTTAGGCAGATCACAGACAGGGGCCTGTCACCTGGGGTCTCAGCACAGATTTATGATGTCACAATGCTCACTTAAGCAGATCAAAGACAAGGGTCTGTCACCAGGGTGACCCGTGCATAGTTATGATTTCACAATGCCCCCTTATGCAGAACACAGACAAGAGTCTGTCACCTGGGTGACCCGTGCGGAGTTATGATGTAACAATGCCCCCTTAGGCAGATCACAGACAAGGGTCTGTCACCTGGGTGACCAGTGCAGAGTTATGATGTCACAATGCCCTCTTAGGCAGATCACAGACAAGGGCATGTCACCTGGGTGCACAGCACAGAGTTATAATATCATAATGACCCCTTATGCACATCATAGACTACGGCCTGTTACCTGGGTGACCAGTGCTGAATTATGATGTCACAATGCCCCTTAGGCAGATCACAGACAATGGCCTGTCTCCTGGGTGCCCAGTGCAGAGTTATGATTTCACAATGCCCACTTAGGCAGATCACAGGTAAAGGCATGTCACCTGGGTGCCCAGTGCAGAGATATAATGTCAAAATGTACCCGTATGCACATCAGAGACTAGGGCCTGTCACCTGGGTGCCCAGTGCAGAGTTATGATGTCACAATTCCCCTTAATGCAGATCAAAGACAAGGGGCTGTCACCTCAGTGACCATTGCATAGTTATGATGACAAAATGCCCCCTTAGGCAGATCAAAGACAAGGTTCTGTCACCTGGGTGACACTTGCAGATTTATGATGTCACAATGCTCCCTTAGGCAGATGAAAGACAAGGGTCTGTCACCTGGGTGACCAGTGCAGGGTTATGATGTCACGATGCCCCATTAGGCAGTTCAAAGACAATGGTCTGTCACCTGGGTGACCAGTGCAGGGTTATGATGTCACAATGTCCCCTTACGCAGATCAAAGACAAGGGTCTGTCACCTGGGTGACCAGTGAACACTTATGATGTCACAATGCTCCTTTAGGCAGACCGCTGACAAGGGTCTTTCACCAGGGTGACCAGTGCAGAGTTATGATGTCACAATGCCCCCTTAGGCAGATCAGAGGCAAGAGTCCGTGACCTGGGTGACCAGTGGAGAATTATGATGTCACAATGACCACTTAGGCAGATCACAGACAAGGGTCTGTTACCTTTTTGAGCAGTGCAGAGTTATGATGTCACAATGACCCCTTAGGCAGATCACAAAGGTTCTGTCACCTCAGTGACCAGTGCAGTGTTATAATCTCACAATGCCTCCTTAGGCATATAACAGACAAGGGTCGGCCTCCTGTGTGACCATTGCAGAGTTATGATGTCACAATAACCCCTTAGGCAGATCACAGACAACGGTCTGTCACCTGGGTGACCAGTGCAGAGTTATGATGTCACAATGACCCCTTAGGCAGATCACAGACAAGGGTCTGTCACCTGGGTGACCAGTGGAGAATTATGATGTCACAATGCCCCGTTAGGCAGATCACAGTCAAGCGTCTGACACCTGGGAGACCAGTGCAGTGTTATGATGTCACAACGAACCTTAAGCAGTTCACAGACAAGGGTCTGTCACCTGGGTGACCAGTGCAGAGTTATGATGTCACAATGCCTCCTTAGGCAGATCACAGACAAGGGTCTGACACCTGGGTGACCAGTGCAGAGTTATGATGGCACATTGACCCCTTAGATCACAGACAAGGGTTTGTCACTTGGGTGACCAGTGCAGAGTTATGATGTCACAATGACCCCTTAGGCAGATCACAGAGCTTCTGTCACCTCTGTGACCAGTGAAGAGTTATGGTGTCACAGTGCCCCTTTAGGCAGATCAAAGACAAGGGTCTGTCACCTGGGTTACCAGTGCAGAGTTGGGATGTCACAATGCAAACTTAAGCAGATCAAAGGCAATGGTCCGTCACCAGGGTGACCTGTGCAGTGTTATGAGGTCACAATGCACCCCTAGGCAGATCACAGACAAGGGTCTGTCACTTGGGTGACCAGTGCAGAGTTATGATGTCACAATGCCCCCTTAGGCAGATCACAGACCAGGGTCTGTCACCTGGGTGACCAGTGCAGGGTTATGATATCACAGTGCCCCCTTAAGCAAATCACAGACAAGGCTCTTTCAACTGGGGGCCCAGTGCAGAGTAATGATGTCACAATATCCCCTTAGGCAGATCACAGACAAGGGTCTGTCACCTGGGTGACCCATTCAGAGTTATGATGTCACTATGCCCCCTTAGGCAGACCACAGAAAAGGGTCTGTCACCACCATAACCAGTGCAGAGTTATGATGTCACAATGCCTCTTTAGGCAGATCAAAGACAAGGGTCTGTCACCTCGGTGAGAAATGCAGAGTTATGATATCACAATGCCCCCTTAGGCAGATCACAGACAAGGGTCTGTCACCTGGGTGACCCGTGCAGAGTTACGATGTCACAATGCCCCATTTGGCAGATCACAGACAAGGGTCTTTCACCAGGGTGACGAGTGCAGAGTTAAGAGGTCACAATGTCCCTTAGGAAGATCAAAGACAAGGGTCTGTCACCTGGGTTACCAGTACACTGTTATGATGTCCCGATGCCCCCTTAGGCATATTAAAGACAGGGAACTGTCACCTGGGTGTCCATTGCCGAGTTATGATGTCACAATGCCCCCTTAGGCAGATCAAGGACAAGGGTCTGTCACCTCGGTGACCAGTGCAGGGTTATGATGTCAAAATGCCAACTTAGGCATATCACAGACTAGGGCCTGTCACCTGGGTGACACGAGCAGTGTTATGATGTCACAATGCCCCTTAGGCAGGTAACGGACAAGGGTCTTTCACCAGGGTGACCCGTGCAGAGTTATGATGTCACAATGCCCCCTTAGGCGGAACACGGACAAGGGTCTGACACCTGGGTCAAAAGTGGTGAATTATGATGTCACAATGCCCCCTTAGGCAGATCACAGTCTAGGATCTGACAACTGGGTGACGAGTGCAGAGTTATGATGTCACAATGCCCCCTTAAGTAGTTCACAGACCATGGTCTGTCAAGTGGGTGACCAGTGCAGAGTTATGATGTCACAATGCCTCCTTAGGCAGATCACAGACAAAGGTCTGTCACCTTGGTGAGCAGTGCAGAGTTATGATGTTGCTATGCACCCTTGGGCAGATCACAGACAAGGGTCTGTCACCTGGATGCCCAGTGTAGAGTTATGATGTTACAATGCCCCATACAGCAGATCACACACAAGGGTCTGCCACCTGGGTGACCATTGCAGAGTTATGACGTCACAATTACCCCTTAGGCAGATCACAGACAGTGGTCTGTCACCTTTGTGACCAGTGAAGAGTTATGAAGTCACAATGACCCCTTAGGCAGATCACAGACAAAGTTTCTGTCACCTCTGTGACCAGTGCAGAGTTGTTATGTCACAATGCCCCTTTAGGCAGATCAAAGACAAGGGTCTGTCACCTGGGTTACCAGTGCAGAGTTATGGAGTCACAATGCCCCCTAAGGCAGATTACAGACAAGGGTCCATCACCTGGGTGACCAGTGCAGAATTATGATGTCACAATGCCCCTTAGACAGATCACAGTCAAGGGTCTGTCACCTGGGTGACCAGTGCAGTGTTATGATGTCACAATGCCCCCTTAGGCTGATCACATACAAGGGTCTTTCACATGGGTGACCAGTGCAGAGTTATGATCAGAATGCCCCCTTAGGACGATCACAGAAAAGGGACAGTCACCAAGGTGCCCAAGGCTGAGTTATGATGTCACAATGCCCCCTTAGGCAGATCACAGACAATGGCCTGTCACCTGGGTGACCAGTGCAGAGTTATGATGTCACAATGCCCGCTTAGGGAGATCACAGACAAGGGCCTGTCTCCTGTGAGACCAGGGAAGAGTTATGATGTGACAATGCCCCCTTAGGCAGATCACAGACAAGGGCCTGTCACCTGGGTGACCAGTGCAGAGTTATCATGCCACAATGCCCCCTTAGGCAGATCACAGACCAGGGCCTGTCAGCTGGGTGACCCGTGCAGTGTTATGATGTCACTATGCCCCCTTAGGCATATCAAAGACAAGGGTCTGTCACCTTGGTGACCAGTGCAGAGTTATGATGTGACAATGCCCACTTATGGAGATCAAACACAATGGTCTATCACCAGGGTGACCCATGCAGAGTTATGCTGTCACAATGCCCCCTTAGGCAGATCACAGAAAATGGTCTTTCACCAGGGTTACCAGTGCAGTCTTATGATGTAGCAATGCCGCCTCAGGCAGATCACAGACAAGGGTCCGTCTCCTGGGTGACCAGTGTAGAGTTAAGATGTCACAATGACCCCTTAGGCAGATCACATTCAACGGCCTGTCACATGGGTGACCGAGCAGTGTTATGATGTCAAAATGCCCCTCAGGCAGATCAAACACAGGGGTCTGTCACCTGGGTGACCAGTGCAGACTTATGATGTCACAATGCCCCTTAGGCAGATCACAGACAAGAGTCTGTCACCTGGGTGAGCGGTGCAGGATTATGATGTCAGTATGCCGCCTTATGCAGATCACAGTCAAGGGTCTGCCACCTGGGTGATGTGTGCAGTGTTATGATGTCACATTGCCTCCTTAGGTAGATCACAGACAAGTGTCTGTCACCTGCATGACCCGTGCAGAGTTACGAATTCACAATGCCCCCTTAAGCAGATTACAGACAAGGGTACATCACCTGGGTGACCAGTGCAGAATTATGATGTCACAATGCCCCTTAGGCAGATCACAGTCAAGGGTCTGTCACCTGGGTGACCAGTGCAGTGTTATGATGTCACAATGCCCCCTTAGGCTGATCACATACAAGGGTCTTTCACATGGGTGACCAGTGCAGAGTTATGATCAGAATGCCCCCTTAGGATGATCACAGAAAAGGGACTGTCACCAAGGTGCCCAAGGCTGAGTTACGATGTCACAATGCCCCCTAAGGCAGATCACAGACAATGGCCTGTCACCTGGGTGACCAGCGCAGAGTTATGATGTCACAATGCCCGCTTAGGGAGATCACAGACAAGAGCCTGTCTCCTGGGATACCAGGGAAGAGTTATGATGTGACAATGCCCCCTTAGGCAGATCACAGTCAAGGGTCTGTCACCTGGGTGACCACTGCAGAGTTATGAAATCACAATGCCCCCTTAGGCAGATCACAGTCAAGAGTCTCTCACCTGGGCGACCAGTGCGGAGTTATGATATCACAATGCCCCCTAAGGCAGATCACAGACAAGGGTCTGTCACCTGGGTGACCAGTGCGGAGTTATGATGTCACAATGCCCCCTTAGGCAGATCACAGACAAGGGTCTGTCACCTTGGTGACCAATGCAGTGTTATGATGTCACAAAGCCCCCTTAGGCAGATCACAGACAACGGCCTCTCACCTGGGTGCCCATTGCAGAGTTATGATGTCACAATGCCTCCTTAGGCAGATCACAGACAAGGGTCTGTCACCTTCATGACCAGTGCAGAGTTATGATGTCACAATGCCGCCTTAGACAGGTCAGAGACAAGGACCTGTCACCTGTGTTAGCAGTGCAGTGTTTTGATGTCACAATGCCCCCTTAGGCGGATCACAGACAAGGGACTGTCACCTGGGTGACCAGTGCTGAATTATGCTGTCACAATGCCCCTATAGGCAGATCACAGACAAGGGTCTGTCACCACGGTGACCAGAGCAGAGTTAAGATGTCACAATGCCCCCTTAGGCAGATCGCAGACAAGGGCCTGTCACCTGGGTCACCAGTGCAGAGTTATGATGTCACAATGCCCCCATGGGCAGATCACAGACAAGAGTCCTTGACCTGGGTGAGCATTGCAGAGTTATGATGTCACAATGCCCCCTCAGGGACATCACAAACAAGGGTCTGTCACCTGGGAGACCATGGCAGACTTATGATGTCAGAATGCCACCTTAGGCAGATCACAGACAAGGGTCTGTCACCACGGTGTCCAGTGCAGAGTTACGATGTCACAATGCCCACTTAGGCAGATCACAGACAAGGGTCTGTCTCATGGGTGACCAGTGCAGAGTCATGATGTCTCAATGCCGCTTTAGGGAGATCACAGAAAGGGGCCTGTCACCTGGGTCCCCATTGTAGAGCTGTGATTTCACAATGCCACATTAGGCGGATCACAGACAAACGTCTGTCACCTGGGTTACCAGTGCAGAGGTATGATGTCACAATGCCCCCTTAGGCAGATCACAGAAAAGGGCCTGTCACCTGGGTGCCCATTGCAGAGTTATGATGTCACAATGCCACCTTAGGCAGATCACAGAGAAGGGTCTGTCACCTGGATGACCAGTGCAGAGTTATGATGTCACAATGCCCCCTTAGGCAGATCACACACAGGGCTCTGTCACCTGGGAGACCAGTGCGGAGTTATGATGTCTCAATGCCCCCTTAGTCAGATCACAGACAACGGCCTCTCACCTGGGTGCCCATTGCAGAGTTATGATGTCACAATGCCTCCTTAGGCAGATCACAGACAAGGGTCTGTCACCTGGATGACCAGTGCAGAGTTATGATGTCACAATGCCCCCTTAGGCAGATCAACGACAAGGGTGTGTCACCTGGGTTACCAGTGCAGTGTTATCATGTCACAGTGCCCACTTACTCAGATAAAATCCAGGGTCTGTCACCTCGGTGACCAGTGCAGAGTTATGATTTCACAATGCCCCTTTAGGCAGATCACAGACAAGGTTCCGTCACCTGGGTGACAAATGCAGAGTTATGATGTCACAATGCCGCCTTAGGCACATCACAGACAAGCGTCTGTCACCTGGATGACCAGTGGAGAGTTATGATGTCATAATGCCCCTTAGGCAGATCACAGACAAGGGTCTGTCTCTTGGGAGACCAGTGCAGTGTTATGATATCACAAT
This sequence comes from Gorilla gorilla gorilla, assembly GCF_029281585.2. Taxonomy (NCBI): domain Eukaryota; kingdom Metazoa; phylum Chordata; class Mammalia; order Primates; family Hominidae; genus Gorilla; species Gorilla gorilla. The sequence continues at coordinate 1,267,404 of NC_073238.2, forward strand.
GCCCCCTTAGTCTGATCACATACAAGGGTCTTTCACATGGGTAACCAGTGCAGATTTATGATCAGAATGCCCCTTTAGGCCGATCACAGACAAGGGTCTGTCACCTGTTTGACCAGTGCACAGTCCTGATGACAAAATGCCCCCTTAGGGAGATCACAGACACAGGTCTGTCACCACAGTGACCAGTGCAGAGTTCTGATGTCACAATGCCGCTTTAGGGAGATCACAGAAATGGGCCTGTCACCTGTTTCCCCATTGCAGAATTATGATGTCACAATGCCACATTAGGCAGATCACAGACAAAGTTCTGTCACCTGTGTTACCAGTGAAGAGGTATGATGTCACAATGCCCCCTTAGGCAGATCACAGAAAAGTGCCTGTCACCTGGGTGCCCATTGCAGAGATATGATGTCCCAATGCCCCCTTAGGCAGATCACAGTCAAGGGTCTGTCACCTGGGTGACCACTGCAGAGTTATGAAATCACAATGCCCCCTTAGGCAGATCACAGTCAAGAGTCTCTCACCTGGGCGACCAGTGCGGAGTTATGATATCACAATGCCCCCTAAGGCAGATCACAGACAAGGGTCTGTCACCTGGGTGACCAGTGCGGAGTTATGATGTCACAATGCCCCCTTAGGCAGATCACAGACAAGGGTCTGTCACCTTGGTGACCAATGCAGTGTTATGATGTCACAAAGCCCCCTTAGGCAGATCACAGACAACGGCCTCTCACCTGGGTGCCCATTGCAGAGTTATGATGTCACAATGCCTCCTTAGGCAGTTCACAGACAAGGGTCTGTCACCTTCATGACCAGTGCAGAGTTATGATGTCACAATGCCGCCTTAGACAGGTCAGAGACAAGGACCTGTCACCTGTGTTAGCAGTGCAGTGTTTTGATGTCACAATGCCCCCTTAGGCGGATCACAGACAAGGGACTGTCACCTGGGTGACCAGTGCTGAATTATGCTGTCACAATGCCCCTATAGGCAGATCACAGACAAGGGTCTGTCACCACGGTGACCAGAGCAGAGTTAAGATGTCACAATGCCCCCTTAGGCAGATCGCAGACAAGGGCCTGTCACCTGGGTCACCAGTGCAGAGTTATGATGTCACAATGCCCCCATGGGCAGATCACAGACAAGAGTCCTTGACCTGGGTGAGCATTGCAGAGTTATGATGTCACAATGCCCCCTCAGGGACATCACAAACAAGGGTCTGTCACCTGGGAGACCATGGCAGACTTATGATGTCAGAATGCCACCTTAGGCAGATCACAGACAAGGGTCTGTCACCACGGTGTCCAGTGCAGAGTTACGATGTCACAATGCCCACTTAGGCAGATCACAGACAAGGGTCTGTCTCATGGGTGACCAGTGCAGAGTCATGATGTCTCAATGCCGCTTTAGGGAGATCACAGAAAGGGGCCTGTCACCTGGGTCCCCATTGTAGAGCTGTGATTTCACAATGCCACATTAGGCGGATCACAGACAAACGTCTGTCACCTGGGTTACCAGTGCAGAGGTATGATGTCACAATGCCCCCTTAGGCAGATCACAGAAAAGGGCCTGTCACCTGGGTGACCAGTGCAGAGTTATGATCAGAATGGCCCCTTAGGATGATCACAGAAAAGGGACTGTCACCAAGGTGCCCAAGGCTGAGTTATGATGTCACAATGCCCCCTTAGGCAGATCACAGACAACGGCCTGTCACCTGGGAGACCAGCGCAGAGTTATGATGTCACAATGCCCGCTTAGGGAGATCACAGACAAGAGCCTGTCTCCTGGGAGACCAGGGAAGAGTTATGATGTGACAATGCCCCCTTAGGCAGATCACAGACAAGGGCCTGTCACCTGGGTGACCAGTGCAGAGTTATGATGTCACAATGCCGCCTTAGACAGGTCAGAGACAAGGACCTGTCACCTGTGTTAGCAGTGCAGTGTTTTGATGTCACAATGCCCCCTTAGGCGGATCACAGACAAGGGTCCATCACCTGGGTGACCAGTGCTGAATTATGCTGTCACAATGCCCCCTTAGGCAGATCACAGACAAGGGTCTGTTACCACGGTGACCAGAGCAGAGTTAAGATGTCACAATGCCACCTTAGGCAGATCGCAGACAAGGGCCTGTCACCTGGGTGACAAGTGCGGAGTTATGATGTCACAATGCCCCCTTAGGGAGATCGCAGACAAGGGTCTGTCACCTAGGTGGCCCGTGCAGTGTTATGATGTCACAATGCCCCCGTTAGGATGATCACAGACAAGGGTCTGTCACCTGGGTTACCAGTGCAGTGTTATGATGTCACAATGCCCCCTTAGGCAGATCACATACAAAGACCTGTCACCTGGGTGCCTAGTGCAGAGTTATGTTGTCACAATGCCCCCTTAGGCAGATCACAGACAGGGGCCTGTCACCTGGGTGAGCAGTGCAGAGTTATGATGTCACAATGCCCCCTTAGGGAGATCACAGACAAGGCCCTGTCACCAGGGTTCCCAGTGCAGAGTTATGATGTCACAATGCCCCCTTAGGCTGATCAGAGACAACGGCCTCTCACCTGGGTTACCAATGCAGGGTTATGATGTCACAATGCCCCCTTAGGCAGATCAAAGACAAAGGCCTGTCACCTGGGTGAACAGTGCAGGGTAATGATGTCACAATACCACCTTAGGCAGATCATAGACAAGGGCCTGTCACCAGGGTGACCAGTGCGGAGTTATGATGTCACAATGCCCCCTTAGGGAGATCACAGACAAGGGTCTGTCACCTGGGTGGCCCGTTCAGAGTTGTGATGTCACAATGCCCCCTTAGGCTGATCACTGACAAAGGTCTGTCACCTGGGTGACCAGTGGAGGGTTTTGATGTCACAATGCCACCTTAGGCAGAACACAGACAAGGTTCTGTCACCTGGGTGACCACTGCAGAGTTATGATGCCACAATGCCTCCTTAGGCAGATCACAGACAGTGATCTGTCACCTTGGTTACATGTACAGAATTATGATGTCACAATGCCCCCTTAGGCAGATCAAAGATCAGGGTCTGTCACGTGGGTGACCAGTGCAGTGTTATGATGTCACAATGCCCCCTTAGGCAGATCACAGACAAGGGCCTGTCACCTGGGTGACCAGTGCAGAGTTATGATGTAACAATACCCCCTTAGGCAGATCACAGAAAAAGGTCGGACACATGGGTGACCAGTGCAGAGTTATGATGTGGCATTGCCCCCTAAAGCAGATCACAGAAAAGGGTCTGTCTCCTGGGTGACCCTTGCAGAAGAATGATGTCACAATGCCCCGTTAGGCAGGTCACAGGCAAAGGTCTGTCACCTGGTTGAGCAGTGCAGAGTTATGATGTCACAATGCCCACTTAGGCAGATCGAAGACAAGGATGTGTCACGTGAGTGACCCGTGCAGAGTTATGATGTCACAATGCCCCCTTACGCAGATCACATAGAATGGTCTGACACTTTTGTGACGTGTGCAGAGTTATGGTGTCACAACGGCCCCTTAGGCACATCACTGACCACGGTGTGTCACCTGGGTGACCAGTGCAGAGTTATGATGCCACAATGCCCACTTAGGCAGATCAGAGTCAAGGGTCTGTCACCTGGGTGACCAGTGCACAGTTATGATGTCACAATGCACCCTTAGGCAGATGATAGACAAGGGTTTGTCACCTGGGTGACCCTTGCAGAGTTAAGATGTCACAATGCCCCCTTATGGAGATCACAGACAAAGGTCTGTCACCCGGGTGACCAGTGCAGAGTTATGAAGTCACAAGGCCCATTAGGCATATCACAGACAAGGGTCTGTAACCTGGGTGACCAGTGGAGAGTTATGATTTCAAAATGCCCCTTTAGACAGATCACAGACAAGGGTCTGTCACCATGGTGACAAGTGTAGAGTTATGACATCACAAAGCCCCCTAATTCACATCAAAGACAAGGGTCTGTCACCTCGGTGACCTGTGAAGAGTTATGATGTCACAGTGCACCCTAAGGCAGATCAAAGACAAGGGTCTGCCACCACGGTGACCAGTGCAGAATTATGATGTCACAATGTCCAATACGCAGATCACAGACAAGGGTCAGTCACCTGGGTGACCAGTGAACACTTATGATGTCACAATGCCCCCTTAGGCCGATCACAGACAATTGTCTGTCACCATGGTGACCAGTGCAGACTTATGATGTCACAATGCCCCCTTAGGCAGATCACAGACAAGGGCCTGTCACCTGGGTGACCAGTGCAGATTTATGATGACACAACGCCCCATTAGGCAGATCACAGACAATGGCGTCTCACCTTGGTGACCAATGCAGTTAAGATGTCACAATGCCGCATTAGGCAGATCACAGACAAGTGTCTGTCAACTGTGTGACCAGTGCAGACTTATGATGTCACAGTGCCCCCTTAGGCAGATCACAGAAAATGCTCTTTCACCAGGGTTACCAGTGCACACTTATGATGAAGCAATGCCGCCTCAGGCAGATCACAGACAAGGGTCTGTCTCCTGGGTGACCAGTGCAGAGTTAAGATGTCACAATGACCCCATAGGCAGATCACATTCAAGGGCCTGTCACATGGGTGACAGAGCTGTGTTATGATGTCACAATGCCCCCTTAGGCAGATAACAGAAAAGGGTCTGTGACCTAGGTGACCAGTGCACACTTATGATGTCACAATGCCCCCTGAGGCAGATCACAGACATGAGTCTGTCACCACAGTGACCAGTGAAGAGTTATGATGTGACAATCCCCCCTTAGGCAGATCACAAACAAGGGTGTGTCACCTGGGTGACCAGTGTAGAGTGATGATGTCGCAAAGCACCCTTAGGCAGATCACAGACAACGATCTGTCACCTGGGTGACCAGTGCTGAGTTATGATGTCACAATGACCCTTCGGCAGATTACGGACAAGGGTCTGTCACCATGGTGACCTGTGCAGGGTTGTGATGTCACAATGCTCTCTTAGGCAGATCACAGACAGGGGCCTGTCACCTGGGTGAGCAGTGCAGAATTATGACATCACAATGCCCCCTTAGGCAGATAACAGAAAAGGGTCTTTCACCTGGATGCCCAGTGCAGACTTATGATGTCACAATGCCCCCTTTGGCAGATCACAGTCACTGGTCTGACACCTGGGTGACCAGTGCACTGTCATGATGTCACAATGCCCCTTAGGCAGATCACAGACAAGGGTCTGTCACCTAGGTGACCACTCCAGAGATATGATGTCACAATGCCCCCTTAAGCAGATCACAGACAAGGGTGTGTCACCTGGGTTACCAGTGCAGAGGTATGATGTCACAATGCCCCCTTAGGCAGATCACAGAAAAGGGCCTGTCACCTGGGTGCCCATTGCAGAGTTATGATGTCACAATGCCACCTTAGGCAGATCACAGAGAAGGGTCGGTCACCTTGGTGACCAGTGAAGCGTTATGATATCACAATGCCCCCTTAGGCAGATCACACACAGGGCTCTGTCACCTGGGAGACCAGTGCGGAGTTATGATGTCTCAATGCCCCCTTAGTCAGATCACAGACAACGGCCTCTCACCTGGGTGCCCATTGCAGAGTTATGATGTCACAATGCCTCCTTAGGCAGATCACAGACAAGGGTCTGTCACCTGGATGACCAGTGCAGAGTTATGATGTCACAATGCCCCCTTAGGCAGATCAACGACAAGGGTGTGTCACCTGGGTTACCAGTGCAGTGTTATCATGTCACAGTGCCCACTTACTCAGATAAAATCCAGGGTCTGTCACCTCGGTGACCAGTGCAGAGTTATGATTTCACAATGCCCCTTTAGGCAGATCACAGACAAGGTTCCGTCACCTGGGTGACAAATGCAGAGTTATGATGTCACAATGCCGCCTTAGGCACATCACAGACAAGCGTCTGTCACCTGGATGACCAGTGGAGAGTTATGATGTCATAATGCCCCTTAGGCAGATCACAGACAAGGGTCTGTCTCTTGGGAGACCAGTGCAGTGTTATGATATCACAATGCCCCCTTAGTCTGATCACATACAAGGGTCTTTCACATGGGTAACCAGTGCAGATTTATGATCAGAATGCCCCTTTAGGCCGATCACAGACAAGGGTCTGTCACCTGTTTGACCAGTGCACAGTCCTGATGACAAAATGCCCCCTTAGGGAGATCACAGACACAGGTCTGTCACCACAGTGACCAGTGCAGAGTTCTGATGTCACAATGCCGCTTTAGGGAGATCACAGAAATGGGCCTGTCACCTGTTTCCCCATTGCAGAATTATGATGTCACAATGCCACATTAGGCAGATCACAGACAAAGTTCTGTCACCTGTGTTACCAGTGAAGAGGTATGATGTCACAATGCCCCCTTAGGCAGATCACAGAAAAGTGCCTGTCACCTGGGTGCCCATTGCAGAGATATGATGTCCCAATGCCCCCTTAGGCAGATCACAGTCAAGGGTCTGTCACCTGGGTGACCACTGCAGAGTTATGAAATCACAATGCCCCCTTAGGCAGATCACAGTCAAGAGTCTCTCACCTGGGCGACCAGTGCGGAGTTATGATATCACAATGCCCCCTAAGGCAGATCACAGACAAGGGTCTGTCACCTGGGTGACCAGTGCGGAGTTATGATGTCACAATGCCCCCTTAGGCAGATCACAGACAAGGGTCTGTCACCTTGGTGACCAATGCAGTGTTATGATGTCACAAAGCCCCCTTAGGCAGATCACAGACAACGGCCTCTCACCTGGGTGCCCATTGCAGAGTTATGATGTCACAATGCCTCCTTAGGCAGTTCACAGACAAGGGTCTGTCACCTTCATGACCAGTGCAGAGTTATGATGTCACAATGCCGCCTTAGACAGGTCAGAGACAAGGACCTGTCACCTGTGTTAGCAGTGCAGTGTTTTGATGTCACAATGCCCCCTTAGGCGGATCACAGACAAGGGACTGTCACCTGGGTGACCAGTGCTGAATTATGCTGTCACAATGCCCCTATAGGCAGATCACAGACAAGGGTCTGTCACCACGGTGACCAGAGCAGAGTTAAGATGTCACAATGCCCCCTTAGGCAGATCGCAGACAAGGGCCTGTCACCTGGGTCACCAGTGCAGAGTTATGATGTCACAATGCCCCCATGGGCAGATCACAGACAAGAGTCCTTGACCTGGGTGAGCATTGCAGAGTTATGATGTCACAATGCCCCCTCAGGGACATCACAAACAAGGGTCTGTCACCTGGGAGACCATGGCAGACTTATGATGTCAGAATGCCACCTTAGGCAGATCACAGACAAGGGTCTGTCACCACGGTGTCCAGTGCAGAGTTACGATGTCACAATGCCCACTTAGGCAGATCACAGACAAGGGTCTGTCTCATGGGTGACCAGTGCAGAGTCATGATGTCTCAATGCCGCTTTAGGGAGATCACAGAAAGGGGCCTGTCACCTGGGTCCCCATTGTAGAGCTGTGATTTCACAATGCCACATTAGGCGGATCACAGACAAACGTCTGTCACCTGGGTTACCAGTGCAGAGGTATGATGTCACAATGCCCCCTTAGGCAGATCACAGAAAAGGGCCTGTCACCTGGGTGACCAGTGCAGAGTTATGATCAGAATGGCCCCTTAGGACGATCACAGAAAAGGGACTGTCACCAAGGTGCCCAAGGCTGAGTTATGATGTCACAATGCCCCCTTAGGCAGATCACAGACAACGGCCTGTCACCTGGGAGACCAGCGCAGAGTTATGATGTCACAATGCCCGCTTAGGGAGATCACAGACAAGAGCCTGTCTCCTGGGAGACCAGGGAAGAGTTATGATGTGACAATGCCCCCTTAGGCAGATCACAGACAAGGGCCTGTCACCTGGGTGACCAGTGCAGAGTTATGATGTCACAATGCCGCCTTAGACAGGTCAGAGACAAGGACCTGTCACCTGTGTTAGCAGTGCAGTGTTTTGATGTCACAATGCCCCCTTAGGCGGATCACAGACAAGGGTCCATCACCTGGGTGACCAGTGCTGAATTATGCTGTCACAATGCCCCCTTAGGCAGATCACAGACAAGGGTCTGTTACCACGGTGACCAGAGCAGAGTTAAGATGTCACAATGCCACCTTAGGCAGATCGCAGACAAGGGCCTGTCACCTGGGTGACAAGTGCGGAGTTATGATGTCACAATGCCCCCTTAGGGAGATCGCAGACAAGGGTCTGTCACCTAGGTGGCCCGTGCAGTGTTATGATGTCACAATGCCCCCGTTAGGATGATCACAGACAAGGGTCTGTCACCTGGGTTACCAGTGCAGTGTTATGATGTCACAATGCCCCCTTAGGCAGATCACATACAAAGACCTGTCACCTGGGTGCCTAGTGCAGAGTTATGTTGTCACAATGCCCCCTTAGGCAGATCACAGACAGGGGCCTGTCACCTGGGTGAGCAGTGCAGAGTTATGATGTCACAATGCCCCCTTAGGGAGATCACAGACAAGGCCCTGTCACCAGGGTTCCCAGTGCAGAGTTATGATGTCACAATGCCCCCTTAGGCTGATCAGAGACAACGGCCTCTCACCTGGGTTACCAATGCAGGGTTATGATGTCACAATGCCCCCTTAGGCAGATCAAAGACAAAGGCCTGTCACCTGGGTGAACAGTGCAGGGTAATGATGTCACAATACCACCTTAGGCAGATCATAGACAAGGGCCTGTCACCAGGGTGACCAGTGCGGAGTTATGATGTCACAATGCCCCCTTAGGGAGATCACAGACAAGGGTCTGTCACCTGGGTGGCCCGTTCAGAGTTGTGATGTCACAATGCCCCCTTAGGCTGATCACTGACAAAGGTCTGTCACCTGGGTGACCAGTGGAGGGTTTTGATGTCACAATGCCACCTTAGGCAGAACACAGACAAGGTTCTGTCACCTGGGTGACCACTGCAGAGTTATGATGCCACAATGCCTCCTTAGGCAGATCACAGACAGTGATCTGTCACCTTGGTTACATGTACAGAATTATGATGTCACAATGCCCCCTTAGGCAGATCAAAGATCAGGGTCTGTCACGTGGGTGACCAGTGCAGTGTTATGATGTCACAATGCCCCCTTAGGCAGATCACAGACAAGGGCCTGTCACCTGGGTGACCAGTGCAGAGTTATGATGTAACAATACCCCCTTAGGCAGATCACAGAAAAAGGTCGGACACATGGGTGACCAGTGCAGAGTTATGATGTGGCATTGCCCCCTAAAGCAGATCACAGAAAAGGGTCTGTCTCCTGGGTGACCCTTGCAGAAGAATGATGTCACAATGCCCCGTTAGGCAGGTCACAGGCAAAGGTCTGTCACCTGGTTGAGCAGTGCAGAGTTATGATGTCACAATGCCCACTTAGGCAGATCGAAGACAAGGATGTGTCACGTGAGTGACCCGTGCAGAGTTATGATGTCACAATGCCCCCTTACGCAGATCACATAGAATGGTCTGACACTTTTGTGACGTGTGCAGAGTTATGGTGTCACAACGGCCCCTTAGGCACATCACTGACCACGGTGTGTCACCTGGGTGACCAGTGCAGAGTTATGATGCCACAATGCCCACTTAGGCAGATCAGAGTCAAGGGTCTGTCACCTGGGTGACCAGTGCACAGTTATGATGTCACAATGCACCCTTAGGCAGATGATAGACAAGGGTTTGTCACCTGGGTGACCCTTGCAGAGTTAAGATGTCACAATGCCCCCTTATGGAGATCACAGACAAAGGTCTGTCACCCGGGTGACCAGTGCAGAGTTATGAAGTCACAAGGCCCATTAGGCATATCACAGACAAGGGTCTGTAACCTGGGTGACCAGTGGAGAGTTATGATTTCAAAATGCCCCTTTAGACAGATCACAGACAAGGGTCTGTCACCATGGTGACAAGTGTAGAGTTATGACATCACAAAGCCCCCTAATTCACATCAAAGACAAGGGTCTGTCACCTCGGTGACCTGTGAAGAGTTATGATGTCACAGTGCACCCTAAGGCAGATCAAAGACAAGGGTCTGCCACCACGGTGACCAGTGCAGAATTATGATGTCACAATGTCCAATACGCAGATCACAGACAAGGGTCAGTCACCTGGGTGACCAGTGAACACTTATGATGTCACAATGCCCCCTTAGGCCGATCACAGACAATTGTCTGTCACCATGGTGACCAGTGCAGACTTATGATGTCACAATGCCCCCTTAGGCAGATCACAGACAAGGGCCTGTCACCTGGGTGACCAGTGCAGATTTATGATGACACAACGCCCCATTAGGCAGATCACAGACAATGGCGTCTCACCTTGGTGACCAATGCAGTTAAGATGTCACAATGCCGCATTAGGCAGATCACAGACAAGTGTCTGTCAACTGTGTGACCAGTGCAGACTTATGATGTCACAGTGCCCCCTTAGGCAGATCACAGAAAATGCTCTTTCACCAGGGTTACCAGTGCACACTTATGATGAAGCAATGCCGCCTCAGGCAGATCACAGACAAGGGTCTGTCTCCTGGGTGACCAGTGCAGAGTTAAGATGTCACAATGACCCCATAGGCAGATCACATTCAAGGGCCTGTCACATGGGTGACAGAGCTGTGTTATGATGTCACAATGCCCCCTTAGGCAGATAACAGAAAAGGGTCTGTGACCTAGGTGACCAGTGCACACTTATGATGTCACAATGCCCCCTGAGGCAGATCACAGACATGAGTCTGTCACCACAGTGACCAGTGAAGAGTTATGATGTGACAATCCCCCCTTAGGCAGATCACAAACAAGGGTGTGTCACCTGGGTGACCAGTGTAGAGTGATGATGTCGCAAAGCACCCTTAGGCAGATCACAGACAACGATCTGTCACCTGGGTGACCAGTGCTGAGTTATGATGTCACAATGACCCTTCGGCAGATTACGGACAAGGGTCTGTCACCATGGTGACCTGTGCAGGGTTGTGATGTCACAATGCTCTCTTAGGCAGATCACAGACAGGGGCCTGTCACCTGGGTGAGCAGTGCAGAATTATGACATCACAATGCCCCCTTAGGCAGATAACAGAAAAGGGTCTTTCACCTGGATGCCCAGTGCAGACTTATGATGTCACAATGCCCCCTTTGGCAGATCACAGTCACTGGTCTGACACCTGGGTGACCAGTGCACTGTCATGATGTCACAATGCCCCTTAGGCAGATCACAGACAAGGGTCTGTCACCTAGGTGACCACTCCAGAGATATGATGTCACAATGCCCACTTAAGCAGATCACAGACAAGGGTGTGTCACCTGGGTGACCAGTGCAGATTTATGATGTCACAATGCCCCCTTAGGCAGATCACAGACAATGGTTTCTCACCTTGGTGACCAATGCAGAGTTATGATGCCACAATGCCCCTTTAGGCAGATCACAGACAAGGGTCTGTCACCTGGGTGACCAGTGCAGAATTGTGATGTCACAGTGCCCCCTTAGGCAGATAACAGACAAGGATCTGTCACCAGGGTGACCAGTGAAGAGTTATGAAGTCACAATGCCCACTTAGGCAGTTCACAGTCAAGTGTCTGTCACCTGGGTGACCAGTGCAGAGTCATTATGTCAGAATGCTGCCTTAGGCTGATCACAGACAAGGGTCTGTCACCTGGGTGACCAGTGCAGAGTTATGATGTCACTTTGTCCACTTAGGCGGATCAAAGTCAAGGGTCTGTCACTTGGGTGACCAGTGCAGAATTATGATGTCACAATGCCCTCTTAGGCAGAACGCAGGCAAGGGTCTGTCACCTGGGTGACCAGTGCAGAGTCATTATGTCAGAATGCTGCCTTAGGCTGATCACAGACAAGGGTCTGTCACCTGGGTGACCAGTGCAGAGTTATGATGTCACTTTGTCCACTTAGGCGGATCAAAGTCAAGGGTCTGTCACTTGGGTGACCAGTGCAGAATTATGATGTCACAATGCCCTCTTAGGCAGAACGCAGGCAAGGGTCTGTCACCTGGGTGACCAGTGCAGAGTTATGAAGTGACAATGCCCCCTTAGGCAGATAACGGACAAGGGTCGGTCACCAGGGTGACCAGTGAAGAGTTATGATGTCACTGTACCCCGTTAGGCAGTTCACAGTCAAGGGTCTGTCACCTGGGTGACCAGTGGAGAGTTATGATGTCGCAATGCCCCCTTAAGCAGATCACAGACAAGGGTGTGTCACCTGGGGGACCAGTGCAGGTTTATGATGTCAGAATGCCCCCTTAGGCAGATCGCAGACAACGGTCTCTCACCTTGGTGACCAATGCAGGGTTATGTTGTCAAAATGCAGCTTTAGGCAGATCACAGACAAGGGTCGGTCACCTGGGTGACCAGTGCAGAGTTATTATGTCAGAATGCCGCCTTAGGCTGATCACAGACAAGGGTCTCTCACCTGGGTGACCAGTGCAGAGTTATGATGTCACTTTGTCCACTTAGGCAGATCAAAGTCAAGGGTCTCTCCCTCTGGTGACCAGTGCAGATTTATGATGTCACAATGCGCCCTTAGGCAGATCACAGACAAGAGTCTGTCACCTGGGTGACCAGGGCAGTATTATGAAGTCACAATGCCCCCTTAGGCAGATCACAGACAAGGGTCTGTCGCCTGGGTGACAGGTGCAGAGTTAAGGTGTCACAATGCCCCCTTAGGCAGATCACAGACAAGGGTATGTTTCCTGGATGACCAATGTACAGTTATGATGTCACAAAGCCCCCTTAGGCAGATAACGGACAAGGGTAGGTCACCAGGGTGTCCACTGAAGAGTTATGATGTCACAATGCCCCAATAGGCAGTTCACAGTCAAGGGTCTGTCACCTGGGTGACCAGTGGAGAGTTATGATGTCACAATGCCCCCTTAAGCAGATCACAGACAAGGGTCTGTCACCTGGGGGACAAGTGCAGAGTTATGATGTCACAATGCCCCATTAGGCAGATCACAGACAAGGGTCTGTCACCTGCGTGACCAGTGCAGGGTTATGATGTCACAATGCCCCCTTAGGCAGATCGCCGACAAGGGTCTGTCACCTGGGTGACCTGTGCAGTGTTATGATGTCACAGTGCCCACTTAGGCAGATAACAACCTAGGGTCTGTCACCTTGGTGACCAGTGCAGGGTTATGATGTCACAATGCCCCATTAGGCAGACCACAGACAAGGGTCTGTCACCTGTGTAACTAGTGCAGATTTATGATGTCCCAACGCCACCTTAGGCAGATCACAGACAAGGGTCCATCACCTGGGTTACCAGTGCACTGTTATGATGTCACAATGACCCATTAGGCAGACCACAGACAGGGGTCTGTCACCACGGTGACCAGTGCAAGGTTAAGATGCAACATCGCCCCCATAGGCAGATCACAGACAAGGGCCTGTCACCTGGGTGACCCGTGCAGTGTTATGATGTCACAATGCCACCTGAGTCAGATCACAGACAAGGGTCTGTCACCTGGGTGACCATTGCAGAGTTATTATGTCACAATAACCACTTAGGCAGATCAAAGACAAGGGCCTGTCACCTGGGTGCCCAGTGCAGAGTTATGATGTCACAATGCCCCCTTAGGCCGATGACAGACAAGGGCATGTCACCTGGGTGCGCAGCACAGAGTTATAATATCACAATGACCCCTTATGCACATCATAGACTACGGCCTGTTACCTGGGTGACCAGTGCTGAATTATGATGTCACAATGCCCCCTTAGGCAGATCACAGACAATGGCCTGTCTCCTGGGTGCCCAGTGCAGAGTTATGACTTCACAATGCCCACTTAGGCAGATCACAGGTAAAGGCATGTCACCTGGGTGCCCAGTGCAGAGTTATAATGTCAAAATGTACCCTTATGCACATCAGAGACTAGGGCCTGTCACCTGGGTGCCCAGTGCAGACTTATGATGTCACAATTCCCCCTAATGCAGATCAAAGACAAGGGGCTGTCACCTCAGTGACCATTGCATAGTTATGATGACAAAATGCCCCCTTAGGCAGATCAAAGACAAGGTTCTGTCACCTGGGTGACACTTGCAGATTTATGATGTCACAATGCTCCCTTAGGCAGATGAAAGAAAAGGGTCTGTCACCTGGGTGACCAGTGCAGGGTTATGGTGTCACAATACCACCTTAGGCAGATCATAGACAAGGGCCTGTCTCCAGGGTGACCAGTGCGGAGTTATGATGTCACAATGCCCCCTTAGGGAGATCACAGACAAGGGTCTATCACCTGGGTGGCCCGTGCAGAATTATGATGTCACAATGCCCCCTTAGGCTGATCACTGACAAGGGTCTGTCACCTGGGTGATCCATTCAGTGTCATGATGTCACAATGCCCCCTTAAGGCAGATCACAGACAAGGGTCTGTCACCTGTGTGACCCTTGCAGAGTTGTGATATCACAATGCCCCTTAGGCAGATCACAGACAAGGGCCTGTCACCAAGGTGCCCAATACTGATTTATGATGTCACAATGCCCCCTTAGGCATATCGCAGACAACGGCCTGTCACCTGGGTGACCAGGGCGGAGTTATGATGTCACAATGTCTCCTTAGGCAGATCTGACACAAAGACCTGTCACCTGGGTGCCTAGTGCAGAGTTATGTTGTCACCATGTCCCCTTAGGCAGATCACAGACAAGGGTCTGTCACCTGGGTGAGCAGTGCAGAGTTATGATGTCACAATGCCCCCTTAGGCAGATCACAGACAAGGCCCTGTCAGCTGGGTGACCAGTGCAGGTTTATGATGTCACAATGCCCATTTAGGCAGATCACACAAAAGGGTCTGTCCTCTGGGTGACCAGTGCTGTGTTATGATGTCACAATGAACACTTAGGCAGATCACAGCCAAGGGACTGTCAGGTGGGTGCCCAGTGCGGAGTTATGATATCACAATGCCCCCTTAGGGAGATCACAGACAAAGGACTGTCAGCTGGGTGTCCAGTGCGGAGTTATGATGTCACAATGCCCCTTTAGGGAGATCACAGACAACGCCCTGTCACCTGCGAGACCTTGGAAGGGTTATGATATCACAATGCCCCCTTAGGCAGATCACAGACAGGGGCCTGTCACCTGGGTGAGCAGTGCAGAATTATGACATCACAATGCCACCTTAGGCAGATCACAGACAAGGTATTGTGACCTCGGTGCCCAGTGCAGAGTTATGATGTCACAATTCCCCCTTAGGCAGATCACAGACAAGGGCCTGTCACCTGGGTGACCAGTGGAGAGTTATGATGTCAAAATGCCTCCTTAGACAGATCACAGACAAGAGTCTGTCAACTGGGTGACACGTGCAGATTTATGATGTCACAATGTCCCCTTAGGCAGATGGAAGACAAGGGTCTGTCACCACAGTGACCCGTGCAGTGTTATGATGACAAAATGCCCCCTTAGGGAGATCAAGGAGAAGAGTCTGTCACCTGGGTGACACGTGCAGATTTATGATGTCACAATGCCTCCTTAGGCAGATGAAAGACAAGGGTCTGTCACTGGGGGGACCAGTGCGAGGTTATGATGTCACAATGACCCGATAGGCAGTTCACAGACAAGTGTCTGTCACCTGGGTGACCAGTGCCGAGTTATGATGTCACAATGCACCCTTGGGCAGATTAAAGACAAGGGTCTTTCACCTGGGTGACAAGTGCAGAGTTATGATGTCACAATGCCCCCTTAGTCAGATCACAGACAAGGTTCTTTCACCTGGGTCACCAGTGAAGAGTTATGATGTCACAATGCCCCCTTAGGCAGATCACAGACCAGGGTCTGTCACCTGGGTGACCAGTGCAGGGTTATGATATCACAGTGCCCCCTTAAGCAAATCACAGACAAGGCTCTTTCACCTGGGGGCCCAGTGCAGAGTAATGATGTCACAATATCCCCTTAGGCAGATCACAGACAAGGGTCTGTTACCTGGGTGACCCATTCCGAGTGATGATGTCACTATGCCCCCTTAGGTAGACCACAGAAAAGGGTCTGTCACCACCATAACCAGTGCAGAGTTATGATGTCACAATGCCTCCTTAGGCAGATCAAAGACAAGGGTCTGTTACCTCGGTGAGAAATGCAGAGTTATGATATCACAATGCCCCCTTAGGCAGATCACAGACACGGGTCTGTCACCTGGGTGACCCGTGCAGAGTTACGATTTCGCAATGCCCCATTTGGCAGATCACAGACAAGGGTCTTTCACCAGGGTGACGAGTGCAGAGTTAAGAGGTCACAATGTCCCTTAGGAAGATCACAGACAAGGGTCTGTCACCTGGGTTACCAGTACACTGTTATGATGTCCCAATGCCCCCTTAGGCATATTAAAGACAGGGAACTGTCACCTGGGTGTCCATTGCCGAGTTATGATGTCACAATGCCCCCTTAGGCAGATCAAAGACAAGGGTCTGTCACCTCGGTGACCAGTGCAGGGTTATGATGTCAAAATGCCAACTTAGGCATATCACAGACTAGGGCCTGTCACCTGGGTGACACGAGCAGTGTTATGATGTCACAATGCCCCTTAGGCCGATAACGGACAAGGGTCTTTCACCCGGGTGACCCGTGCAGAGTTATGATGTCACAATGCCCCCTTAGGCGGAACACGGCAAGGGTCTGACACCTGGGTCAAAAGTGGTGAATTATGATGTCACAATGCCCCCTTAAGTAGTTCACAGTCCAGGGTCTGTCAAGTGGGTGACCAGTGCAGAGTTATGATGTCACAATGCCTCCTTAGGCAGATCACAGACAAGGGTCTGTCACCTGGATGCCCAGTGTAGATTTATGATGTTTCAATGCCCCATACAGCAGATCACACACAAGGGTCTGCCACCTGGGTGACCATTGCAGAGTTATGATGTCACAATTACCCCTTAGGCAGATCACAGACAGTGGTCCGTCACCTTTGTGACCAGTGAAAGGTTATTAAGTCACAATGACCCCTTAGGCAGATCACAGACAAAGTTTCTGTGACCTCTGTGACCAGTGCAGAGTTGTTATGTCACAATGCCCCTTTAGGCAGATCAAAGACAAGGGTCTGTCACCTGGGTTACCAGTGCAGAGTTATGGAGTCACAATGCCCACTTAAGCAGATCAAAGACAATGGTCTGTCACCAGGGTGAACCATGCAGAGTTATGATGTCACAATGCACCCTTAGGCAGATCACAGACAAGGGTCTGTCGCCAGGGTGACCAGTGCAGAGTTATATGTCACAATGCCCCGTTAGGCAGTTCGCAGTCAAGGGTCTGTCAACTGTGTGACCAGTGGAGAGTTATGATGTCACAATGCCCCCTTAAGAAGATCACAGACAAGTGTCTGTCACCTGGGGGAAAAGTGCAGAGTTATAATGCCACAATTAACCCTTAGGCAGTTCACAGACAATGGTCTGTCACCTGGGTGGCCAGTGCAGATTTTTGATGTCACAACGCCCCTTTAGGCAGAAGACAGTCAATGGTCTCTCACCTTGGTGACCAATGCAGAGTTAGGATGTCACAATGCGCCCTTAGGCATATCACAGACAAGAGTTTGTTTCCTGCGTGACCAGTGCAGAGTTATGATGTCACATTGCCCCCTTAGGCAGGTCAAAGACAAGGGTCTGTCACCTGGGTTCCCAGTGCAGACTTATGATATCACAATGCCCCCTTAGGCACAACACAGACAAGGGTCTGTCTCCTGGGTGACCAGAGCAGAGTTAAGATGTCACAATGCCCCCTTAGGCAGAACAAAGACCAGGGTCTGTCACGTGGGTGACCAGTGCAGAGTTATGATGTCACAATGCCCCCTTAGGCAGATCAAAGACAAGGGTCTGTCACCCTTGTGACCAGTGCAGAGTTATGATGACACAAGGCACCCTTAGTCAGATAACGGACAAGGGTCTGTCACTAGGGTGACCAGTGCAGAGTTATGATGTCACATTACCCACTTAGGCAGATCACAGACAAGGGTCTCTCGCCTGGGTGACCAGTGCAGAATTATGATGTCACAATGCCCCCTTTGAAATATCACAGACAAGGGTCTGTCACTTGCTGACCAGCGCAGAGTTATGATGTCACAATGTCCCCTTATGCAGATGACAGACAAGTGTCTGTCACCATGGTAACCAGTCCAGAGTTATGATGACACCATGCCCCTTAGGCAGATCACAAACAAGGGTCTGTCACCTGGGTGACCCGAGCCTTGTTATGATGTCACAAGGCCCCCTAAGACAGATCACAGACAAGGGCCTCTCACCTGTGTGTCCCGTGCAGAATTATGATGTCACAATGCCCCCTTACGCAGATCACGGAGAAGGTCCTGTCACCTGGGTGACCAGTGCAGAGTTATAATGTCACAAAGCCCCCTTATGCACATCACAGACAAGGGCCTGTCACCTGGGTGCCCAGTGCAGAGTTATGATGTCACAATGCCCCCTTAGGCAGATCACAGACAGGGGCCTGTCACCTGGGGTCTCAGCACAGATTTATGATGTCACAATGCTCACTTAAGCAGATCAAAGACAAGGGTCTGTCACCAGGGTGACCCGTGCAGAGTTATGATTTCACAATGCCCCCTTATGCACAACACAGACAAGAGTCTGTCACCGGGGTGACCCGTGCGGAGTTATGATGTTACAATGCCCCCTTAGGCAGATCACAGACAAGGGTCTGTCACCTGGGTGACCAGTGCAGAGTTATGATGTCACAATGCCCTCTTAGGCAGATCACAGACAAGGGCATGTCACCTGGGTGCACAGCACAGAGTTATAATATCATAATGACCCCTTATGCACATCATAGACTACGGCCTGTTACCTGGGTGACCAGTGCTGAATTATGATGTCACAATGCCCCCTTAGGCAGATCACAGACAATGGCCTGTCTCCTGGGTGCCCAGTGCAGAGTTATGATTTCACAATGCCCACTTAGGCAGATCACAGGTAAAGGCATGTCACCTGGGTGCCCAGTGCAGAGATATAATGTCAAAATGTACCCTTATGCACATCAGAGACTAGGGCCTGTCACCTGCGTGCCCAGTGCAGAGTTATGATGTCACAATTCCCCTTAATGCAGATCAAAGACAAGGGGCTGTCACCTCAGTGACCATTGCATAGTTATGATGACAAAATGCCCCCTTAGGCAGAAGAAAGACAAGGTTCAGGCACCTGGGTGACACTTGCAGATTTATGATGTCACAATGCTCCCTTAGGCAGATGAAAGACAAGGGTCTGTCACCTGGGTGACCAGTGCAGGGTTATGATGTCACGATGCCCCATTAGGCAGTTCAAAGACAATGGTCTGTCACCTGGGTGACCAGTGCAGGGTTATGATGTCACAATGTCCCCTTACGCAGATCACAGACAAGGGTCTGTCACCTGGGTGACCAGTGAACACTTATGATGTCACAATGCTCCTTTAGGCAGGCCGCTGACAAGGGTCTTTCACCAGGGTGACCAGTGCAGAGTTATGATGTCACAATGCCCCCTTAGGCAGATCAGAGGCAAGAGTCCGTGACCTGGGAGACCAGTGGAGAATTATGATGTCACAATGACCACTTAGGCAGATCACAGACAAGGGTCTGTTACCTTTTTGAGCAGTGCAGAGTTATGATGTCACAATGACCCCTTAGGCAGATCACAAAGGTTCTGTGACCTCAGTGACCAGTGCAGTGTTATAATCTCACAATGCCTCCTTAGGCATATAACAGACAAGGGTCGGCCTCCTTTGTGACCATTGCAGAGTTATGATGTCACAATAACCCCTTAGGCAGATC
Organism: Gorilla gorilla gorilla; assembly: GCF_029281585.2. Lineage (NCBI taxonomy): Eukaryota > Metazoa > Chordata > Mammalia > Primates > Hominidae > Gorilla > Gorilla gorilla. The sequence goes on from NC_073238.2 coordinate 1,287,131, forward strand.
ACAGACAACGGTCTGTCACCTGGGTGACCAGTGCAGAATTATGATGTCACAATGACCCCTTAGGCAGATCACAGACAAGGGTCTGTCACCTGGGTGACCAGTGGAGAATTATGATGTCACAATGCCCAGTTAGGCAGATCACAGTCAAGCGTCTGACACCTGGGAGACCAGTGCAGTGTTATGATGTCTCAACGAACCTTAAGCAGTTCACAGACAAGGGTCTGTCACCTGGGTGACCAGTGCAGAGTTATGATGTCACAATGCCTCCTTAGGCAGATCACAGACAAGGGTCTGACACCTGGGTGACCAGTGCAGAGTTATGATGGCACATTGACCCCTTAGATCACAGACAAGGGTTTGTCACTTGGGT